>NC_045975.1:38761929-39102511 GCF_010909765.2 Amblyraja radiata
GGGATTACGTGCCCTCCGCTTCCAACCCTCATAAAGGTCATCTGATAGTCCCAGTCTTCTCTGATCTTACTATGTCACTTCAATTGGTGTTATCTGTGATTTCACACCGCTGCTTTGAAAATTGACTCGCATGCGAACCGCCGGGGTCTTCACGTAATTCCTCATCGTAACTCCTCATAAAATAAAGATCAAACTTCAAACTGGTAAGTTCTCGTTTAATCTTACTATTAAACCTTTTCCCTCTCACCTTAAGCCTATGTTCTTGATTCTCCTACTCTGGGTTAAAATAATTCTGTGCATTTACACTATCTATTCACCTCTTGATCTTATTCTCCTCTATAAGATCATCCCTCATCCTCCTGTGCTCCAAGGAATAAAGTCCTAGCCTGCCCAACCTCACGTTATAGCTCAGGCCATCATCTGGCAACATCTTCGTATGTCTTCTCTGCACTATTTTCAGTTAACGACATCCTTTCTAGAGCAGGGTGTTCTGTTGTTCTTGATATGGCCTCCTGTATATTGGCGAGACCTCATTTTCGACGGTCCACCACACTCTCGATGGTCCATGCACACTTGATGGTCCGCTCAATTTCAGTGGCTCACCTACTCTCTCGGCGCTTGCTCGCAGTGGTCTTCCTGGCTCTTGACGGTTGCTCGAGGGTCCCTCCTCGGCCGGCGTGGGTTCCGTCGATACCGGTGGCTCAGGGCCGAGTTCAGAGTCGGTGGTGGGTGAGTCAGGCCAACCGGACAGGTCCTCCGTCCTCAGTGAGCTAATCCTCGGTCTGCAGCCTCAGACAGCAGCAGGCAAGCTGGGCACACCCACGGGTTCTCCAACTTCGGTCCCCGGTGAACATGCTCGGCCTACCGCACAATCCTTGATCCCCTGTTTGCGACGGGCAAGTCGGAACTATATAGATGTGCGTTGAGTACGTTAGTCTAAAATTAGGAAGCATGTTTAATTTAAAATGGGAAAGATTTAAAGCAGTCCCTAGGGGCAAGTGTTACAATGTAAACGATGATGGGAAATTAAATTATTCAATTAGTTAATGAATATTGAATTATTAATTAATTGAATAAATTAATTAATTGAATAAATTAATTAACATCCACTTCCATTTTTACTCAATTTCAATTTTAAAGTTTTGATTTCCTTTGCTGTTCACTTGGGTTAACTCAGCTAACTTGCAATGTGTTTAAGATGTACTTTAAAATGTAGCATAAAACCATTCATCATCCTATCTGACAGTATATTCATAAAGCCAAACTCCAATTTGCACTCATTTATAATTAATTACCCAAAACTGTTAACGCTATGACATTCTCCAAACTTTCCCCTGCCCTGGTGCCAAAAATCAAAAGTGTTGATTTAACATCTGCACTTGATATGAATAAGAACAATGGCATTCTTACTTACTGCATATTAACACATCATATACTTATTAAAACTTTGATCTTGTTTGTGTGTGTATATGTATGTGTATATGTGGTTGTCTTTATATCTTCGCAAAAACACTACGCTGTAACGATTACAATTTAACATATTTTGATTGACATTTTTCCCCTCGAGGCCGAGAGCACCTTCACTGAACATTTTAAGCTTTATTTCTCGACTTATTACATTAAAAGTAAGTAAGAAATTTAAAAACATCAAAATACTTTGAATTTAAAATGACCAGCTTTCACTGATGACGTCTCAATGGCTCGGCTAGCAGTGATCAGCTTCACTGAAGATTTCATCCTATATTTCACGTTATTCGCGATCAAAGCTTTAAAAATGCCAACTTTGACAAGATTTTTACATATTCTGATTTACATTTTTCCCCTCTAGGCAGAGATCGCCTTCACTGAACATTTTATGCTTTATTTCTCGACATTACTGATCAAAGTTTAAAAAAAATCAAAATACTTTGAATTTAAAATGACCAGCTTCAACTGATGACATCACAATGGCTCGGCTGGCACTGATTATCTTCAGTTACATTCGGGAACAGCTTGAGTTGGAGGACCACGCCTCTCGTGGGGGCTACGGGTAGGGAACCGGTGCGTTGGGGGAGCAGATCCAACAGGTCTGCACTTGGTCTAGTAACAAATAAATATAGAATAACTTTAGTCAGAGGGTAGTTAATCTGTGGAATTCATTGCCACAGAGGGCTGTGGAGGCCAAGTCAGTGGATATTTTTAAGGCAGAGATATATCATGTGTCAAGGATGCCTCAGGTTTGCCTCTTAAGGATAACAGCAGAAATGCAGTTGTCATACCTTAGGTTTACAAGAATGATTCCAGGAATGAGTGGGTTAGCATATGATGAGTGTTTGTCAGCACTGGGCCTCTTATCGATGGAGTTTAAATGGGATTAGGAGGCAGAGATCAGCCATGATTGAATGGTGGAGTAGACTTGATGGGCCGAATGGCCTAATTCTATTCCTATAACTTGTGAACGTATCAGTTGTTACCAATTAAGCTTGACCACGATAGTGCTAAGTCAGATTCTTCATTGCTCCTGTGTGACAGAGCAGCTCCATTCACAATTCCTAGTAGGTAATGAGATGGGAGAGTAGTTGCTGACTGGAGTAGAAAAATTGGCAGCAATCACATCATCACCTTTCAATGGAAGTTTGAACAACCTTTTCCTTTTTCAGACACAATATTTCAGAAACATTATTCCATAACAAATTCATAGAGTTATACAGCTTGGAAACACGCTTTTTGGTCCAACTCGCCCATACTGGCAAAGGTAATTTCCTTATCTCGTTTGACCCATATCCCTATTAACCTGTCTGATCCATGAACCTGCTCAAATGTTTTAAAAATGTTGTCATTGTATCTGTCTCTATCACAGCTTACACCCCAGCGGTATGAATATTGATTGCTCCAACTTAAAGTAACCCTTGCTTTCCCTCTCTCTCAGCCCGCCCCCTTCCCAGTTCTCCAACCAAGCTGACTGTCCCTGATTACATTTTATCTATGTGTGCTTTGTTGTTACCTTCTCTTAGCTAACCATGATCTATTCTACATTTTCTGTGAACTCCACCCCCTTTGGTGTCTTGTCCTCACACCTTACACTTCCTTATCTCTATCTCCCCTGGCTCTCAGTCTGAAGAAAGGTCTCCAGAGATGCTGCCTGTCCCGCTAAATTACTCCAGCGTTTTGTGTCTATCTTTGGTTTAATCCAGCATCTGCAGTTCCTCCTGCACACATTGTCTCACATTGAATCACAACTCATTCCAAATGCCTACCACCCTCTCTATCCCTCTTTGCGAAATCTTGCTCCTTGGGGCCCCTTTAACTTATTCCCATTTTAACTTAAACCTATGCTTTTTAGTTTTAGACTCCTCTACCATGGAAAAAAGGCTGACCATTGACCTTATGTACTCCGCTTTGATTTCTTGAACCTCTGTGAGATCAGTTGCCAGCCACCTTCACTTCCGTGAAAACAGTCCCATCTGTCCTTATAACTCTAGCCCTCCAGTCCCAGTAACATCTTTGTGAATCTTTTCTGCACCATTTCTAGCTGAATCACATAATTCCCACAGCTGTCCAAACAGAAATGCACACAATACTCCAAACGTGGTCTCACCAACATATTGTACAACTTTAACATAACATAATTCTTGTACTCAATGTGTATCTGATGAAGGCGAGATGCCATACAGCTTCTTCACCACTCTGTTTACCTGAGACGGCACTTTCAGAGAAGTATGTACTTACTCTGTATAGGAAGGAACTGCAGATGCTGGTTTACACCGAAGGCAGACACAAAATGCTGGAAAACTCAGCGGAACGGGCAGCATCACTAGATAGAAGGAATGGGGATATTTCAGGTCAAGGTCTGAAGAAGGGTTTCAACCCAAAACGTTACCCATTCTTTCTATCCAGAGATGCTGCCTGTTCCACTGAGTTACTCCAGCATTGTATGTACTTATCTCTTCACTTCCCAAGGACCGTACCATGCATTATGCAAGTCCTGCCATGCTTTAACTTGACAAGTTATCACTTCACATATGAATTAAATTCAATCAGCCATTCCTTTGTCCGCTTTCCCAGTTGATCTGGATTCTGTGATACCCTTCTTCACTGTCCACCACACCACCCATTTGGTGTCATCTGCAAACTTACTAATCACACCTCGTACATTCTGTTCCAAATCATTAATATATATGACAAACAAGAGAGGACCCAAATACACTCTCCCACAAATTCCAAAATAAGCACCAGTAGCAAAGGTGTATCATGATGTTCATAAGTTTTTAAGTTCATACGTTGATAAGAGATAGAAGCAGAATTAGGCCATTCAGCCCATCAAGTCTACTCCACCATGCAACCATGGCTGATCTATCTTTCCCTCTTAACCCCATTCTTCTGCCTTCTCTCTATAACCACTGGCACCCGTAATAATCAAGAATCTTTCTCTCTCTTAAAAATATCCATTGACTTGGCCTCCGCATTTTTCTGAGGCAATGAATTTTTCACAGAATCACCACCCTCTGTCTAAAGAAATTCCTCCTCATCTCCTTTCTAAATATCCTTTAATTCTGAGGTTATGACCTCTGGTCAGTACATTTAAATGAAGTGCCCCCTCATCCTTCTAAACTTCAGCGAGTACCAGGCCCAGTGCTGTCAAACGCTCATCATATGTTAACCCACTCATTCCTGGGATCATTCTTGTAAACCTCCTCTGGACCCTCTCCAGAGCCAGCACATCCTTCCTCACATATGGTGCCCAGAATTACTCACAATACTCCAAATGCGGCCTGTCCAGCACTTTATAGAGCCTCAGCATTATTTCCCTATTTGTATCCTCTTGAATTAAATGCTAGCTTTGTGTTTGCCTACCAATTCGACTTGCAGATTAACTTTTTGAGAACCCTGCACCAGCTTTCCAAGTCCCTTTGCACCTCCGATTTCTGGATTTTCTCCCCATTTAGAAAATGGTCTACGTGTCTATGCGGCAGTTAAAATAGTTTTGTGTCTATCTTCAATGTAAACCAGCATCCATTGTTCCTTCCGACACGATAACTCTTTTTGACAGGGGCACCCTTATCCGTGGATGCTCCCTATTGTGGAGTTGCCACCGGTTTACAGGACCACGAAGCAAGTTGATCACACAATGAGCAATGGGGCAGACAGATTCTAAAATGGTCATTGCAACAATCAGCAAAATGTATTTAAATATTATTAGACCTGTTAACTGCACTGAAATCTGTTTGGACACTGCAAACTCACCTGATCTGATACGTCAGATTAGACATAAATCTCCTCTTTGCTTCGTATTTTAGCTGAATCGAATTTCTGGGCCAGTTTATCTGCGCCAATCTCAGCGACACATGGTCTGGATGCACTGTAGCACACTCAGGGCTGGTTGAGCTGCTGCCTTGATCGCTCCAGCAACCCAGGTTCGATCCTGACCTTTGGCAGTGTCTGTGCGCAGTTTGCAATTCCCTTCTGTGAGCCCTAGTCACAGAAGCAGATCGACAATCACTTGTTACAAACGCTCCACACTCAATCTCTACTCCTACATTTCTTACTTCAATTATGATCACTAAAGGTTATTCCCTAATCATGTATCAGTGCATGTAAATGGTTCGATTGTAATCATGTATTGTCTTTCTGGTTTGCACGCAACAAAAGCTTTTCCCTGTACCTCCGTAAACATGTCAATTAACTGAACTGAACTAAACTTTCCTTCCATTGCTCAAGGATGTGGGAGTTGAGAGGGAATTGGCAACTGAGTCCAATGCTGGGTGATATAGTCTAGGGACAGTTCATGTATGGAACATTTGTGGGAAATGCAAAGAAATTGAATATTCCCAATGGACATAAAAGTCTCTTATTTCTAAGGAATAAGAAGAAAGTACCTGCTGCAGAGATGGCTGACTTTGTGTTTGGTGTAACTTCACCCGAACTTTATTTTGTGCCTTTAATTCCGCTTAATTTATTGGGATTGAAACTTCAATGGTCTCAAGTACTTTTCTTCTGTAAACACCAACATAAATTCTCTGTAAATTCCAACAGGTGCAATCTGTCGCATTCAGACACGCTGGGGTGCGGGTTTTATTAATGCGTGTGTTATAGGCTGCAGTTTACATCAATCCTTCATGCTGAAGCTTTGTGACGCAGTTGTGCGAATGTGACAGGTCGCTGGAATATCTGCGACAATGCAAACAAAAAATAAACACCGGTCAAACGGTAAAAAGGTAAGGTTATGATAAATAAGATATCGGTAAGCTGCGTGGTTAAAAAAATCCTCGTGCAACAACAAATCAAAGCCTCAGAGAGTAGGCCAACTCTGAGAATTAGATCGACAGAAACTACCGGCTTTGATGACCTAAAGAGTGATGTCACAGAGCTTGAAGACAAAACTGTCAGGGTGACCTGTTTGCAAAAGTGGTAACTGGCTGTGCAAACTCTTGGCACTGTCTACATGTCTACACAGCTAAATTATGTATAGATTCAAATGATAAGGCATTAAATCAACAAGATCTGGGCTGTATTTTCTTTTTGCACCAGAACAGCCTTCAAGTGCAGCTCAGTCTTTTCAAGGTTTTGCTTCTCTGGCAGACCCGTACTCTACAAAGAACTAAACTGTGCAGCTCGTGCAGGAATGGTTGTGAACTTGGTGCTGGTGCAGTCTGCAAAATGGGTGTGCAATGGGCCTGACTCACTCACCTTTTTGGCTCAGCCCGGTTTTCTGGGCTCAGTATGAACTACAGTAAGTATTTTGTGCCTTCTTGGCGACATCGCTGCCCATGTTGGGAAGGCTTCGCTGTTGAGAGAGCCTCAGTTGTTAAAGGTTAGACGCATGACTGAGGAGGGAAACAGGCTAAAGCACATTCCTGTTGCAGAACATGATTAATCTATAATAGACACAAAATGCTGGAGTAACTCAGCGGGACAGGCAGCATCTCTTGAGAGAAGGAATGGGTGATGTTTTGGGTCCAGACCCTACTTCAGTCTGGTTTAAACCAGCATCTGCAGTTCCTTCCTACGCATGGTTCATCTATGCATTGAACATGGTTTAATCAGCTCTGCCTCTTCCTATCCCAATTATCTCCATCCTTCATGCAATCATTGCGGCCTTGTGTGAAACATTGTGACTGTGGGGTGGGAAGTGGCACAACTAGAAGAGTGACCCGTTGACCCATGTTCAATCCTGACCACTGTCTGTGTGAAGTTTTCTCTGGTTTCTTCCCACACCCTGAAGACTTGTGGGTTCATGGGTTAATTATGGACACAAAAAGCTGGAGTAACTCAGCGGGTAAGAGAACATCTCTGGAGAAAAGGAATAGATGACGTTTCAGGTCGAGACCCTTCTTCAGACTGACCTATTCCTTTTCTCCAGAGATGCTGTCTGATCTTGCTGTCTCCTCCCCTTCCTATCTCTCCCTCAGCCCTCGAGCTCCTCCTCCTTTTCCCTTTCTTCTCCCCGCCCCCACCCCCATCAGTCTGAAGAAGGGTTTCGCCCCGAAACGTTGCTATTTTCCTTCGCTCCATAGATGCTGCTGCACCCGCTGAGTTGCTACAGCTTTTTGTGTCCATCTTCGGTTTAAACCAGCATCAGCAGTTCCTTCCGACACACGGTGGGATAATTATGTCACTATAACGTGCTCCTAATGTGTCAGTGAGTAAAAGTAAATAAGAATGCATGAAGAATAAAATGGAATCGGTATTCATTGGGTATGGGGTATATATATGGGTAACAATACATTGGGTATGGGGTATACAGTGCATTCAGAAAATATTCAGACCTTCACTTTTTCAACATTTTGTTACGTTACAGCCTTATTCTAAAATGGATTCAATTCATTTTTTTAAATCATCAATCTGCACACAATATCCCATAATAAAAAAGCGAAAACAGGTGTTTAGAAATTTTTGCAAAGTAATTAAAAATAAATAACTGAAATATCACATTTACATAAGTATTCAGACCCTTTACTCAGTACTTTGTTGAGGCACCTTTGGCAGCGATTACAACCTCAAGTTTTCTTGGGTATGACGCTACAAGCTTGGCACACCTGTTTTTGGGTAATTTCTCCCATTCTCCTCTGCAGATCCTCTCAAGGTCTGTCAGGTTGGATGGGGAGCGTCGATGCACAGCTATTTTCAGGTCCCTTCAGAGATGTTCGATCGGGTTCAAGTCTGGGCTACTCAAGGACATTCACAGACTTGTCACGAAGCCATTCCTGCGTTGTCTTGGCTATGTGCTTACGGTCATTGCCCTGTTGGAAGGTGAACCTCCGCCCCAGTCTGAGGTCCAGAACGCTCTGGAGCAGGTTTTCATCAAGCATCTCTCCATACTTTGCTCCGTTCATCTTTCCCTCGATCCTGACTAGTCTCCCAGTTCCTGCCGCTGAAAAACATCCCCTCAACATAATGCTGCCACCACCATGCTGCCACCACCATGTGATGAGCGGTGCCTGGTTTCCTCCAGATGTGACGCTTGACATTCAGGCCAAAGAGTTCTATCTTGGTTTCATCAGACCAGAAAATCTTGTTTCTCATGGTCTGAGAGTCCTTTAGGCAAACTCTAAGCGGACTGTCATGTGCCTTTTACTGAGGAGTGGCTTCCGTCTGGCCGTCTACCATTAAGGCCTGATTCGTGGAGTGCTGCAGATATACTGTCCTTTTCTGGAAGGTTCTCCTATCTCCACAGAGGAACTCTGGAGCTCTGTCAGAGTGACCATTGGGTCCTTGGTCACCTCCCTGACCAAGGCCCTTCTCCCCCAATTGCTCAGTTTGGCCGGGTGGCCAGCTCTATGAAGAGTCCTGGTAGTTACAAAGTTCTTCCATTTAAGAATGACGGAGACCACTGTGCTCTTCGAGACCTGCAATGCTGCAGATGTTGTTTTATACGCTTCCCCAGATCTGTGTCTCGACACAATCCTGTCTCAAAGGTCTACGGCCAATTCCTTTGTCTTCATGGCTTGGTTTTTGCTCTGGCATGCACTGTCAACTGTGGGACCTTATATAGACAGGTTTGTCCCTTTCCAAATCATGTCCAATCAATTTAATTTACCGCTGGTTGACTCGAATTAAGTTGTAGAAACATCTCAAGGATAATCAATGGAAACTGTATGAACCCAAGCTCAATGTTGAGTGTCATAGCAAATGGTCTGAATACTTATGTAAATGTCATATTTCAGTTATTTATTTTTAATTACTTTGCAAAAAGTTCTAAACACCCGTTTACACTTCTTCATTCTGGGGTATTGTGTGTAGGTTGATGATAAAAAAAAAGAGAGTTTAATCCATTTTAAAATAAGGCTATAACGTAACAACATGTGGAAAAAGTGAAGGGGTGTGAATAATTTCTGTAAGCACTGTATATACGTAACAATGCATTGGGTATGGGGTATATATGGGTAACAATGCATGGGTAGTCGGTAGTCCACACACAGTCCGAGGGCTGAAAGGCTTGTTCCCATGGTGAATCGCTTTATGACTATATTACTTCTAAGATCAGAGTTATTATGCAGCCATCGATTAAGAAGTACGCCCTGCCAGAGAGAAAGGAGCGATAAAAATCTTGCTACCATTGTAGATAGCAACATACGCTATATATATGCATCACCGCCTGATGCATCATCACCTGACTTGACAACTGCTCTACCCAAGACCGCAAGAACTTGCAGAGAATTATCAATGCAGCCCTTTCCATCACAAAAAACAGCCTCCCCCCTATTGACTCCATCTATTCTTCACATTGCCTTAAAGACCACTTGCATCTGGGTCATTCTCTCTTCCTCCCTCTCCCGTCAGGCAGAAGACACAAAAGCCTGTCAGCAGACACCACCCGATTCAGGAATAGCCTGTTATCTGAACAAACCCCTCACATTTGCTCAGATTAAAACTTGCGCATTGAAACTTACCAAATAGTGAAAGGCCTGGATAAAGTGGATGTGGAGATGATGTTTCCACTAGTGGGAGAGTCTTGGACCAGAGTTCATAGCCTCAGAATTAAAGGTTGTTCCTTTAGGAAGGAGATGAGAAGGAATTTCTTTAGTCAGGGGGTGGTGAATCTGTAGAATTATTTGCCAGAGAAGGCTGTGGAAGCCAAGTCAGTGGATATTTTAAAGGCAGAGATAGATAGATTCTTGATTAATACAGATGTCAGGGGTTATGGGGAGAATGCAGGAGAATGGGGTTAAGAGGGAAAGATAGAGCAGGTATGATTGAATGGCGGAGTAGACCTGATGGGCGGGTTAGCCTAATTCTGCTACTTTCGCCTATGCATCTATGAACTTTATGATCAACTGGTCATCTCCAACGGGTTTCATTTGTGCATATGAGTGAAAATGACCCCCCCCCCCCCCCCCCAACCCATGAATCTTCTCCAAATGATTTGGGTTTGTCCCACCTACAAAATTTGCACTGGCAGGTGAATTGGCAACTGTGAATTACCCCTTGGTGTACAGTAAGAAAGTGGTAAAATAATCAATGGAGAGTTGAAGAACATGTTCGAGAGAGTAAGCAGCAGCGATACCTGTCTGTGGACATGGCACTTGGGCTGATTCCTTGCTGCAACATAGCACTCCCTCAGTCCACAAAAATGCATAAACAACCGATTGCAACTTCTGAACAGCTACTTCATCATGAGGCCAAATGCAAATTGAACAACGCCTCATATTTTGCTTGGCCAGCTTACAACAAAGCTGTATGAATCGTGATATTTCTAACTTCAAGTAACTCTTGCTTTCCCTCTTTCTCTGTCCCTCCCCCATCCTAGTTCTCCGACTAGTTTCACTGTCCTCCTGATTAAATTTTACTGATTGTATGCCTTGTTGCCACCTTCCCTTCTGATAACAATGAACCATTCTACATTTTGCTCATCATACCATTGATCTGTGTTTTCACACTTTCCCTTCCATATCTCTATGTCTCCCTCTCCCCTGACTCTCAGTCTAAAGAAGGATTTCGACCTTCCTTCGCTCCTGAAAATGTTGCTTGTCCCACTGAACTATACCAGCATTTTGTGTCTATCCACGGTGTAAATCGCACCTGCAGTTCCTTCCTACACATGAAAATCCCAATGTTGCTGACAGTAACATGATGAAATACCAAAAACTTTGTATGTGTACCATTTGTGCCGTATTAGTTGTGTCTGTGTCATGTTCATGTGCATATGGCATATGTGTACTGTGTGTGTATGTATGAATATAGAGTCAAGAATATATTTGTCATCTGCACCAGATAAGAATAGGAACAATGAACTTCTTATTGCTGCAGCTTTACAGGCACATTAGGCAAAACAATACACAGTGGTGCAGTGGTAGAGCTGCTGCCTCACAGCACCAGAGACACAGTTTCAATCCTGATCTTGGATGCTGTCTGTGTGAAGTTTGTACGTTCTCCCTGTGACCACGTTGATTCCTCTCGATGCTCCAGTTCCCTTCCACATTTCAAAGATGTGTGTGTCTGCAGGTTAATAGTAAGATTAAATGAGAACTTACCAGTTTGAAGTTTGATCTTTATTTTATGAGGAGTTACGATGAGCGATTACGTGAAGAAGTCCGCCTGTGCGCATGCGCGTCAAACTTCAAAGCAGCGGTGTGAAATCACAGATAACAGTAGTTGAAGTGACATAGTAAGATTAGAGAAGACTAAAACTACCAGATGACCTTTATGATACGAGGGTTGTGAGCGGAGGGCACGTAATGGCTCATCGTAACTCCTCATAAAATAAAGATCAAACTTCAAACTGGTAAGTTTTCATTTAATCTTACTATTTTACTTCGGAGTCACGTGAGTGATTCCGTGAAGATTTCAAAGCTCTGTGATTTCATGCCGTGAAAACGAGTCCTCACAAGCACAACTGCATCAATTGACAGATAAGGGAAACATTCATAATGAATAAATAATAATAATAATAGTAACCCCTCTCATCCGGGAGGAAACTATAAAACAGAACCTAAAATAGAATTGGCAAATACCCCCGGTCTGGCAATGGGTTATTACAAAATGTTTGGAAAGTTCGTTCGTTTGACCATCCTGCAGCCACTAGGATGTGGTCCAGCGGAACGTACATAACCCTTGCTGCTGATGTTGTAGCAGCCCTGGTGGAGTGAGATTTGAAAATATCAGTATAGAAATATAGAAAACGGAAACATAGAAAATAGGTGCAGGAGTAGGTCATTCGGCCCTTCGAGCCTGCACCGCCATTCAATATGATTATGGCTGATCATCCACTCCTATCTACAGTATCTACTCCTGCATAAGCCAAACCCATTTTAACCACCTGGAGATGGTCTGAACTGATACCTTCTTATAATGTTTTTTGTAACTAACAAATATTGCTAGCTTGGTGACCTTGACGTATTGTTGTATATATGTGACCACACATAACAAAGGTCCATGGGGTATGCCATGAAAACTAGTTTGAGACCTGACGCCCCTGGTCTGCTCTGCTTACCTAAATCGTGAACGTAAAATATATTATTTGCAGATGTAATCATCCTGTCCAGTCGCAATTATGTAGTGACTGAACCCGTTGCGCTGAGACCAGCGCCATGAGGATAACTACCTTATGAGAGCCGGGCCAAAGATAAGGATGTAGCTGGAACCCCCTGGTGAAGTAGTGTTAATACAATGTCAATATCCCATACTGCCCTGTATTTGGCCTGGGAGAACTTGTGTTAAAGATATCCTTTATAAACTTGATATCAGAGGGTGAAACCCCACAGAGTGGGTCCTGTTCGCTGCAGCAAATATGATGGGAAGGCACGTTGGGCACAGTTAATATCCCTATAACTTAATTTATTGTCAAAGACCCATTTAAAAATGAACTCCAAGACGTCAGTTATCTGTACTGTATTAAATGTAACATTAGCATTGAAACAAAATGCTTCCCATCTCTTGAAGAGGAAATGTACTGCTTTTTTGGAGCTATCCCTGCACTCTGCAGTGAGCACATACATGGATCGGTCTGACAACCCAAGCCACAGGAGCAGTCTACTCAGAATCTGCAAGTCAATAAATTGATTTTATCATGCAGAGGCTGGTTTCCCGAGCCAAAGGCTGAACCAGCAAAGTTTAATGTTTAGAATAAAAGTATAAGTTTGTATTATTATTCCCGGGAACCATGGCTGCATAGGCCAGTCAGATAGTATGAAAACCTAAAGCGGGAACTTGCTGACTTTATTGCAATACCCGCCTGATGAGGCAAAATGGAGGAAAGACATAAAAGACCATTCCTCCTCCTTGTAGCGAGAATGTATCTCTCGCCACTGTTATGCCATATTTTTGCAACCGGTGAATGAGCCTGGATACAAACATATTGATATTCGGTGTTCCATCGAGCCATAATTTCATAAAATACTTTGTGATCCAACACCCATTCTGTGTTGTCATTGATTTTACGTGATGATACACCAGCGCCAAATGAGATTAGGTAAATTATTACAGGATACTTTGACTTGATTGCACCCATGTGACTAACATATGCCACCACCATAGTGTATCAACTTATAGTTGAGCATGCAGATTATGCATATTCGCACAATAACCCTTTAACCCATAGAATGCACCTAATGTCTATAGGTAGTTGATACCAATAACTGAAGAATTGGTAACTCATGCAAATCTCCTCCGCCTCCGAACTAGAGATGGCATTCGTAATTTTCCACCTTTGAGCACTAGCATCAGTTTGTAATATAATTGAAGTTTTACTGACCAAACTACTGGAGCAATGCTGAATACTGTTCAACCACCATTGTGACTTTGGTAGCTTCAGCTGGTGATAGCATAGGTCTGTTAACAATGACCTACATGGCACTTGAGAGGTTACTACTTTGCATGATGTAAGTTCTGATAATGCAAAAGCCCCACTTGCACAGCTGAATCACAGCTACTATATTGCCAATTATACTTGATGAATGGAAGGCTGCTTTATAACAACAAGGTTGTTACAGGCTTCTATTAATTCCAATCTCTTGCCCCAGGGCGGAGTCACAGGCAAATTAATAGTTAAAGGTAAATCCCAATAATCAATAAGTAGTTGGCATCAACTTAAATTTAACTGGATGGATGAGGAACCCCAATTTCTCAAATATAGTTTGAGGCTGAAACAGTTGATTTTAGCAAAATACAGCATTAGAATATCATCCAGACAAAATATAACAAGTGTTTTTGAGCTCTGAGCAGTCCAAGCACCAGTTTTAGTAATTTGGTAAATAACCTGGGAGCTGAAGTTAGACCATTTTGCAATGCTTTAACTGTTATCATTGCCCCATCCAGATACATTTCAAATGTCTCCGGTGATCCCTGTGAATGGGAACTGAATAGAATGTATCTTTGAGATCGATGCATGCCATAAAGATCCTATGGAAATCAGTTGTTAGTCAGTAACGAAGTTTCCTATTCGGAAAGTTTATACTGCACATGCGAGTTAAACAACATTCTCCATCTTTCACAATGAACAGGCCACGCCTGCCATAATACTGAGCCTGCCTCGAAAGACAACTGTGGCCATAATTCTGAGCCTGCCTCGAAAGACAACTCTGACCATATTTCCGAGCCTGTCTCGAAAGGCAATCCAAGGTCAAAGGTCAAAAACTTTATTTGCCATTTGTGCTTACACACATAGGAACTCTTGTGCGGCTATTTAGAGAGTCAAGTTAAGTTAAAAATTAAAATTAAAAATTAAAAATTTAAATTTTTTTTAAAAAGACACACAGAAGACACATAGAGCATTGTAACTTGCACAAACCCTATATCAGGACATCAGTTCATTTTGTTGTGTTTTGGCCAAGAGTCTCACTGTTGCAGGGAAGAAGCTCTTAAAAAAGCGTGTTCTATTTGTGGCGATACTGTCCGCTCGTCTGTGCCTGAGGTTGTATGTGCAGTTTTTGTGTTTGAGCAGGGAGTGAGCTGGATGTAGTGTGTCTCTAATGATTCTCTCTGCTCTTTTTTGACAGCGCTGTGTGTAGATTGTGTCCATGGAGGGGAGTTCAGTTCTGATGATCCTCTCTGCAGTCTTTATGACTCTTTGCAGAGCCTTCCTCTCTGTCTGTGTGGTGTTTCCATACCACACCGTGATGCCTGTGGTGAGGATGCTCTCTACCAGTCATTTGTAGACCTGGGTGAGAGGGCGACAGTGCAGACCAGCTTTTCTGAGCAGCCTGATGAAGTACAGTCTCTGCTGGGCTTTTTTCACTGTGGCTGCAGTGTTCAAAGTCCAGTTCAGATCTGATGTTATTTGTAGTCCCAGGTATCTGTAACTGTCAGCCCTCTCCACCACAGTCCCCTTGATGATGAGGGGCTGCAGGGGGGGTGGATTTTTTCTGAAGTCCATTATTATTTCTTTTGTCTTGTCTGTGTTGAGGCTTAGGTCGTTCACCTCACCATAGGCAAGAATGTCGTTCACCAGACTCCTGTAGCCCGACTCGTCCCCCCCCTTGATGAGGCCCAGGATGGTGGTATCATCCGCATACTTAATAATTATGGTGTTTTCCTGGGTGGAGACACAGTCGTGTGTGTACAGGGTGAAAAGTTTGGGACTGAGACAGCAGCCTTGTGGTGATCCTGTGCTGACGGTGAGCTCTGCAGACACCCTCCTTCCCATCCTCACCACCTGTGGTCTTTCAGTCAGGAAATCTAAGATCCAGTTGCAGGTGGGAGTCGGGACACCGAGGTTTGTCAGCTTCTCAGTCAGCCTGCCCGGGCGAATGGTGTTAAAGGCCGAGCTGTAATCCAGGAACAGCGTTCTGACGTATGTTCCTCTGCTGTCCAGGTGTTGCAGGATGTGGTGTAGAGCAATGGCCACTGCGTCGTCCACTGAGCGGTTGGGGCGGTAGGCGAACTGGAGGGGGTCGATCGTGCCCGGGACCATGTGATTGATGTGTGTGAGAACCAGTTTTTCTAGACACTTCATGGCAACTGGCGTGAGTGCCATAATACTGAGCCTGCCTCAAAAGACAACTCTGGCCCCAATTCCAAGCCTGCTTGGAACCCTGGTATTGTGCAGTTTTACATGGTTAGATGCCACTAAGTAGATGGCAATGCCTTAACCATTTGTGTGTTGTAAGGCCACTAGGGCCCCTTCCATCCTTATCATGAGGAGTGCTAACCTTCTCTCCTTTCATACAACACATAAACTAATCACATGTTATCATTATCATTTGTACAAAAAACAAGTGTAAATATTACCAACTTGTAAGTGGTCCACATACCCCATGTTTCGGAAGTGCCAGACCCACCTACCTGCATGGTTACCTTGGTTGGAGAGTAGGACTAGTTGGGTGCGTGGATTCCATATTTTTCCTGAGACCGACTTGGGTCTTGGGTTGAAAGACCTCTGCCCAGCTTTCACGCTGCCACCAGCTTCAGTGGACCGCTTACTGCCGATGGAGGCGTGGAGTGTGTTGTCGCCGAAACGATGCTCGTCGTTGGTACCTTGATTGGTCCGACAGCTTTTGCTTCCTCATCCAGGTCTTACCTGTTGAAAAGGTTTTACCTGAAGAGAAGATTCGGCGGCTGGCCTCTAATATAACGCCTGATAGCGCTGTTCACTGCCGGCACTTGTAGCGTGAGGGGAACTCTGGCCCCTTCCGTGTTTTCTGCCAACGGCTGGAAACCAACTCTTCCGGCAGCAACACCTTCGTTTGCGAGGATTCCCTTGAAGCCATACGCTCCAGTATGTTCCACGGACATACGTTAGAATTTGAAGTCAGTTACACACTGACCACTCGCACTCCCCTCCACAGAGAGGGAGATTCGTAGGCAGCCCTGAAACAGGTGCTGCCGCAGGCCCCTGAAACAGGTGCTGCCGCAGGCCCCTGAAACAGGTGCTG
Organism: Amblyraja radiata; assembly: GCF_010909765.2. Lineage (NCBI taxonomy): Eukaryota > Metazoa > Chordata > Chondrichthyes > Rajiformes > Rajidae > Amblyraja > Amblyraja radiata. The sequence goes on from NC_045975.1 coordinate 38,778,717, forward strand.
CCGCAGGCCCCTGAGGATACCTGTGCTGATATGGCCCCTCCTACGGACCTATACCAGGATGGAACATCACATTTGTGGGATAAACGCCCGAGGGCTCTATCCATGCTCCATTTTTTCCATTGCGGGCACTTCTGATTGCCGCTGCAGCGGGCTCCCGAGGAGACCCGGGCTGATAGCTCCCTCCTTTGGAGCATATCATTGTGGAGCAACCTCTCCATCAGGTGCTCCATGTGGGTTAGACGTCTGAAGACGCTACCTATTGAAGGAGGGGAACCCTCCTGGCCTGACTCCCCGAGTCCATAGGCCTGACCGACTTATTGTTGGTTTTACCCCCTTTCATGGGCACCACAGCAGTCTGGGAGCCGCTGACCACACTGTCAGCGACTCTGGTGGCGCTACCGACTTACTCCTGGATTTACCCCCTCCACGGGAACCACAGCGGTCTGGGAGCTGCTGACTGCATTGTCAGCGAATGGGGTAGCAAACCCGACGGCCGCTGGCTACCCGCGCTTCCGCGGTCCAGACCGGAGTCTCCCCACGGCCCATAACCGGTTTCCCCGCGGCCCGTCCGGACTTCGCCCCGAAAATATCCAGCAGGAAACCTCTGTAAGAAGAGATTCCTGCAAAACAAAACAGAACCTGGTAACAAGTACAAAACTTACCTGCAGGTTTAAACTTCTTACCGCTGGCAGGAGCGACGCGCCTGCCAGTCTGTCGTTGCGCAATGCATCAGACGTAATGACGCGCATGAGCACAGGCGGGCTTCTTCACGGAATCACTCATGTGACTCAGAAGTAAAATTGGCTTCAATAAGTTGCCCCTAGTGCAAAGGTGGGATAATAGAGATCTAGTGTGTGGGTGATCAATGGTCGGCGTGGACCCGGTGGGCCAAAGTGCCTGTTTCCGTGTTGTAGCTCTAAAGTAAACTAAACTAATAACTACAAATAAATGTACAATAAATAATCAGTTTTTCTAGGTAAACTAAACCAAACTAATGCAGAAACCACAAGTAGTTAGAGCAACCATAATACTGCAAAGTCTACAGTAGTTCAGTGCTGAGATAAGGTTGTGGTTAGGTTTGTGCAGGGTGGTTCAAAAGCCAGACAGTCAAGCTGTTCTTGAACCTAATGGTTACAGATCTGAGGTTCCTGTACCTTCTTCTGGAATGTACCAGCAAGAAGAGAGCAAGACCAGGGTGTTGTGGTTCTTTTGTGATATTTGCTGCCTTATTGAGGAAGCGTTTCCTATAGATAGACACAAAATGCTGGAGTAACTCAGCGGGACAGGCAGCATCTCTGGAGAGAAGGATTGGGTGACATTTCGGGTCGCGATCCTGCTTCAGACTGAAAGTCACGGGAAAGGGAAACGACATCTGTCCATTGTCTATATCTCTCGTTTCTCTTTCCAGTGACTTTCAGTCTGAAGAAGGGTCTCGACCCGAAACATCACCCCTTCCTTCACCCCAGAGATGCTGCCTGTCCCGCTGAGTCACTCCAGCATTTTGTGTCTATCTTTGATTTAAACCAGCATCTGCAGTTCCTTCCTACACGTTTCCTGTAGATGGTGGGTTGGTCAATACTTACAATAGACGGTGCAATGTCCACCACTTTCAGCATGTGCATTTGTTTTGGTATGTGCGTGTACATGGCAGCACATGTTAAATTAAATTAAATCTCCCATGGATGTCGGTGTCTGCAGAAACCACCGGCTGAAAGGTTCTCTTTATCACCAACTCCAGCTTTGAGGGAAGTGCTGCAAACCATTGTGAGCAATTTTGGGCACCATATCTGAGGAAGGATGTGCTGTGGCTGGAGAGGGTCCAGAGGAAGTTCACAAGAATGATCCCAGGAGTGAGTAGGTTAACCTATGATGAGCATTTGTCAGCACTGGGCCTGTACTCGCTGGAGTTTTGAAGAATGAGGGGGTACCTCATTGAAACATACAGAATAGTGAAAGGCTTGGATAGAGTGGATGTGGAGAGGGTGTTTCCACCAGTGGGAGAGTCTAGGGCTAGAGGTCATGGCCTCAGAATTAAAGGACGTTCTTTTAGGAGGAAGATGTGGAGACATTTCTTTAATAAGAGGGTGGTGAATTTGTGGAATTCATTGCCACAGAAGGCTGGGGAGGCCAAGTCAGTGGATATTTTTAATGCAGATAGATTTTTGATTGTTATGGTTGTCAGAGGTTATGGGGCAACGGCAGGAGAATGGGGTTAAGAGGGAAAGATAGATCAGCCATAACTGAATGACGGAGTAGACTTGATGGGCCGAATGGCCTTATGACCTTATAACTCCTGGTGAAGCTCTATTGATCTCACTTGCTTTGGACATGTCTTGTCAGCAGTTGAAACATCCTCGGTATCATTGGTTATCTGTACACCAGGCTGCCAGATGGAAACACATTAAGAACGTCTCTCCTTAATTTTACTAAAAATGTTTGCATTTCAAAACTCCAATTTCACAGTTTGCAAACATAACACTTTGGGTTATACATATATGAATGAATGAAAGATACTTTGTTATCACATGTGACATGTCACAGTGAGATCCTTTGTTTTGCACGCTCAGGTAAGCAAAGAGTCACCACATATAGGGCACCGACAAAGTTACAACGTGTTCCTTTTAGCCTCCAATGGTCCCCATTCCTCACTCCTCACAGGTGAACCGCCACACGATTTGACTTATGTTTCCTGTCCAAAATTAATTGTTGTTGTTATTCTACTAACACATGCAACTAACACAAGTTGAGTTCCGATAAAAGATCATTGACCCGAAACGTGATCTGCTTCTCTTATTGATGATGTCAGACTTGCTTAACATTTCCAGTGCTTTCTTGTTTTATCACCTCCAAATAGAAGCTACTCTTTGCAGACACAAACATACCCGAGACAAAGTCACTGGAGTAATGGGGTTGGACCAGCATCTATCTAAATTCCACTCGTTATTGAAAACAAAACACTCCGTCTTGATACTACAGCCCATGCTGTGAATGATGAGTCAAATATAATTGTAAAACTGAAGGTTTTTGTTAGGTGAGGGCATTGATGTAAATCAAGTCAAGTCAAGTCAAGTTTATTTGTCACATACACATACGAGATGTGCAGTGAAATGAAAGTGGCAATGCTCGCGGACTTTTGTGCAAAAGACAAACAACCAAACAAACTATAAACACAATCATAACACACATATTCTTTTACATAATAAATAATGAAAGGAAAAACGTTCAGTAGAGTTAGTCCCTGGTGAGATAGGCGTTTACAGTCCGAATGGCCTCTGGGAAGAAACTCCTTCTCAACCTCTCCGTTCTCACCGTATGGCAACGGAGGCGTTTGCCTGGGACAAATGGGACAAAGGCAGGTAGATTGAGTTGAGAATTAAGTGGTGGATTGATGAAACAGACACCACAGCATGGATTGCCCATTTCCTCTTTTAAGAACGAAGCCCTTTTTTGTCTTAAAATGTACATTCTTTCCATTTGTATTTCCTTTGGTGTCTTTTCCCACTTTAATATCCACTACTTTCTCTAGAACTCTCAAGTCACACTTGTTTATGATGCAATTTCTAATTGGCAAGCACTTACCTTGTCCCCTCAGTCAGAACATTATGGTCACACAATACCAAATGTTCCCTTAATACTGGTTTGCTTAGTTGTATCTCATCCATCATGCGTGATAGTTCCCTTGTAGCTTATTCCACATGACTTTGGCAATACCCTAAGATCTAATACCCTAATTCTGTACAGTCTGAAGAAGGGTCTCGACCTGAAACGTCACCTATTCCTTGTCTCCAGAGATGCTGTCTGACCCGTTGAGTTACTTCAGCATTTTGTGTTTAACACCTATATGTGGGTTCTTTCTCCTTTTAAGTTATGGAGTAGGAGAACCTTTGTTTATCTGTGCGCCAGACTTTTATTATATATGCCTAGATATCTTACTATAAATAACTGTAGTAATTATAAATAACTATTTAAATGTGTTACTCAACAAAATATTTGCTGAAACGTATTGTGTTTAGATATTAAACAGCAAACAGTCACTGTGGCTGGATGTGGCTGTTGTTGGGTATGTTTTATCCTTGTCAGATCTGCTGGAGTGTTTGGGCCACATTGACTGTAAGGTGCAAGGAGGAAGCCCACTACCACATTCTCACAACTGACTGCCGATGCTTAATCGGTGCTGGCTTTGCAATGAATACCAACCACACAAAAAACAATCGTTAAGAAACATAATAGCATAAACTGGAGAGTTATTAATTTTGACAAATAAAGGACTTTAAAGCGAATGCTGTTAATCATAATCGGGAGAATGGGCCAAACAGGATCTGCTTTATCTGTTCATTCAATCTATGGTTGCAGAGGGTGTGACAGCTGTCTTATATATAAAGTTTCAAAGTAGTATCATGACCAGTGATTGATCGGCGGCCAGAGCAGCTCTAACAGAGAGCCCTTATGTGGCTCGAGCGGCACTCGCAATGTTTATATTACTGAATATATTGATCTTTGGTTTCCTGATTAGCCCGGGTAGGTTCTGTACATGCATCATTTTATTGCTGGCTGCTTCAAATGTGATTTGGTTGATTTTTAACAGTTATAATATTCTTTATTTTTCAGCATTTCGCATGCTTTTCTAGAAATCCAATTATCATCTCATCCATTCTTGCTACCTTTTCCTCCCCCCTCCCCTCCATAGATATTGCCTAATGTATATTCAACAATGAATCATTGCTGCCTTCTTCCCCACACCCCATTTTGATATTCACTTGGTCTTTATTAATTTAAATCTTCCCTATTTATGGATTTCTTTTAAGCCATTTTTGTTTTATTTCTTGTAGTCCATGTTGTAGCTCTTACTATTTCTTACTATTTTTAACCCTGTTCTTTTAATGCAAAACTATCAGGTTGTCAATAATGGAGAAAATTGTTGCTTCTACTGAAACATTTTAGCAGAATGTTTAAAAATAATGGCAAGTCTTTGGCTTGGATGTGGGATTTGTATTCTAACTATAGATTAAATCAAAGAAAAATATATATGGAATGAAACATCTTCATCTGAGATTATTTGCTAACACATAGCTTCTCGGTACGAATATGTGATTATACTGATTAATCGTGGGGAAACAAGGGTTGATTTACACTGCTCCAGGAAGCTTGGTTTTGCAAGTTTGATTGTGGAATACTCACTTAATTTTGCATTTAATGCAAATAATTTAGATGTTGCGGAGTTGAGCACAAACATTTGTGGAAGTGAAATGAGCAATTCATGGATGTTTCAGTGAAAAGAACTGCCAGCAATATTGGCAACAATTCAAAAATATGTTTCAAAATGTCTTACCCCTAACGTAGATCTGCCACGTCTCCTTGTTTATGCAAAGGACCGAAGGCACACTTAACCCAATAGTCCACCATTGATTCAGTCAGCCTAAAATCTGAAATATTCAAACATCTCATCAAATTGTTTGACAAGAGAAAACATACCTTTGATTGCTCTGCCATAAAAGTGCTGTCTTCCTAGATTTAATCAACTAATTACAAGTTTGAATCCGGTATGGGCTATTAAAGAAGAAAGAAGAATAGCTTCTTATGTTGCTAGTGTGGGCAATGGTGGCATTTGTTAAGGTTTCAATCAAAACATTGTTAGCTAAACTGAAAACACATGAAACTGGACCTAACCCTGGTCTATAATTGATTGTAAGTCAGGAGACATAGTCTTCAAAGAGGGAAGTAGACTATTTGTTCAGGCAGTGATTCCATTATAAAAAGATTGTGGATTAATTATCTTTTACTCCAGACACAAAATGCTGGAGTAACTCAGCGGGACAGGCAGCATCACTGGATGTTCAAGAAGGAATTGCAGATGCTGGAAAATCGAAGGTAGTCAAAATTGCTGGAGAAACTCATCGGGTGCGGCAGCATCTATGGAGTGAAGGAAATAGGCAACGTTTCGGGCCGAAACCCTTCTTCAGTCTAAGTTCAGTAAGTTAGGCAAGTGAATTCTGGATATCTTTTTGTTTTTAATTTACTCAGATATCTTCAGAGGAAAGGACTGGAGTGGAGAGAAGTGCAGAGTGCTAGAAGTCAGATTTTGATGTCCAGCATGTGATATATGCTTGAAGACATTTGTGAGGAGTTTGCTTGCTCTTTGACAAGATGTGGAAGATGATTATGATCCTTTAGCTTTTTCATGAGGGTTAATAATGGATAAAGAAACAAGGAGAATTGTAGGTGGCATTAACTTGGAGCAAGGCAAGTGATAGACGCAGTAACCTGTCGGGGGACATAGACAGTGATGCAGCACCAAGGTAAGAACTGGCACCACAGTTATCATCATTTACGCAAACATTGTGGATTCAGCAGCTATTTAAAAATTTTCAGATGGCATTGAATTACAGTAATTTAGCCTGCATGGTTTTTTTTGATTGCCAATATTAGGATATTTTATTTTTGCCCCCCTACCTTGTGTGCTTGGAATGGAGAAGGGAGGCGGCGCTGTACCAGGCTTACGACACCCTGGCCAGGCCACAACTGACAAATGTTCTTACTTTAAACGCCGAATCTCAGATGTGTAAATCAACATTAGCAGCAGAATCTGGGTTTGCCAGAATTAGGCCTGCGTTTAATAATGAGGTTGCACAAACTCTAAGGTACATAGAGAATGTAGAACGTACAGCAGTACAACACTACAAAGACATACAGGTTTGTTGGTTAATTAGCTTTGTATAAATGTAAAATTGACCATATATACTATTGCAATGTTTTAAAAATATTTAGGCACGTGCATGGATAGGACAGGTTTAGAGGGATGTGGGCCAAATGCAGGCAGAAGGGACTAGTGTAGGTGGGACATGTTCGTCGGTGTAGGCAGGTCGGGCATGTTTCCATGCTGCTAGACTCAATGACTCTACGACACATGAAGACTGTGCCTCTAAGAGACTGGATATCCAGCAGTGAGTGACTCCCCTCCCAACTCTCAAAATGGAGCTTTCTGATTGTCCCAAAGGGCAGTTCAAACACTGCCTTCTTTGTTTTACCAAATGTGTGTTAAATCTATTACACGGAAGCCTCTATAGACAAAGCAAAGCTCCAGGAATTCTGTGCCTGTGGTAAACGAGAAATGTAGTCAAGAAATGAGATAAGCTGTCAGTTCATCATCATCATCATCGTTGAAAACATCAACGGGCACGCTGCCTTACGATGCTCTGTACGACAGTGATCACAACTTCTAGTGAAGTGTGGATGGCTGTTGGCTCGTTAGGAGCTCATCCACCCTTTGACAGGTCTTGTTTTTGATCCTGCTGGAGGTTTACAGCCCCCTCACCTGGCAAACTAGGTGGGGAGACGGTTTAGTCGCCGACTATCCGACCATGGAGCAGGTAGCACGGGATTACATGGTACCCGTGGCGGTGGGAACTCCCCCCGACCTGACATAGTTCAAGTCTATTCGAACCTTAGGACCAAGGATGGAAGAGTCTCATAAAACGACCAAAGATTAGCAAGAAGTTGTGGCAGAGAATCCAATAAAAGAGCAAACCAGCAAGGAATACTAACACATGTGTTAAGAGCATTTATAAGTGAAGAGACAAGCAAAAGTTTGTTTGAAACATGGAATTAGTAATGAGAAATGGCAAAGACATTGAACAAACAACGTTCAGCGTTCTAAAAAATGGACGTCACCGAAACTACATCAGAAATAAGTTGCTGGAGGGAGGGATTTTAAACAGGCATTATCCCAAGATGAAATGTAATGAAAACAAATGGGACTAAATGTTGCCAAATTCTGTGGAGCTATTCTACATCCTGAGGTTCCAGAAGCGATTTTTCAAAGTTTCAAACGCTCTCGAAATCATGAGTGGACTCGGGAAATGAAAAGCAGGAAGTAGTTCATAAAATTAGAAGTTATAGGAGCAGAATTAGGTTATTCGGCCCATCAAGTCTACTCTGTTATTCAACCCATCAAGTTTACTCTGCCATTAAATCTTGGCTGATCTATATTTCCCTCTCAACCCCATACTCCTCTGCATTCTCCCCATAATCCCTGACAAGGCAATAGCCCTAACATCAAAGATTGGAAAGATATTGAAATCCAAGATGTTGAAAGGCCACTTAGAAACTCATAATATGTTTAGGCAGAATAAACATGGCTTTTTGAAATTAAATTATCATGTGTGACATTTATTATAGTTCTTTAAAGATGGAAGTAGCAGATTGGACAATGGGGAAACTAGAAGATGTAATCATAGTTGTAAGGGAACAGGATCTTTGGCCAGTGATTCTGTGCCAACCCACATGAATCATAATTATTATCCTTGTATTAGACTTGACTGCTCACCTACACTCGAGACTATTGAAACTGGCCATGACTAATGAACTAATGTAGCTTTGAGATATGGGAGCAAATCTTGTGCCACTGTAGTGCAGCCAGATTTCCAAAAGATACAGAAAAGGTCATTGCATGGGATAGATGGCTCATGGTATTGGGCTCAGATAGAATAATAATAATAATAATAATATCTTTTATTGTCATTGCACAAGTGCATCGAGATTTGGGAACGCAGCTTCCATCCGACATCATAACTTAAATAACTACTAAAATTTAGGTTTAGATGCCCCGAGAACATGGTTAATACAAAGAACATTACAACAGTAAAATAGTCAAAACAGACTAAAGTGCAGATGTGTCTGTGCGACGTGACCATCCAAGGGAGACAGTCCGTGGGGGTGGGGGGGCACTCAGCAGGGCCGGTTCAGATGTCCAAGATGGCTGTCGGAAGAGAGAGTGGACGCTTGCGCGCTTTAGCTGCCGCTGCTCTCTTCACATTGTGTTTTTTTTGATTTTTTGATTTTGTGTCTTTGGAGCGATTTCTATCTTTAATTTGTGTCTTGATGATGTCCTTATTATTTATTTTTCTCCGACTATATGTTTTTTTTTCTCTTCTGTTTAATCTCTGTAAGGTGACCTTGAGATTTGAAAGGCGCCCGAAAATAAAATTTATTATTATTATTAGAGCAGCTATAGCTCTGGGAAAGAAGCTGTTCCTGAGTCTGGAGGTGTGGGCGTAGAAGGCCTTGTAACGTCTGCCGGAAGGAAGTAGTTTGAACAGCCCATTACAAGGGTGTGAGGAGTCTTTGTGAATGCTGACGGCCTTCCTGAGGCACCGTGTGCGGTAGATGCCCTCCAAGGTTGGTAGCGGTGTCCCAATGATCTTCTGCGCTCTGTGGACGACGCGCTGAAGAGCTCTCCTCTCCGCCTCCATGCAGCTGAGATACCACACAGAGATGCCATATGTTAATATGCTCTCTGTCATGCAGCGGTAGAAGGTTGTCAGCAGCTGTTGGGGCAGACCAGTCCTTTTCAATGTTCTCAGAAAGAACAGTCGTTGCTGTGCCTTTTTGACCAGCGCAGCGGTGTTGGTGGACCATGTGAGGTCCTCTGAGATGTGAGTGCCCAGAAACTTAAAGCTGGACATGAAACTTAAAGATTGATTAACTGGCAGATAAAACCGAGGAAGGAATAAATGGATAATTTTTAGATTTGTAATTCTACAGATTGTGTAAATGAATCAATAGTCTAGTGGCTACTTGTAGCAAAAAGTAACGTTACCCACTTTGACAGGAAGTATAGACATGTGGAGCACTGGGCCAGATCACACTCAGTGAACTTCAGGCCAAAGCTCAACTGATCCTCATTACATAGCCCACGCTTTGCTACGTGAAAGTGCGGACGTAAGCTGGAGCATCTGATGTTAGGTTGGCACAGGGGCAACGCAGGAGGAATTACTGTTTCGGAGCACCAATGACACGGGTTTGATCGTTCGGAGTATCGTGAGCCGTTTTGGGCCCCATATCTGAGGAAGGATGTGCTGGCGCTGGAGAGGGTCCAGCAGACGTTTACGAGAATGATCCCAGGAATGATTGGGTTAACATATGATGATCGTTTGATGACACTGGGCCTCTAGTCGATGGAGGGGACCTCATTGAAACTTACCGAATAGCGAAAGGCTCGGATAGATTGGATGTGGGGAGGATATTTCCACTAGTGGGAGAGTCTAGGACCAGAGATCATAGCCTGAGAATAAAAGGATGTTCCTTTAGGAAGATGAGGAGGAATTTCTCTAGTCAGATGGTGAAGTGCCTCTGGATCATCAGAACTCCTGGTAATGGGTCGATCATTTCAAATTGCTTCAATTTCACAAAATAAAGTTTGCAATCCTTCTTCGTCTAGAACTTGTTGTTTACGAACAGAGCGCAGCACATTTCGATCCATGCGGATCAATCGTTCCCAAACACCGGCCGTGATGGGATCCCGCTGGGGGATTGAAGTTCCACCTTATCCCTTGCTGAAGCATAGCATTCTGGATCTTATTCTAATCTAAGCCATCGAGTGCTTCTCTCAATTCTCTTTCCGCTCCGATAAAATTTGTCTGATCTTAAAGATGAAACTTGACCTCGTCGACAGATGAATCTTCGTAAGGCATCAATGCAGGAGTCTGTCAAGCATAGATGCAACTTCAAGATGCACTGCCCTGCTAGCCATGCAAGTGAAGATTACACCATACCTTTTACCGAGACTTCTGCCTCTCTTCACCTCTATAGGACCGAAGTAGTCTACTCCTACATCTGTAAATGGAGGCTTTTCGGGTAGAATCCTCTCCAGGGGCAAGTCTGACATTTTCTATTCTCCAACTCTTCCACGCTGCGATCTACACACAACACAATCTTTTATGACCTTTCTTGCAGCATAGTTAGCTTTGATAATCCAGTAACTTTTACTAAATTGCGACAGCATATAATTTCTTCCTCCATTTCCGATCTGTTCATGGATATGTCGTAACAGTAGTGTTGATATGTAAAAGTCCTTGAGAAAATAATAGGATGCTTAGCCTCTTCAGGCATCGCTAATCTATTCAGGTGACCACCTACTCTCAGAAGTCCTTCATTCAATACCGGATCTAGCTTGTACAAATGACTGCTTCTTTTGACACCATGTACACCAGCTTCTAATGTTGACAGCTCTTCTTTGAATCTTTGTCTTTGACAGAAAGAAATAACTGCGTTTACTGCCTTGAGAAGATCTTCAGGACATAAACACTGTCCGCAGTATGATGCTTTAAAGACTTGCATCTCTTTGTGTACCCTTTCCTTTAGTTTGCCAGGATCTTTTTCAAAGATACCCTTTCAGCAATCCTTCAGCAATCTCCTTTCCTTTTTGAGAACAGCAAGAACATTGTCCTTAGTTTAAGAAACTAAGCTACAACAGTCTTCAACTTATTCCAAGATGAGAAATAGTTTGTTGAGTCCAATGGATCCTTGACCATGACATTCACTGTGATGCCTTGCTTGATTTCTGAATCAGTAGCAGAGATTTCAGATTCCAGATTAAGCTTTGGCCATTCTCTGTCTGCCTTACAGAGAAGCTCTGGTCTCTTGATTCATCTCTTACTGCTTCAGAAGCAGTCTGCTGTTAGTTCTCTAAAGGCTTCATCTGTAGGATTTTCCTATGTGTTAACATATCTCCACTGTGATACATTAGTAGCACCCCTTACATAAGAGATCCTGTTTGTTACAAATGTTTGAAAGCATTTGTTTTCATTGTCGATGTACTTAAGTACTGTTGTGCTGTCAGTCCAGAGGATGGATTTCTCCAGCTGAAGCTGTAATTCCTTTTGCAGCATTATGTCCACTCTGACAGCTATGACTGCAGCTGTAAGCTCCATTCTGGGAATCATCATTTGCTTCAATGGTGCCACTCTGGCTTTTCCCATTATGAATGCAATATGTACTTCTTTGTTATTATCTTCCAGTCTTAGATATGAAACGTACCCGTAGCCACTTCCACTTGTGTCTGAAAAGTGGTGCAACTGTGCCAATCTAATTTGACCAAAGTTTGTGGGCTTCATGCACCGGTCCACTTTGAATTTGACATCATGTTGAGATCTGCTAACTATCCTGCCCATTGCTGAGAGAAGGTTTGCGTTAACCTCTCATCACATTCGAGTTTTCCTTGCAGAGTTCCTGCATAATCAGCTTGGCAGGCCGAGTAAATGGTGCTAGAAATCCCAAAGGATTGTATATAGAACCAACCATGGATAAGATGCCCATCGGATATATAGTTCTTGTACCACAATTCTGAACTTGAACACATCTGTTTCAACACACCAGTGCAATCCCAGTGCTCTTTCCACAAGCAGATTGTCTTTGTCCAAATCCAACTCTCTGGTCTCCTTGGCTCTGTCGTCTGATGGAATGGTAGCGAATACAGCACGACTGTTGCTGATCCACTTTGATAGCATGAATCCTCCCATTTGGCAGAGGGAAGTCAGGTGTGCTGTCATTTGAACTGCTTCCTGTTCTGAAGAGATGGACTTTAAACAATCATCCACATAGAAGTTGTTCTTTACTGTGTTTGTCACCTCTGGTGGGAAATAAGCTTTGTTGTCCTCAGTAGTTTTCTTTAATGCAAAGTGTGCACAACTTGGTGATAACACAAAGAGAAGTACCTTTAACCGGTATTCAACAAGATCTTGTTGCGCATCATCCTCAGGCCACCACAGGAATTGCAAATAGTCAATATTCTAAGATGGCGCCTACCTGCGGTGACATTTTGCCAGCTGCATGACAGAAAATCTTCAAATATAGTGTTTCTGAGCTCACCTGTATAAAAGAATCTGCAGAAACCAGCGATGTAAGTAACGCATTTAAAGGCATTAGCGCTATTGCAAACTCCCAGAGGCAGCGACTGTAAGGGAATTCCTGATCGGAGAGGAATCCCCAACCTCGTGGAGGCTCGCAGGTACAGTAAGTACTGTACCTGTAAACACCGAGGAGGTCTTCATGGAGTACGGGAACATGGTCGTCGGGCAGGACTACAAGTAAGACTGAAGCACAGGGGACTTCGGCCCCCTTTCCCAACCATCCTACTAGCCAACGTACAGTCACTAGAAAGCAAAGTGGAGGACCAATGTGAGCTGAGGGAATGCTCTGTGTTCTGTTTCACAGAAACTTGGCTCAGCCCCAGCTCCCCAGACTCAGCGGTCCAGCCTGAAGGTTTCTCCATCCACTGTGTGGACCGTACACTGGCATCTGGGAAAGGGAGAGGAGGGGCCATCTGCGTCATGGTGAACTCTTCGTGGTGCTCAGACGTGGCAGTTCTGTTTAACTCCTGCTCTCCGCACCTGGAACACTTGGCGGTGAAGTGCCGCCCCTTCTGACTGGTTGCATCATGGCCTGGTTCAGCAACTTGAACGTCCAGGAGCAAAAAAGACTACAAAAAGTTGTGACCACTGCCCAGTCCATCACCGGCTTTCACCTCCCCACTGCCGAAGGGATCTATCGTAGTCGTTGCCTCAAAAAGGCAGCCAAAATCATCAAGGACCCACACCATCCTGGCCACACACTCATTTCACCATTGCCATCACAAAGAAGGTACCGGAGCCTGAAGACTGTAATGTCCAGGTTCAGGAACAGCTTCTTCCCTACAGCCATCAGGCTATTAAACACAACAATGAATAAGCGCTGAGCTCTGAATTGCCAAAGACTATATTATTATTGCACTATATTTGTTATTTATGGAACTTTTTTTTTTTTTTTCGCTTCCCCCATTATGTACTATGTTTACATATTCACATATTCTGTTGTGCTGCAGCAAGTAAGAATTTCATTGTTCCATCCGGGACATATGACAATAAAACACTCTTGACTCTTGGCTTGCTTTTCTGACACCTTGACTTGATGAAACATTGCTTTGTTATTAGCCATCAAAGCAATCGGTTCTTGTCTGAATCTGATGAGAACTCCAATGAGCGAGTTGGTAAGGTCTGGACCCTGCAGCAGTTGGCAGTTAAGTGATGTACCTTTGAAGACTGCCCCACAGTCAAAGACCACCCTCAAGGAGGTTCTTTTCCTTGAGTGATACACCCCATGGTGTGGGATATTCCAGAGCTCTCCATCACTTCGATCCAGCTGGTCCACTGATACCATTTCAGCATAACCATTATCAATCATTCCTGTAAGGAAAGATGTATATTCATCACGACATTTCTTATTCTTGCCAAACCTGCGTTTCAGGCTCTGGGTGAGCTGCTCTGCAATGCAACGGCTATTCGGCAAACTGATGACTTCTTGTTTGGAAGGTAAGTCTAGACAATAGTGTCCATCTATCAACTTTGCTGAGTAATTCATAATATCCAAGAACTTTACCTCTTCTCTGGACATTTCTTCTGATTCCTTGCTGGTTCTTTCACTGAAGTCGTGATTGCTTGACCTGTAACTCCTCTAAGTTTACAGTAGATATGTGATTGACAGCAGCGGCAGGGTAGCAATTCTCATCCCTGCTTTCGTTGTCTCTACGCGGGGGACCATAGATGACCCACCCCTGTACGGTCCTCATGGCGAATGGCTGTTGACCAACCCCCAAGGTTCCAATACCTTTGAAGCATTTATTCCGATGAGTAGTTCAAGAAGTCAAGAGTTTTATTGTCATGTGTCCCAGATGGGACAATGAAATTCTTGCTTGCTGCAGCACAACAGAATATGTAAACATAATACGGAACAGGAGATAAAAGTTCAATGTGTCTATATACCATAGACCATATATGTACACAATAAATAAACGGATAAAGTGCAATAGGCTGTTATTGTTCAGAGTTTGTTTGATGGCGAGTTTAATAGCCTGATGGCTGTGGGGAAGAAGCTGTTCCTGAACCTGGATGTTCCAGATTTCAAGCTCCTGTACCTTCTTCCTGATGGCAACGGAGAGATGAGTGTGTGGCCAGGATCGTGTGGGTCTTTGATGATGTTGGCAGCCTTTTTGAGGCAGCGACTGCGATAGATCCCTTCGATGGTGGGGTGGCCAGAGCCGATGATGGACTGGGCAGTGGTCACAACTTTCTGCATTCTCTTCCGCTCCTGGACGTTCAGGTCGATACCAGAGTCTATTTTTTAGGAATCTTGATACCCTTCAAGTAAGGACACTGTTTCAGGTCTTCCTGCTTGGGTATGTTTAGATGAGAAACAGGCATGGCCTTATGTGTAAACACATCAGATAGTTGTATAAAATCGTCTTTGTCCAGCCTAGATATTTCCAAACCTGAGATACGATGAATGAAAACAGAGTTCACTTCATTTATGGTAGGCAAGAGAATCTTAGTCTACTGTTCTGTAATGTTCAGCCTTTTCATCAGGATTTTTGTGCAAAGTAGTTGAACTTCCATGATGCAAAAATGTGTATGTTTTCAATACTGTGTCATCCGTGCAACTTTTTAGCTGTGCTGGTAAGATGGAGAAGATACAGGTTTCTTCACCAGCCCTAATATGCACACTCATCCCAGATGAGGAAACGGCATCACTCGCATTTGGCTTCTCATTCTGTTCTGTAAGCTTCGGCTTCTTCCTTGTGTTCTTCTGTTCAGTGTGAAGTAATTCAGGATGATCTTCTTTGCACACATCACAAGTCATACGACCCTTGCAGTCTTTGACCATGTGTCCTTTGTTTAAACATCCAAAGCAGACTCCCTTCTCCTTTAAGAAGTCCATCTTATCTTTATAGCCCTTCTGCTTGATCAGTCGACACCGCTCCAACCGCACCACCTTTATTACAGAACAAACAAGAACCTTGAATGTTAATGGTAGATGCATCTCTTTTTATTCCACCTGTTGTTGCATTTTCTTGCACTGCTGTTTCTAATTCCTATTGTTTCTTCTCTCTTTTCGTGCCTCAGTCTCTCTTATCAATTGCTCTTCTTGTGCCTCAATCGCAAGCTTTTTCTCCATGGCGGCAGCCCGTTTCAAGAGAGAAGCCAAAGCTACTTCAGCATCAATATGAGAAGACACCCTTGAAGATGCACTGGCGTGAGAACCAGATTTATGTCTTGATCTTCATTTTGAGACGTTTGAAATATTGCCTTCAGGTCCAATTTCTTCTGTGGATACAACACTTTATGGTATCGCACTTCCAACTGTAGAGTTTGCAGCTTGTTGTCCAATTTCAGATAAGCACATCTCCCCATTTTGTATAAAACCATTAAAAGATTCCATCATTTCTTGAGACCACTGATCTTGCCTTTCAAGCTCCATTTCCGGTAGTGGTTCCCTCGTCAATGACTCATAATTTTCTCTGTCTTCATTGCAGAGCGTAATTAATTGATCCAGGTGAAATTGCACTTCCTTCTCATTTTCATCTGATTTCATGAGCTTCTTCAGATTTACAATTAACTTGTTTGCTTGTTTACATAACTTGTTCCTTAACTTCTCGTATCTATTCAAGATCAATACCTGGCCTTTATCGGTGAGTTTAACGGTTCTTCTTTCACATTTTCCAGAGTCCTGTTCCACTTCGTCCTCTTGTGGCTGAAGTTTAGACATACTGGTGGCTATCCCTTTAAGGACGCATTGACAAAATGACGAGTTTACATTATGACGTATTGACCAAACGATGTGTTTACATATGCTTTTCAGGCTGGAATTCAAAACATCAGTGGGAATTCGAGCATTCCAAGGTCACTTCCATACAACATTTGGAGCTTATCGCAAAGCTTTTCCATAAACAGCTTTCCTCTGCTGTTTTCAATACTGCCCGGCTAGCAGCCTTTTAATAAAGTCTTTAGTTTTTAAAATATACAGCCTGCAACCTTTTAAAATACAACCTTTCCAAATACAACCTCTCCCATAGAAGCTGTTCCTTAAAGCCCTTCAGCTTTATCAATACAGCATAATGCAGGTTTCCAATAAAACTGAATGCAGTAGCTGTTCATTTACTCACGATCCCCTGCGCTGGCTTTCGAAGTTTCCAATCTTCATTCATCAGATAGCACAGGTTTTGACCGTGTCGATTTGACAGCATCAAGCAGATTCTTTGTTCCAGTTTCAAGCTCTTTCTCCACTCGGAGATCAGTTTTTATTTTACTTCCACTCGTAGAGGGCAGTTCTTACTTTAATGTAACACAATTTCTTAACTTTCCAATGTCCGACTTTTAATTGCCATTACTACTCCGGAATGTCAGAGTGAAAGAACTTACGTAGTCGCTGATAGTAAAAATAAATCTTCCAGGCGTTATTTCCAGTCCTTTATTGAAGTAGTAATATAGATAATAAGTGAATATATCCGATCCTCTTAATTCTTATACAAGCTGTAACTTTTTGTTCTTGCTAACTGTGTTGTGTGGTAAGAACTGTTGTCTTTTCAATCCCCAAGGTAAATCTGACCTGACCACTCCCTGTGGCCTCGCTAGCCTCCTCAGATGTAGACACGCCCATCTACATATCAAAATCCCTCCCCCAAGCATACAAAAAAGATACAGCTAGAAATACCTATACAAAATACTGTAATATACTAACAGTAACTAACTTAAGCATTAGCAGGGCCTATTTCGTGCAGTTTGACTTTATGATTATAGACTTTCAAGATCAAGCCCTGCCACCTGAACTCTGTTCCAAGGGAGAGGTTGTACTGGCAGCATCAGGCCCAACTAGTCTGGCCCAGAGGTGTCTTGACATGGTGGATTTAGAAGAAACATTTCCCTCGTTGGAGAAGCTGGAATGAGGGGGTCACTGTTTAACAATAAGAGAGTTTAAGTAGAGATGGCGCATTTTTCCTCTCAGGGTGTGTGTTTGGAATCCTCTTCTTTAAAGAGTGGTGGAAGCAGAGTAACAAGTGCTCTACAGATAACCCGAATTCTAACTTAACCTAGACAGACATTTCAGGAAACAAGTATTCTAACTTAGACTACAGTTAAATTGCAAGCAACAAGTTCTTAACAACCTCTGGTGACACACCCAGTAACATTTTCTAACAGCCAAGTCAACTCTTCCAGCAACTATAACTTAACCTAGAGTTACACTTCCATTACAAGTACTCTAACTGAACCTTAAGTTATCTTAAACTTAAACTTACACAGGCAATAATAAATAATGTAACGTAAGCTCCACCAGCCCTTCCTACAATGTTCCCTAACAAAATCTCATCTAACTTGCCTTACAGAGATACTTCGAGTAACAAGTAGTCTAAGTTAATCTACTGTGAAACTTAAAGTAATAAATCCTCGAGAGAGATATTTCCAGTAACAAGAAGTCTGGCTCAACCAACAGTTCGAATATAGAACATTGAGCTGCACAGCACAGAAACGGGCCTTTCAGTCCACTATGTCTGTGCCAAACATAATGCCAAGTTAAACGAATCTCCTCTGCCTGCATGTGATCAATATCCATCTATTTTCTGCTTATCCATGTAACCATCTAAAAGCTGCACAAATGCCATCATTGCATCCACATCTACCATTGTCCCTGGCAACGTATTCCAGGCACCCACCCAACGTTGTGTTAAAAACTTGTCTATTGTCTCCTTTAAACTTTGCCCCTCTCACCTTAAAACTATGTCCTCTAGAGGTTTCCACCATGGGGTCAAGGTTACACTGTCAGTAACAAGTACTCAAACTTAATTGACAGTGACCAGTCCAAAAACAATGACACTAAGTAGGTATGTTACAATACTTACCTTCAGCGGCGCTGCAATTCTGCCACTGGCCGTGTGCGCGATTTTGGCGCGTTTGAAGGGGGGAGAGGTTAAAACACGTTTTTTTTCCGACCTGGCCCTGGATTATATTTTGTTGGAGTGCAAAATTTTACTAAAGAATCGTTCCGACGGTCGTTCTGTGTGTTTTAAAAAAATATTCGCCCGACAAGTTAATCGCTGGAGAGATTTTAAAATCAGCTTCTGAAGCCGTCAACGCCGACAACGGGGACGGATTTTATGTAGGGGACAGGTAAAAGAAAGTAGTTTATTTATATGTATAAAAGTATTTCTTAAGATGCATTTAATTCACATTTTAAGTTGCGAAACGGTGATTTTTTTCACCGAAGAACCGGCAGTGTTTTTGCTGCTGATATGGGGGTCTAAAATCACCGCAACCTCAACGTTCCAAATGATCGCGTTCCAGAAAACCCCACTCGCAAGCTGATTTAAATGGCCATTAATTTACAGGTATTAAACATTAAATTCCTTCCATTTGGCCTATAAACCCATGACAATGAGATTTAAAAATTATGTTATATTGTGAATTCTTGTGTGAATGTTATTTGGACACTTAGGCTATTTAAAAATGTTAATCTATTCTTAAGAAATGGGTAGATGTTTAGATCTAGTAATTGAATTTTGTAATTAGTTACAATTAGGTAACTAACTAATTATATGCTTTAATTTCAAGTCATCTAAGTAAGATTGTTTCATATTTGTATCAGAATGCTTCAATCTATAATAACTGAAAATCTCTTTCAGTTCTCTTAACTTTTAAGAAAGTTATGGGCTTTTAAATGTTCTCGATCACAGCTTTTGTGTTAAGTCAATGAAAAAGCAAAAGGGAACAAGATGCCAATTTCCGAGTGAAAATGGCCATAACTTTTTTCATACTGAAGATATGAAAGTGAATCGGGTGTCAAATTAAACTTCTTTTTATGCTTTATCTGATGGGATAAATTAAATACTTGATTTTCTAAATCTCAAAATGTTGTAACATTGCTAAACTAAGTCTTATCTCACTGACTCTACTGTTGCACTTGCAGTAAATAGTACTTCAAAGTAATGTAAAGACATAGGAACTGGAGATGCTGAAATCTTGAGACAAAAACAAAATGCTGGAGGAACTCAGCAGGTCAGGCGGCATCTGTGGAGGGAATGGACAGGTGACATTTTGGGTTAGGACCCTTCCACAGACTGGGGAGTGAGGATGGAGGAGGGAAGTGGGGCAGGACAAAGCCTGGCAAGTGATAGGGGGATAGGCAGAAAATGTTGCAGTAACTCAGCGGGACAGGCAGCATCTCTGGAGAGAAGGTATGGGTGACGTTTCGGGTCGAGACCCTTCTTCAGCCTGTTTAACTGATCAGGTTCTTTAAGAAGGGTCTCGACCCGCAACGTCACACATTCCTTCTCTCCAGAGATGCTGTCTGTCCCGCTGAGTTACTCCAGCATGTTTTGTCTATCTTTGGTTTAAACCAGCATCTGCAGTTCCTTCTTACACAAGTGATAGGCGGAACATGGTTAAACATCAGGATAGCAGCAGAAATCACTGAGAGAAGGTCTCACAGAAGGCTCATCAGAGTGAAGAACTTGGGTAACTTTGAGGAGATTTTGCAGTTGAGCGAAAATATTCTAACTTATTCTACAGAGACATTCTTAGTTACAAATACAATTGAATCTGCAGTAAAAGGTCCAGTAACAAGTAGTTTAACTTAATCTCTGAATAACCTAAGCTGATTTTGCAGTAATGAGTATTTTTCTTTGGTTTCAGGTAAATCAGATAAACGTAAGGACTACTTGGATAAAGCACATGGTGAGATCATCAATAAAGTATATTTATGCTAATCATTCATTAAACATGTGAAATTGTGAAGACATTAATACCGATGATAGACACAAAATGCTGAAGAATTCAGCAGGTCAGGCAGCATCTCTGGAGAAAAGAAATAGGTGACGTTTCAGGTCGAGACCCTTCTTCAGACTGAGAGTCAGGGGAGATAGAAACTAGAATGTTAAAAGGTACGGAACAAATCAGAGTTAGTACCGATGACCAAGGACAGGTGGAGCCCACAATGGTCCATTGTTGGCTGTGGAAGAGGTGATAACGAAGGGATACATACAGTGAATCTAGCAGGATGACTAGCGTAAAGGAGGGGGCGGAGAAGGAGGGAATATAGGGGTTGCTTGAAATTAGATAAATCAATATTGATACCACTGGGTTGTAAGTTGCCCAAGTGAAACATAAGGTGTCATTTAACCAACTTGCGTGTGGCCTCACTCTGACAATGGAAGAGGCCCAGGACAGAAAGGTCAGTGTGGGAATGGGAAGGTGTGTTAAAATATTTGGCACGGGAGAGTTTTAGTTTAGTTTTGTTTAGAAATACAGTGTGAGAACAGACCCTTTGGCTCCTCGAATCCACGACAACCAGTGATCCCTGCACACTAACACTATCCTACACACACCAGGGACAATTTACAAGTTTACCGAAGTCAGTCAACCCACAAATCTATACATCGTTGGAATGTGGGAGGAAACCAGAGCACCCGGAGAAAACCCATGCAGGTCTCGGGGAGAATGTACAAACTTCGTACAGGCAGCACCCGTGGTCGGGAATGAACACGGGTCTCTGGCACAGTAAGACAGCAACACTACCGCTGCGCCACTGTGCCACCCAAGATCGTGTAGGCCAAGGTGGACGGAACGAAAATGTTCAGCGAACCATCGCCCAGTCGACTCTTTGTCTCACCGATATATAGGAGTTCACAGCGAGAACAGTGGATACAGTAGATGAGGTTGGAGGAGGTGCAAGTGAAACTCTGCCACATCTGAAAGGACTGCTTGACTCCCTGGATGAAGTCTAGAGAGGAGGTATAAGGACAGGTGTTGCTTTTGCTTCGGTTGCAGGGGAAAGTACCCGGGAAAGGACTGCTGGTAGACACAAAATGCTGGAGTAACTCAGCGGGTCAGGCAGCATCTCTGGAGAGAAGGAATAGGTGACTTTTCGAGTTGAGACCCTTCCTCAGACTGATGTCAGGGGAGGGGGCAGGACAAGGATTGCTGGATCGCGTTGCCTGCCCGAACACCATGAGGCCGAGACCCGGGATGCCATCACCGCCACGAGAAGCAGCACGAACATCCACTGCCTCTCCGACCATCGCCACCTCCCTGGCCGATCCCAGGCCCGGACCACCATTCCCTTGGTTAAACAGGCATGGTTTCCAGGAAGAGGGAGTAGCTGTTTCATGACTGTCTTGAAAGCTTCCAAATGGAACATACTCATTGGACCTACGGGAGGTGCTGTCCAAGGATCATACAAAATGGCAGAGTAGCACTTGGGAAAGCAATGAGTGTCAAGTCTCTCCAGAGTAGGACAAGTACAAATTACAGGATTTGAAGGAGCATGCAAATGTCTAATCAATCCAGCTATCTTTTGTAGGAAGGAACTGCAGATGCTGGTTTATACTGAAGATAGACACAAAAGCTGGAGTAACTCAATATGTCAGACAGCATCTCTGGGAATACATGACATTTCAGGTTGAGATCCTTCTTCAGACTTTCTTCCCTGTCAAATGTCTTCTGCCCCACCTGGACAAAAGGAAAATGGGCCAAGGAATGGCGAATGGAGTTTAACAATGACAAGTGTGAGATGTTGCACTTTGATATGTCAAGCCAGGACAGGGCTTACACAATAAATGGTAGATCTCTGGAGGGTTTTGCTAAACAGAGATCAGGGTCAACGATTGAGATACAAGGCATCTCGCCATGATAGTGTTGAATTTAAGTCCAAGTGATTTAATTATTGTGGAATTGAGGGTGCTTCTGTCAGTAAAGGTACCCTACAGATTGCTGTAAACAAGGATTGCAGTTTAATTTAAGTATAAAAATGTGCAAAAATATAATGATGCTTTTGTATAATTTACTGATGGAATTGAAAAATTATTCCAAAAGAAATTTGGTATATATTTTTCCTAGAAAGGTCGTAAAAGATGCACAGAAATGGCACAGAGTAGCTCCAACGGAAGAGAATTCTCCACCAAATACAACACTAAGTCACATTTATTTATATAGCACATTTAAAAAACAACTCTCGTGCTTTACATTTGTTATAAGAATAGCACAACAAAACAAACTACATACATATATACATGTAGCCCTCATTCAGAGGACGACAGGAAAGGCTTGGGAGTATAGATAAGTCTTTAGTCTTGACTTAAAAGAGTCGATGGAGGAGGCAGTTCTAATGGGAAAGGGGATGCTGTTCCACAGTCTAGGGGCTGCAACCGCAAAGGCACAGTCGCCCCTGAGCTTATGCCTAGACCGTGGGATATTCAGCAACCCCAAGTCGGCCGATCTGAGGGGCCTGGAGGTGGAGTGGTGGGTGAGAAGACTTTTTTATGTAGGTGGGGGCAAGCCCATTGAGGGCTTTGTAGACATGGAGGAGGATCTTGAAGTTTATACGGAACCGCACAGGGAGCCAGTGGAGAGAGGCCAGGATCGGGGTGATGTGGTCCCTTTTTCGGGTGCCCGTCAGGAGTCTCGCTGCGGCGTTTTGGGCCAGTTGCAGGCGGGACAGGGAAAATTGGCTGATGCCAGTGTAAAGGGAGTTGCAGTAATCTAGGCGGGAGGAGATGAATGTGTGGATGATCTTTTCCAGGTCATCAAACTGGAGGAATTGTTTTATTTTAGCGATTAATCGTTTTCAAATTTAAACCATTTTGTTTCCTTGTAGGCCATGGCCCTCTGAAAACTCTCCCTGTTCAAGGACAGCGTCTTTATTATTGTAAGTATTCACAAAGCCCAGAGAGATTTCTCTAAACTGTAAATTGCTTGTAGAAAAATTAAGCTATAAGATAGGATCTGATTCTGAATGCAACCAAATGGTGCAAATGTTGCAACTGTCTTGTAAAATATGGAGAGTAAATGTGTTTAAAGTACACAAGGAGTAACAATAACTAAAGTTGCTCTTATCCTTTCAGTGATGCTCTCTTTGTTTTACCACACTGATATTATATTCGATTATACTGCGTGACTTTCACAGTAAAGAGCTCATTTAAGAAGAGCAATTGAACTTGATTTAATTAAACCAACTAAAAACGTATGAGAGGCATAGATAGTGTAGATAGTCATATCCTTTTTCCCAGGGTGGAAATGTGAGGGCATATCTATAAGGTGAGAGGGGGACAATTTAATGGAGGTGTGCGGGGCTGCTTTTTTTTTTTACACAGAGAGGTGGGGACCTGGAAAACATTGCCAGGGGTGGTGGTGGAGGCAGGTACGATAGTGGCATTTATGAGGTTTTTAGATTGGCACATCGAAGTGCAGGGAATAGAGGGATATGGATCATGTGCAGGCAGGTGAGATCTGTTTAATTAGGCATCATGATAGGCCTGTTCCTGCACTTTACTGTTCTATATTCTATGATCTGTGTTCTAACTAAAATAATTTTGAGTGAATTTCCTCGCTGCTATTTTCACTCACTATTATTTCTTCAGTGTGTGGAATCCATGAATAACGACTAACTGACCTTTCTGACTACTATCTTCCATGGCCAATTTTTGAATGGACATGCTTAATTACATATCGATTAAAGTTTGCTAGTTAGTGAGCCAGATGACTTTGGATCATGAAAATTAAAAACAACTACAGCTGCTGGAAATCTGAATTAAAAGCAAAAGAATAATATTAATATAATATCAAGAGGGGTGGTGTGTGTGTGTGCGTGCGTGCGTGCCCGTGCCCGTGCCCGTGCCCGTGCCCGTGCCCCCCCCCCCTCCCCCCGGTTGAGGGGACAGAACACAATGGGTCCCACTTCGTCTAGTCTAAATTAAATGCAGAACTACAGTTGCTGGAAATCTGAATTAAAATAGAAAATGCCCAAAACACTCAATCTGGTCAGATAGCATTAATGAAAAGAGAAACTTCATATTTCAGGTCTGGGACTGAGAAAGGGAGAACCACATTAGCCTTCAGTAAGAGAGATGATAGTTGAGGAGTTCCGACGCATCAACGTCCTAGTCAGTAACATGGTCTTCAATCCGTTTCTTTTCAGCTCCAACCAGGACAACCTGCACCACTTGGGGCTATGAACATTTCCGAACCTTTGACAATTTCATTTATGGATTCTCATCAACCTGCAACTATGTCTTTGTCAGTG
The DNA here is from genome assembly GCF_010909765.2 of Amblyraja radiata. Lineage (NCBI taxonomy): Eukaryota > Metazoa > Chordata > Chondrichthyes > Rajiformes > Rajidae > Amblyraja > Amblyraja radiata. The sequence goes on from NC_045975.1 coordinate 38,803,371, forward strand.
ACTGCTCAGAAACCCTTGGAGCTTTCAACATTCAGATCCGGAGAGGAAAGCTTGGATTATTAAAAAGAATTTCAATCAATATCTGGGGTATCTTGATCATAATCGAGGATGCAAAGATCACTGTAAATGACAATGGGTATGTTTGCATTCTGTTTAATTTAAGGAGGGTGGAATTATTATTGTTTTAATTAACTCTATTAATGTGCCAAGCTGAACATACCTGTCCAGTTGCATCAGATTTGTGGCTAGTGACTCAATCACACTGAAATGCCTCGGGTTTGCCTCCGAAGGATAACAGCAGAAATGCAGTTGTTATACTTCAGGTTTACAAGAATGATTCCAGGAATCAGTGGGTTAGCATATGATGAGCGCTTGACAGTACTGGGCCTCTACTCGCTGGAGGTTAGAAGGTTGAGGGGGGACCCCATTGAAACTTACAGAATAATGAAAGACATAGATAGAGTGGATGTGGAAAAGTTGCTTCCACTGTTGGGCGAGTCTAGGACCAGAGGTCATAGCCTCAGAATTAGAGGGTGCTCTTTTAGAAAGGAGGTGAGGTGGAACTTCTATAGTCAGAGGGTAGTTAATCTGTGGAACTCATTGCCACAGAGGGCTGTGGAGTCCAAGTCAGTGGATATTTTTAAGGCAGAGATAGACACGTTCTTGATTAGAATGGGTGTCAACAGTTATGAGAAGGCATGAAAAGGGATTTTGAGACGGCCATGATTGAATGGCGGAGTAAACTTGATGGGCCGAATGGCCTAATTCTACTCCTATAACTTGTGAACTTGAACCTGTGTGGTTCATTGCTCTGCTGCAGACTCAAGAAGCAGCATATGTACAAATCATGAGTAAAATGAACGAGCTGGAGCAACTCATTAGGTCAGACAGCATCTGTGGAGGGAAATGGACAGACCATCTTTTGGGTTAAAACTCTTCCACGCTAAAGAAAGGACCCAACCCGAAAAATCAACTGATCATTTGCCACCACAGATGCTGCCTGACCCGCTGAGTTCTTCCAGCAGTTTAACAGAGAACATAGAACAGAACATCACAGGAGCAGGCCCATATCTGTGCCAAACATGATGCCAAGTTAAACTAATCTCCTCTGCCTGCATGTGATCAACATCCGCCTATTTCTTGCTTATCCATGTAACCATCTAAAATCCGCTAACGCCCCTATTATATCGGGTTCCATCAGCACTTCTGGCACTCAGTACTTTCTGCTTAAAAGGTCTTGCCTCACATAGCTCTTTCAAACTCCCCCCCCCACTCTGAACTTAAACATTATGCTCTCTAATTAGTTCTGGTCAAGTCTTTGATAAGGTTCCGCATGGTAGACTGCTCTGGAAGGTTAGATTGCATGGGATCCAGGGAGAGCTAGCGAACTGGATACAAAATTGGCTTCAATGAAGGAACCCCAAAGGAAGGCAGTTGAAGGGTGTTTTTCCAACTGGAGGCCTGTGACGTGTGTCTCAGGGATCCGTACTGTGCCCATTGTGGGATCTATAAATAATTGGGATGTGAATGTACAGGCATGATTAGTAAGTTTGCAGATGACCCAAACATAGTGAAGTTGGTTATCAAAAATTACAACAGGGTTTCGATCAGCTGGATCAGTGGGCTGAGGAATGGCTAATTGCGTTTTATGCAGATAAGTGAGAGGTTATAAAGTCATAGAGTGATACAGTTTGGAAACAGGCCCTTCGGCCCAACTTGCCCACACCGGCCAATATGTCCCAGCTACACTAGTCCCACCTGCCTGCCATATCCCTCCAAACTTGTCCTATCCATGCACCTGTCTAACTGTTTCTTAAACGTTGGGATAGTCCCAGCTTTAACTACCTCCTCTGGCGGCTTGTTCCATACACCCACCACCCTTTGTGTGAAAAAGTTACGCCTCAGATTCCTATTAAATCTTTTCCCCTTCACCTTAAACCTATGTCCTCCAGTCCTCGATTCCCCTAAGGGGAAAAGATTCTGTGCATCTACCCGATCTATTCCTCTCATGATTTTATACACCTCTATAAGATCACCCCTCATCCTCCTGCGCTCCAGGGAATAGAGACCCAGCCTACTCAACCTCTATCAACATTCCCCAGTGGCCTACCATTCATTGTGTGGGTCCTGCCCTTGTTAGACATCCTAAAATGCAACACCTCACACTTCTCTGGATTAAATGCCATCAACTATTCCTTAGCCCACCTGGCCATTCAATCCAGATCCTGCTGCAATCTTTCACAATCATCATTATCTGCAAAACCACTCACTTTTGTATCATCAGCAAACTTGCAAATCTTGCCCTGTATGTCCTCATCCAAATCATTAATGTAGATGACAAATAGTAACGGGCCCAGCACCGATCCCCGAGGCACACCACTAGTCATAGTCCGAGAAGCAACCTTCCACCATCACCCTCTGCTTCCTTCCATGAAGCTAACTTGCTATCCATTCAGCTATCTCTCCTTGGATCCGATGCGATCTAACCTTCCAGATCAGCCTACCATGTGGAACGTTGTTGAATGCCTTACAGAAATCCATGTACACAACATCTACAGCTCTGCCCTCATTGACCTTTTTGGCCATGTCTTCAAAAAACTAAATCAGATTTGTGAGACACGACCTCCCACGTACAAAACCATGCTGACTATCCCTAATCAGCCTTTGCCCATCCAAATGCCTGTATAACCTCTTCCTCAGAATACTCTCTAGTAACTTTCCAACTACAGATGTTAAGCTATAGTTCCCAGTATTTTCACTGCAGCCCATCTTGAATGGAGGCACAACTTTTGCCACCCTCCAGTCTTCTGGCACCTCTCCTGTTTTCAGGTGTTGCATTTGAAGAAGTCAAATCAGGTTGAACCTTCACAGTGAATAGTAGGGCCATGGGGAATGTTGTACAGCAGAGGGTTCTGTGAGTACAGGTACCTAGTTCTCCTGAAAGTGGTGTCACAGGTAAAGAAGGCTTTTGGTATATTGGCCGTCATCAGTCAGGATGTTGAAAATAGAATATAGGATGTAATGTTACAGTTGTATAAGATGTGGGTGAGGCCACATTAAGAGTATTGTGTTCATTTTTGGTCATCCTGCTAGAGGAAGAATGTTATTAAGCTGGAAAGAATGCAGAGAAGATTTACAAGGATGTTGCCAGGATTTGAGGGTCTGATCTATAGGGAGAGGTAGGGTAGGCTAGCTCCTTATTCTTTGAAGTAAAGAAGGCTGAGAGGGGAACTTCTTCTTCTTCTTCTTGCGTATGGCATGCACAGCCTAAATTTGTACGACAACTTGTTCTATTTGATCTTATTTGATTGTGCACGCCGGGTTGATTGTATTTGTCGAAACAGCGCGGACCACGTGAAGGTTGCAATCTCCCACCCCAAGAGCGGATCTTATAGCTGTGTATTAAATCATGGGAAGAATAGACAGGGTAAATGCACTGTCTTTTACCCAGGGTAAGGGAATCAAAAAACTAGCGGTTTAAGGTGAGAGGGGCAAATTTAATAGCAACCTGAAGGGCAACTTTTACACTTAGAGAATGGTGGGTATATGGAATGAGCTGCCAGAGGAGGATGTCGAGGCAGGTATCAAAACAGCATTTAACAGACACCTGAACAGGTATGAGTATAGGCTTAGATAGATATGGACCAAACTCAGACAAATGAGTGGGGTCAAAGAAAGAGCGTTCATGTCGCGGCCCTGTTTCAACCAATCTTTCCACCACCACGCACAAGACGCACAAGAAGTGCAAGACAGACACCATTGTGCAGATGCCGAGAAGTGTGTTCAGCTCTGGCTGAACAACTTCTAATCTTGTGTGTGGACTCGATAAGAAGAAGAAGACAAATGAGTTCAGCTTAGATGGGCATCTTAGTTGGCATAGATAACCTGTCTCCATGATATATTGAGTTGAATTATATACATTTTATTAGCCAAGTATGTATACGTACAAACAATTTTGCTTGGTGCTTTGCTCGCAAGTAACAACATGATATACAGTAGACAATTAAAAACAAAACATAATTTAAACATGTGAAGAATGAAATAAAATACCAGAGCAAAAGGAGGCTACAGACTTTTGGCTGTTGAGTAGAGCCACAGATTGTGGAAAAAAACTGTTTTTATGTCTGGCTGTGGCGACTTTGACAGTTGTCCCCTGATTCGAGCTTGTGTAATGTACTTAGCGGGTACGTAGGAGCTCGTGGATGTCACGTAATGGTAGGCACTCGGGAAATCCGGTAAACTCGTGACGTTTTTTCAACACTGAAAAATATCCACGAGTAAAAAAACACTCGTGATGAAAAAAATAGTTACTTTTTACTCGTACAAGCCCCTACGTACCCGCTACGTACATTACACAAGCTCGAATCAGGAAATAACTCGGGAGAACTCTTGAACTACCTCGTACAGTGGGACAGGCCCTTTAAGAGCATTGAGCCCCAGGTTGTTGTGATGATTCAATGACTTTACTGTAAATAGTCAAATTTATTGCTAGCTTTCATATGCATAAGCAAGGTCAGATACAGGTACATTAAAAATCTGGTTTGCAGCTGCACTACAGACATATAGACTCAGAAAACAAACAAAAACATACATTATACATAAATAATACATAAATAAATTATATATAATTTTGCAGCGTATTTATTGTTTTTTATATATAATAGCCGTGATCTGTGCTGCCCCTGCAGTAGGATATAAGCAGAACTGGGCCTGCATATTTAATCAGAATTTCAAATCCCTCATAGATAGTTTTATGAGATTTACATAATTGAACAAAATACAAATTAATAATTGTATGTTTACAGATATGAAAGATTTGAAGTTATAGTCTTCATCTACAAAATAAATGTTGCAAATTATAAACACACACGTTGGAAATTATGGTTAATACAAACTTCTTCTTTCCATCAGCATTATTAAGCTACCGTACAATTTAAATGGAATACAGATCAAATTGTTTGGAGATGGCACCAGACTGGCTACAAAACAGAAGGGTTTGGACCTCGTTGCCACCTGGAATAACATTGACTACCTGATGGTGTGTAATATTTATAATCTCAATTGTGCATCATAACTTAAACATTTATAAAATACACATGACTCATGTACAGGTTGAATATTGCCTTTGAATTCAATATTCTGGCAGTCAGTGTTTCTGATGTTTAATGCTAAGGGGTATGGCGTGCACTAAGATATGAATGAAAATTCTAAGCATTAGTGGCTAATTTTGACCTTGTAAAATCAACAGCATCATTTTAGCCATGTTTCATACATCTCACGGCATGGTGGCACAACAATAGGGATGCTGCCTTGTAGCGCCCGAGATTCAACGCTCAGGTTGAATCCTGACTACAGGTGCTGTTGGTATGGTGTTTGTATATTCTTCACTTGACCGCATGGGTTTTCTCTGAGTGCTCCAGTTTCCTCGCACATTCCAAAGACGCACCAGACTGATTCCTGGAATGTCAGGACTTTCATATGAAGAAAGACTGGATAGACTCGGCTTGTACTCGCTAGAATTTAGAAACTTAGAAACTTGCAAAATTCTTAGTGGGTTGGACAGGCTAGATGCAGGAAGATTGTTCCCGATGTTGGGGAAGTCCAGGACAAGGGGGTCACAGTTTAAGGATAAAGGGGAAATCCTTTAGGACCGAGATGAGAAAAACATTTTTCACACAGAGAGTGGTGAGTCTCTGGAACTCTCTGCCACAGAAGGTAGTTGAGGCCAGTTCATTGGCTATATTTAAGAGGGAGTTAGATGTGGCCCTTGTGGATAAAGGGATCAGGGGGTATGGAGAGAAGGCAGGTACAGTATACTGAGTTGGATGATCAGCCATGATCATATTGAATGGCGGTGCAGGCTCGAAGGGACAAATGGCCTACTCCTGCACCTATTTTCTATGTTTCTATGTACAGGTTTGTAGATTAATTGGCTTTGGTAAAATTGTAAATTGTCCCTTGTGAGATACAGGTTTAATACAAATCTTGCTTGCAGCAACATTATGGACACATGATCAATACTGTCTTCTTGAGGCAGCACCTCATGTAGATGTTTTTGATGGAGGGGAGGGCTGTGATCGTGAGGGACCTGGTGGAGCCCACCATTCTAGCTCATTCATCCGCTCATTCTTCAGACCATGGATTTATGTATTTAAAATAGAAAGATGAATGCTCCTGCTTACAAGGCAAATTGGGAACTTTTGGAAATGATCTGTGACTTCTGTTGGATTCTACAAAAGTATTTTCCCTTGAGGCATGGTGGAAACCACTCCCAAGTGAAGACCAGTTCTGAGGCATGTCTCAAAAGAAGCACTGGATTAGTTCTTGGAAATATGTTGTGGTGGCCATTTTGAGGGCTTGGTTGCAAGAGGGACAGGTCTGGCAGCTCGACATTTTTTTAGGGTTCCAGGGTTTTTTAGATGTAATTAGAACTAAATGTGGCTGTAAAATCATGTATAGTGAGTATTATAGGGGACTGTGAATGCATCCTTGTAGGGCACTGGCATTGAGAATTATTTTGGAGGAGTGGTTGTCACCTATCCTGATTGATTGAGGTCATACAAGTCATGCCGACTGATTGGCCTTATCCCTCTAAATCTTTTCTAGCAATGTACCAGTCCAAATGGCTTTTAAATATTGTTATAGTATCTGCCTCAACTACCTCCTTTGGCAACTCATTCCATATACCAACCACACTCTGTGAGAAAAAGTTGTTCCTGAGATTCCTATTAAATCTTTCCCCTCTCACTCTACACCTATGTCCTCTAGTTATTGATTCCCCTACTCTGTGTGAAAGGCTCATCTACTCTGTCTATTCCCTTCATGATCTTATACACCTCTATAAGATCACCCCTCATTCCCTTTGGTCCAAGGAATAAAGTTCTAGCCTGCCCAACCTCTCCCTATAGCTCAGACCCTCAAATCCTGGCAACATCTTTGTAAATCTTCTCTGCACTCTTTCCAGTTTATAACATCTTACCTAAAGATGGGTTACCAAAACTGAACACAATGTTCCAAATGTGGCCTCTCTGATGTCGTGTATAACAGTCCCAACTTCTGTATTCACTATGCCGAAACGAAGAGCTGCAGATGATGGTTTGTACCAAAGATAGACAAATAGTGCTGGAGAAACTCAACAAGTCAAGCAGCATCTATGGCAAAGTAAGATAGGCGACGTTTTTGATCGGGAAGCATCTTGAGACTGATGACTGGCCCAAAACATCATCAATCCTTTTTCTCATGAGATGTTGCCTGACCTGCTGAGTTACTCCAGTAGTTTGTGTCTATACTTGACCACCCTATCTGCCTGTGTCGCCACTTTCAAGGAACAATGTACCAGGACTTCTAGATCCCTCTGCACTACAACATTCCCCAGGGCCCTGTCATTCACTGTGAAGGTCATGCCCTGGTTTGACTTCACAAATTGTATCAGATTGCACTTATCTGTATTAAACTCCATTAACTATTCCTCAGCCCACATGCCCGACTTATCAAGGTCCTGCTGTATTCTTTGATAACCATTTTCACCATCAATAATACCAAATGTACTCCTCCTGCCATACATTAGCATCCAAATCATTGATATAAAGCGCCGACAGCAATGGATCCAGCACCGATCCTTGAGGCATATCATGAGACACAGGCCTCCAGTCCAAAAAAACAACCTCCCAACATCATCCTCTGCTTACTTCCATGAAACTAATTTTCTATCCATAGATGCTGCTGCACCCGCTGAGTTTCTCCAGCACTTTTGTCTACCTTTGATTTTCCAGCATCTGCTGTTCCTTCTTAAACACTTATAAAATGCCTTGCTGAAATCCACAACGTCTCCAGCTCTACCCTCATCAACATTTCTGTTTGCATCTTTAAAAAAAAAACTCAATCAGATATGAAATTATTCCTAATCACCCCAATACCATTAAAATTGGCCTGGACCTGCCCTATCTTTAACCAAAACTATCTTAATGCTAATAGTGGTCGCTGGTCCCAAAAGATTCGCCCACAAACATTTCAGCCGCTTGCCCTTCCCAATTTCCTAAGAGTAGATCAAGCTTTGCCCTCTCCCATGTAGAGCTCTCTACATACTTGCTGAGGAAACTTTCCAGAACAGATTTTACAAATTTCATACCATCTAAACTTTTTGCACTATGACAGTCCCAGTCTACAAGGGGAAAGCTAAAATCATCTACTATGACAACCTTATTAGTCATGCAGCTGCTTGCAATCTCCTGGCATATTTACTCTTCTAATTGCCATTGACTATTTGGGGGCCTGTGGTACACTGCCAACAAGATGATCATCCTCTGTTTATTTCTCAGCTCCACCCATATGGCCTCACTGGACAAACATTCAGTAATCTCATTTTGGTCTACTGCTGTGATATTCTCCTTGATCAATAAACCAACACCTCCTTCTCTTTTACCCCCACCTCTATCTCTGCTGCAGCACCTGTACCCTGGGACATTAAACTGCCAGGTGCACGTTCCTATCGCACATTCCTATCCACACTGAGAGTTCATCTGCCTAAAGCCCCGTCCCACTTTCACAACCTAATTGGCGACCTCTGCCTCTTGACTCCAACTCACAGCATGGTCTCCATGAGGTCGTAGGAGGTCTTCATAACTCTTCCTCGTGCCCGTGAGTGCTCGTGGCCTCAAGTAGGTTGCGGCGTTTTTTCCAGGCTGATAAAAAATGTCCAGGAGTTTAAAAAAAAGGTCGGCATGGAAAAAATGGACACTTTTTACTCGAAGATAGGTTGTAGGTAGGTCGTGATGACAGTCGTAGGTCGGTAACTGGCCCGAGAAAAAAAATGCTAACATAACATCATTTTATCATGTGATCATTTTCCACTCGTAGCTAGTCGTAGTTGGTCTTAGGTGTGAAAGACTCAGGTCGAGAGGGGTCATAGGAGGTCGTAGACATAGTCATAGGAGGTCTTTTACTTTGGCGAGTCAACACGACCCTGACATTTTTTTCAACTCATCTAGGGTCTTCTAAACTCATGGATTAGGTTGTCCAAGTGGGACAGGCCCTTTACTTGTTAGGCCTCTCGCATTAAAATAAATGCAATTCAATCCCTTCCTTGCTCTCGACCGTGCTGCTACCTATTCTCTCCACTCAACTTACTTTCATCACCCTCCATACTGACTTCTAGCCACAACCTGCCTTTGTGCTACATTGGAATCTGCCCCTCTTGCTGGTCTAGTTTAAACCCACCTGTGCAGCATCTGCCTGGCAGGATATTATTGCCCCTATGGTTCGGGTGCAGCCCATCACTCTTGTACAGGTCACCTCTGATCCAGAAGATGTCCCAATGGTCCAAAAATCTGAATCCCTGCCCCCTTCACGGTCTTGAGTCTTTTAGTTTAGTTTAGAGATACAGAGTGGAAACAGGCCCTTCTGCCCACAGAGTCTGCACCAACCAGTGATCCCCATATATTAATGCTATCCTACACATACTAGGGACAATTTTACATTTATACCAAGCTGATAACCTACAAACCTCTACATCTTTGGAGTGTGGGAGGAAATTGAAGATCTCGGAGAAAACCCACTCGGGTCTTGGGGAGAACATGCAAACTCCATACAGTCAGTATGTGGTCAGGATTGGACCCGGGTCTCTGGCGCTATAAGGCAGTCGCTCCACCGCTACGCCACCATGCCATCAGCAAGGATATTCAGAAACCAGCTTATTTCTCACTGTTATCGGACTATTGAATGATCCTCTCATACGTAAAGGTGTTGTTCTAATCTCCCACCCTAACCCTTTGCACTATGCATAATTATCACTGCATTTACTCTGTGGCAGTAATGCAATAACACTGCAACACTATATTCTGCACTGGTATTTTTCTCCTTGTGCCTACTTTTTAAGCAGTGGCTTTATTGTATCCATGCAATTTGATTTAACTAGATAGCATGCAAATGTTTTCATTATATCTTGGCATACGTCTCAAAAATATATCAACACCAAAACTAACAATGTAATGTGGGCAAGCTGTTTAAAAGCTCCATCTTGCGATGCCAGTGTGAGCTTGTCTAGGTTTGTGGAGGTCAGAAATGTTCAAAATGGACTGAGTTTAAATGATTCTGGGTTAATGGGTATTAACCCAACCCATGTGCCATTGAAGGAATCATGTGATTCTCAAGCCACAGAGAGAAACTGAAAGATTTTTGTGTCTGTTGTAATGCTTTTATCATTTGGCTAACCAAATACTGGTGTCTCAACCAATATACTTTTGCTGCGATTACCTTGGGGGGCGAACTGATGATGAGCAGCAGAAGAAGGGCAAATGGTTCTATGGCCTGCATGCATGAAAACATTGTGAGTCAAGCTGAGTCATAGAGACATACTGGATGGTAATAGGCCCTTTCGCCCATCACGACCATGTCGACCAAGATCTACGCCAACTCTCGGACACCTCCTCCTACTTATCCTTGGACCATGACCCCACATACGAGCACCAGGCCATTATCTCAAGCACCATCACTGGCTTCATCGCTTCCGGCTCCCTGCCCTCCCAAGCCTCCAACCTCATCGTTTCCCAGCCCCACACGGCCTGATTTTACCTTCTCCCCAAAATCCCCAAACCTGACTGTCCTGGCAGACCCATTGTTTCTGCTTGTTCATGTCCCACTGAACTTATTTCCACATGCCTCGACTCCATCCTATTTCCCCCCCCCCCCTCCGGTCAAATCCTACCCTACCTATGTCCAAGGTACCTCACACGCTCTTCGTCTCCTTCATGACTTCAGTTTTCCAGGTCCCCATTCCCTCATCTTCACCATGGATGTCCAATCACTCTAAACCTCCATCCCCCACCAGGAGGGTCTTAAAGCCCTCCGTTTCTTCCTCGACCGCAGAACCAACCAATCCCCGTCTATTAATACTCTCCTCCACCTAGCGGAGCTGGTCCTTACAATCAATAACTTTTCCTTTGACTCCTCCCATTTCCTCCAAATCCAAGGCGTAACTATGGGCACACGCATGGGCCCAAGCTATGCCTGCCTCTTTGTGGGGTGCGTCGAACAATCCTTTTTCGAGTCGTACCGTGGCCCTATGCCCGAACTCTATCTCCGCTACATTGATGGCTGCATTGGTGCTGCATCCTGCATCCATGCAGAACTCACTGACTTCATCCATTTCACCACTAACTTCCATCCGGCACTCAAATTCACCTGGACCATTTCCGACATCTCCCTATCGTTTCCAGACCTCACTATCTCCATTGCAGGTAACAGACTACTGACCGACGTCTACTACAAGCCCACTGACTCCCATGGCTCTGGACTACACTTCTTCCCACACTGCTTCCCCTACTCCCAATTCCTCCGTCTACGCCGCATCTACACCCAGAATGAGGTGTTCCAGATCAGGGCATCGGAGTTGTCCTCATTATTTAGGGAAAGGGGGGTTCACCTCTTCTATTATAGATGAGGCTCTCACCAGGGTCTCATCTATATCCCGTAGCTCCACTCTCACTCCCCATCCCCCACTCGTAACAAGGACAGAGTTCGCCTTGTCCTCACCTTCCACCCTACCAGCCGTCGCATGCAACATATAATCATCTGCCATTTTCGCCACCTCCAACGGGATCCCACTACTGGCCACATCTTCCCATCTCCTCCCCTTTCGGCTTTCCGCAGAGACCACTCCTACCGTAACTCCTTGGTCACTTCGTCCCTTCCCACCCAAACCCCTCCTCTGGTACTTTCCCTTGCAATCGCAGGAAATGCTACACTTGTCGCTTCACCTCCCCTCTTGACTCCATCCAAGGACCCAAGCAGTCTTTCCAGGTGATGCAGAGGTTCACCTGCATCTCCTCCAACCTCATCTATTGCATCCGCTGTTCCACGTGTCAACTTCTCTACATCGGTGAGACCAAGCGTAGGCTTGGCGATCGCTTCACCCAACACCTCCACTCGGTTCGCATTAACCAATCTGATCTCCCGGTGGCTCAGCACTTCAACTCCCCCTCCCATTCCGAATCCGACCTCTCTGTCCTGGGCCTCCGCCATTGCCAGTGTGAGTCCCACCGTAAATTGGAGGAGCAGCACCTCATATTTCGCTTGGGCAGTTTACACCCCAGCGGTATGAACATTGACTTCTCCAATTTCAGGTAGTCCTTACTTTGTCCCTCCTTCCCAGCTCTCCCACAAGCCTACTGTCTCTGCCTCTTCCATTCTTTTTCCCGCCGCCCCGATGTAGATCCGAAGAAGGGTGTCGACCCCGAAATGTCGCCTATTCCTTCTCTCCATAGAAGCTGCCTCACCCGCTGAGTTTCTCCAGCATTTTTGTCTACCTAAGATCTATGCTAGACTCATTTGCCGACATTTAATCCAAATCCCGCTAAACATTTCCTATCTGTTTAGCTGCCCAAATGTCTTTCAATATTATTATAATATCTGCCATATCCGCTTCCTCTGGCAGCTCGTTCCATGTATGCACCATGAATCTCCAACCCTGGAGAAAAAAACTATGCGCATTCACCCTATCTATGCCCCTCATGATTTTATACGTCACTATATGGTCACCCCCCGATCTCCTATACTCAACAAAGTGCCCAGCTGCCCAAACTTTCCCAATAGCTTAGTTCCTCAAGCTGGGTTCAGTAAATATTGGAGTTAACACAACATAGAATACATTAAGTTGAATGTAGTTGAGCTTTGTTCATTGTCACGTGTACCGAGGTACAGTGAAAAGCTTTTATTGCATGCTAACTAGTCAGCAGAAAGACAATACATGAATACAATCGAGCCATCCACAGTGTACAGACACATAGAAACATAGAAAATAGGTGAAGGAGGAGGCCATTCGGCTGATCGGCCCCAAACAATAACCCGTGCCTGCGTTCTCCCCATATCCCATGATTCCACTAGCCCCTAGAGCTCTATCTAACTCTCTCTTAAATCCATCCAGTGACTTGGCCTCCACTGCCCTCTGTGGCAGGGAATTCCACAAATTCACTGGTTGAAAACGTTTTTTCTCACCTCGGTCTTAAATGGCCTCCCCTTTATTCTAAGACTGTGGCCCCTGGTTCTGGACTCGCCCAACATTGGGAAAATATTTCCTGCATCTAGCTTGTCCAGTCCTTTTATAATTTTATATGTTTCTATAAGAATCCCCCTCATCCTTCTAAACTCCAGTGAATACAAACCTAGTCTTTCCAATCTTTCCTCATATGACAGTCCCGCCATCCCAGGGATCAATCTCGTGAGCCTATGCTGCACTGCCTCAATCACAAGGATGTCCTTCCTCAAATTAGGAGACCAAAACTTTGATAAGGGGAATAACATGAATAACATTTAGTGCAAGATAAAGCCAGTAAAGTCCAACCTAAGAGAGTCCAATATCTCCAATGAGGTAGATAGGAGTTCAGCACTGCTCTCTTGTCATGGTAAGTTGGTTCAGTTGTCAGATCACAGCTGGGAAGAAACTGTTCCAGAATATGGATTTTAAAAAAAAATTTGGATTTATCTGGAAGATAGTCACAGGAATGTCTCCAAGCCATCTGTCGGATGTATGTTTAACTGGATATTGTAAAGTCATTGTTTCTACTTTTGTTTGAAGGTTGAACTTGGAAATGACTACAGAGGCAAAACATGTGGACTTTGTGGAGATTTCAATGGCCACCCTCGGCTAAATGAGTTCACCCAGGGAGGTAGGTGCTTGACTTAATTTGTCCTTGAGATGAAGATAATCTGTTATTTCACAATGGTTAAAAAAAGTTTGTAAAAGTAATGACCAAGAATTATCTGTTTGAACGGTTCAGTTTTCTGAGAGTCAGACATCAAATGTTCACTGCATTACAGTTAACTTACTTCAACTTTTATGATTTGTACCACTATCAGTAATATAGGACTTCCTATTGTTGCAATACTGAAGTACATTCACAATTGTCCATAAGTAGTGCTAGAAAAGCTTACACAAATATTTCTAATGTTCTGGTCAGCTGTTATTCCGAACCAGACTACAACATGTGAGCACAGTTGCAATTTTATTTGTGTCACTTTGTATGAATTACTGGTCAACATCTGCAGAATTTTTGACACGTTTTCAATTATCATCATCATCATATATCCTTACATGTAATGAAACTATCATTGTTTTTAGGGAAGAAAATTTCAGTCTACAAGTTTGCCAATAAATATCAATTGGATGATCCTTCAGAAATGTGTGAACTCATGAACCAACCAAGAATAAAAGATGATCTTACTGAATATGTGAGTATATTAAATGAGATATTTGAACATATAATCTGGACCAGGCAAGGATGCTTAGGCAGCACGGTGGCATAGAGGAAGGGCTACTGCCTTACAGCGCCAGAGACCCGAGTTCGATCCTGACTAAAGGTCCTTGTGTAGGAGGTGAACTGCAGATGCTGGTTTACACTGAAGAGCGACACAAAATGCTGGAGTAACTCAGCGGGACATGCAGCATCTCTTGCTAGAAGGACTGCGTGATGTTTTGGGTCGAGACCCTTATTCTCCGCGATCTGCATGTGTTTTCCCCAAGACCTTCGGTTTCCTTCCACACTCCAAAGATGTACAAGTTTGTAGGTTAATTGGCTTGGTATAAATGTAAAATTGTTCCTAGTGCGTATAGGGTAGGGTTAATGTGCAGGGATCGCTGGTCGGTATGGACTCGGTGGGACGAAGGGCTGTTTCCGCACTGTATCTCTAAACTAACCTAAACTAACATCCTGACTTTCATACTCAACATCCTAACCGATGAAGGTCGATCATAAGTATTCTTTACAACTCCATCCACTTATGTTGCCCTTTGAGCGAGCAATGGATTTGCACACCAAGATCCTTTGTCCCTTAAGTAGATTTAACTGAACTAAACTTAATGAACAATGTGTTGTGTGCACTGAGCATGTCGTCTAGACGATTTGAACATTATATGGACTGAGCGTATAGGCTATGTAATTTATTTGGCCTGCACATCATGTGAACTGCAGGTGTACATTAATTTGGGTAATGAATAAGTTTGATGGATAGCAAAAATATTATGTGGTTTGCCATTCTTAGATAGTATGAGAATTTAAGAGAAGTTAATGAGATATTAAGTAGTATTTTTCAAGTTAAGTGTTGATATCAACCTTTTGCCTGGCAATTCAAATTGTCCAGATGATTATCTTGTTTGCCCATATTCCAATGACAATGTCACAGCAAAAATACTCATAAATCTTTTATTTCTGGTAGTACAAAGTCATATAATATGAATATTTTAAAAGTCAACTCCTGTGGTTTAACTGTGATTTTAATATTTTTCATGTTCAAGAGGAACTGCAGATGCTGGGAAATCGAAGGTAGATAAAAAAAAAGCTGGAGAAACTCAGCGGGTGCGGCAGCATCTATGGAGCGAAGGAAATAGGCAACGTTTCGGGCCGAAACGTTGCCTATTTCCTTCGCTCCATAGATGCTGCCGCACCCGCTGAGTTTCTCCAGCATTTTTGTCTACCTTTAATATTATTCATGCTATGCAGTGGTTTATTATCAAGAACATAGAGTTCTAAAATGCTTTGTACATTTATGGAAAAGCATGACTGTCCGTGACAGTTTTGATGAAACAATTGATGCATGTCCCATGTACATTTTATGACACTTTATTGTTCGGTAAGCACCATCCAATAGTTGCAACGTGGTTAAATTTCATCCGTCCCCTGCTGTTGAGGACGGATCCTCTGTGTCCCTCAATGCCCTTCTCCCAGATAGAACAACATCCATGTCTGGCCTGATAGGAAATGGATTCCATTTGATCAGAAAAGTAAAAATTGCATTGCACAGCATAAACTAGTGCTTTATTTGACCAAAACATAAACTGCTGGAGCAAGGTCCTCATCTTTCACCCCACCAGCCTCCATACCTGACACATCATTTCCCCACATTTCACCCATTGTACACAATCAGTCTAAAGAAGTGACCCGGCCCAAAACATTACCTGCCCATTCCCTCCACAGATGCTGCCTGACCAGCTGAATCCCTTGGGCAAATATACTGTTGATACTGTGTAATGCAGTTTTTACTTTTCTGATCAAATGGAATCCATTTCCTATCAGACCACAAAATCTAGTCAGACTAATTAAATACATTTATCTAATCTAACAAAAATGAATTATGGTAGGCAAAATAAAGGACAAGCCTTGTAAGTCTTATGAATTTGTGAAGTTAAAGTAAGGGAAAGTGTCGGCCTATTGGGAACCACAGTAGAACCAGAATATCGAGTCAGAAGATGCAAGTGGGGTTCCAAATAAATATTTTGTGTAAGTTTAAGTTAGAGATACAACGCAAAAACAGGCCCTTCGGCCCACCGAGTCCAGACCGACCAGCGATCCCCGCACATCAACACTATCCTTCCCACCATTGGAAAGCTAATGACAAATACCGATTGACATTTATTCCGAGCCAATTAGCCTATAAACCTGTACTTCTTTGGAGTGTGGGCGGAAAACGAAGATCTCGGAGAAAACCCACGCAGTCACAGGGAGAAGGTACAAACTCCATAGAGACCGCACTCGCAGTCGGGTTCGAACCCGGGTCTCTGACGCTGTAAGCGCTGTAAAGTATCAACTCTACTGCTGCTCCACCATGCTGTCCATAATTACTCTTCTCATAATTACTTACAAACTTACCCTCTCCAGTTCTTGCCCACTGACATGTTAATCATTTTCCCATATTGCTCCATCAGATTAGGTCGAGCACTATCTCATCCTTTGCAGGACTGTGAACATACTAGCTCATGGAGCTTTGGTAGAATGTAATTTAAAAATTCCACCCCATCTCATGCTTTCACTCTCAGGTGATCCCCTACTGCTATATCCCAATTGCTATTATGCCTCTCTGCGATGTGTGGAAACATAGCTTTATCATCCAATATGCCATTTAGAAGCAGGAAGGATATGTTGGAATTGTGTGAAACTTTAATTGGGGCACATCCAGGGAAATGTGCACAGGTAATTGGAATGTTAGGAAATCCTGATGTAATGAAATAAGATAAGGGTTAATACTTCTGTCTGTTTTCCCCTTACCTAAACTTGTGCAATATTAATTCCTGGACAGAGCACTGTCTCACCATGAGGAAAGTTACCTGTATTAGTAGGTTTACAAACATGACAAAATGTGGGAGACAAACGCTTTCATCACAAGAGAGCACGCATGATTCATATTACACATGGCTACACCATCAACAATTGTACAACACGAGCAGTCCTTGCTAATCCAATAGAACATGAAATGTAGGACAGTGCAGCACAGAAACTGGCTCTCCGGCCCACAGTGTCTGTGCCGAACATGATGCCAGGTTAAACAAATCTCCACTATGTCTCCATACTGTATACCTCCATTCCCTACATATCCACATGTCTATCTAAAAGCCTTCCCAAATGCCGCTATCATATCTGCCTCCACTATCACCGGCGGCAATGCATCCCACCCACCATTCTCTGTGTTAAAGGAACTTGCCCTGCACATCTCCTTTAAACTTTCCCCACCTGACCTTAAAGCTAAGGCCTCCAGTACCACCCTAGGAAATAGGTTCTGGCTGTGTACCCTGTCCATGCTTCTTAAAATCTTGTAAACTTCTGTGAGGTGTCCCCTCATCCTCTGACTTTCCAGAGAAAACAATCCAAATGCAATTAATTTTGTTTCGATCATTTCCTCTTCCACATTTAACATTATCATGAAAATATGACCCTACTTATTTTCAGGTATCTGATTGCTCCGGCATGCTCAATAAAGTGGCACCTCTTTGTAAATTGCCCAAGAAGAATTATGTTACAGAGTGTCAGCGTGATATGTACAAGTGCGGACCCAAAGGCAACTCAAGGTGCAGCTGTCAGACTTTGTCAGAATACGCCCGGCAATGTTCCAGGCTGCTAGAGCCAGTGTGCAACTGGAGAAATATCTCATTCTGCCGTAAGTATGATGCCTATTGTCGTCACAATTTTGTGATGACATTTCCAGATAGCTTATCATCCACACAAATGGTGGTGGGTGTCTGGAACAAACTGCCAGAGGAGGTAGTTGAGGCAGGGACTATCCCAATGTTTAAGAAGCAGTTGGACAGGTACATAGATGGGACAAGTTTGGAGGGATATGGACCAAATGCTAGTAGTGGGACAAGTGTAGCTGGGACATGTGGGCAAGTTGGGCCTGTATCACTCTATCAGTCCATGCCTATATGACTCTATTTCTATTTGCACGCACACTCCTTTATACTTGAGACAAACAAACTCAGCGGGCCAAGCAGCTATTTTGGGAGAGGAAGCATCAGCATTCGGGCCGACACTGCATCAGGACTAAAGTTGGGAGATAAGATGTGTGGTATAAACAGGAGAGGGGGAGGTGAGACAGAGGACAGCGAGTGATGGGCTGAGGAGAGGAGAGCAATGAGGGCAGGGGGAAACAGGTGGGGGGGGGGGGGGGGTTGAGAGACATAGGTAGGTGAGAGATGGGTGATAGAACGAAAGATAGGCAGATGGACACTAACGCGGTCTTTAAGGAGCTCCACCGGGACACAATTCCCACTGGTGGTAGTCAATAGGGACACCATCAGTTTCCCTGAATTCACTAGCAATAAGGATAAGTGTGAAATTCATGGAAGAGCTTAGAAGAGATAATTGGGAATTAGATTAATGGAATGGGTGCGAGGAGAGTTAAAGGTGTGTTGGAGTGTTAAATGTAGTGAGGTCACAAATAGAATGCTTTTCCCAGTGATAACTGAATCCTCTTTTATTTCAGCTCCCATACTTTGTCCAGGAAATCAAGTCTACCAGGAATGCGGATCTCCCTGCTTGTCGACTTGCTCCAATCCACAGACCACGTGCGACAGTTATGGCACATACGGCTGCTTCTGCCCCGCAGGTAAGCACACTGACCTCGCTGCTAGTTAGGATTCAGAGCTAGCTTATTCATAGCGCACAGTGAGAGAATGGTGGAAGAGTGTTATTCTGGCTTGAGTCTCATGCTAGTGGAGTTCCGCAGCGATATGTTCTGCGACCTCTGTTCTTTGTGATATCTATCAATGACTTGGATGTAAATGTTGATGGGTTGGCTAGTAATTTTGTATATGACTCCAAATTGGTGGATATGTGGACAATGAGGA
Organism: Amblyraja radiata; assembly: GCF_010909765.2. Lineage (NCBI taxonomy): Eukaryota > Metazoa > Chordata > Chondrichthyes > Rajiformes > Rajidae > Amblyraja > Amblyraja radiata. The sequence continues at coordinate 38,822,479 of NC_045975.1, forward strand.
AGGCTGTCAGAGGATATACATGAGATAGACCAGTTACAGATGTGGGTGAGGATATTGTAGATAGAGTTTAATCTGAGAAAGCTGGATGCATTTTACTTTGGCAGGAATGTAAGGGAAAAGTGTACAATTAATGGCGTCCCTTAGGTGCATTGATACATTGAGAGATCTTGGTGTCCAAGTCCATAGCTCCCTGAACGTGGTAGCTCGGGTGGATGAAGTGGTAAAGGAGTTTGGTCTGGTTGCATTGATCAGCCTGGGCATTAAGTAAAAGAATCAGGAAGTCACGTTGCAAATTCATAAAATGATGGTTGGGTGCATTTGGAGTATTGTGTGCATTTCTGGTCGCACCATTGCAGGAAGGGTGTGAAGTCTTGGGGGAAAGTGCAGAAGTGGTTTACCAGACTGCTGCCTGGATTAGAGGGTTTTAGTTATAAGAAGAGGTTGGACAAACTTGGATTGTTTTCTCCGGAGCATCAGTGACTGAGGGGAGACCCATTAGCAGTATACAAAATTATGATTGACATAGATAGAGTAGAGAATCAAAACCTTTTTTCCCAGGGTGGAAATGTCAAAGACTAATGGACATAGCTTTATGATCAGAGGGTGGAAATTTAAAGGAAATGTGCGGAGCAAGATTTTTATACAGAGAGCGGTGGATGCCTGGAACGCGTTCGACAATAGACGATAGGTGCAGGAGTAGGCCATTCGGCCCTTCGAGCCAGCACCGCCATTCAATGTGATCATGTCTGATCATCCCCAATCAGTACCCATTCCTGCCTTCTCCCCATATCCCCAGACTCCGCTATCTTTCAGAGCTCTCTCTTGAAAATATTCAGAGAACTGGCCTCCACCGCCCTCTGAGGCAGAGAATTCCACAGACTCATAACTCTGTGTGAAAACATTTTTCCTCATCTCCGTTCTAAATGGCTCACCCCTTATTCTTAATCCGTGGCCCCTGTTTCTGGACTCCGCCAACATCGGGAACATGTTTCCTGCTTCTAGCGTGTCCAAACCTTTAATAATCTTGTATGTTTCAAGAAGATTCCCTCTGCCCATTGCCTGGGTTGGTGGTGTAAGCAGATATGATAGTAGCTTTTAAGAGGCTTTTTGAGTGGCACATGGATATGCTGGAAATGGATTCTGTGCTGGCAGAGGAGATTAGTTTAACTTGGCATCTTGTTTGGCACAGATATTATGGGCCGTGGGGCTTGTTGCTGTGCCATTCGGTTCTTTGATCTATGTTCAATGGGTTGAGATTCATGTGATATGTTTTATGCAAATGGGAATAAATATTTGCTTAATTCAGTGTGAACAGTGCAATAGTACATTACCTGAAGCCTCAGTTATTGAAGATTTAGATCAATGTGTTTCTGGCTAGTAAGGAATATTCAGTAGAAGTAAAAGTAAGATCAATAGTTTAGTTTATTGTCTCATGTACTGAGGTACAATAGTAAACAGGGCAAACATTTTTTCCATGCCTGGAGTTATATTTCATTCAAAGAAAGAAAGAAAGGACCATCATTTCCGAACCAGGATATTGCTGCATTGGTTACTCAGGGCAGCAGGTATCTTCAGTTCCTTCCCCTGTGTTCTTTTCTTCATGATAGGTGCTGGAATTGGGGCTGTTGACCGATGATTACATGGGATCAGCTTTAGAATCTAAGCAGTTTGTGTGCTCAAACAGAAGAAGATCGAAGGTTAGCTTCATGAGGAATAAGTTGGAGTATTGCGTGCAGTTGTGGTCGCCCCATTGCAGGCAGGATGGGGAGAATTTGGAGAAGGTTCACCGGATGCTGCCTGGATTAGAGTGTTTCAGCTATCTGGAGAGGCTGGATAGAATTGGATTGTTTCCTCTGGAACTTAGGAGGTTGAGGGGAGAATTGACTTAAGTGTATACATTTATGAGAGGCATAGATAGGGTAGACAGTCAGAACTTTTTTCCTGGGGTGGAAAAGTCTAAAACTAGAGGGCTTAGCTAAAAGGTAAGGAGGGGGGAAATATAATGGATATGTGCATGGCATTTTTTTTACACAGAGGGTAGGGGGGGGTCTGGATTTCATTGCCAGGTGTGGTGTTGGAGGCATATAAGATAATGGCGTGTAAGAAACTTTTTTGATAGGCACATGGATTTGTAAGGAATGGAGGGAAATGGATCATTTGCGGGCAGATGAGATCAGTTCAGCTAGACGACTTGTTCGGCACAAACGTTGTGGGCTGAAGGACTCGTTCGTCTGCTATACTTTTCTATGTTCCAACGGCTGGCACAAGGACACCTTTCCATTTCTCTCCATGCCAACTCAGTTTACAACCTAGTGATATGAATATTGACTTCTCTGGGCAGGTTACAAGCCAGCGGTATGAATATTGATTTCTTGAACTTCAAGTAACCCCTGCATCCCCTCTCTCTCCGTTCCTCCCCCACCCAAGATTTTGTACTAGTTTCACAGCCAGCTTGTTAAGTCTTATTGTCTAACTCGTTTTCACCTAGGCCACAGTGAACAGTGGCCTGTCTCCTTTATCAGCGTTACTTTTTAGCATATCTTTCATTCATTTGTTCTGTATCTCTCTCTATCACCTTCTATATCTCTCGTTTCTCTTACCCCAGACTCTCTGTCTGAAGAAGGGTTCAACCCAAAATGTCACCTATTCCTTTTCTCCAGAGATGCTGTCTGACCCGCTGAGTTACTCCAGCTTTTTGTGTCTATCTTATGTATAAACAGTTGCTGGGATATGCACTTGGAGAGCTGTGACCTACAGGGTTATAGGGCTGGGAGATGGGAAGCTGGTCGCTTGATAAATCATTGGAGGTCGATTTCCTTTAGTGTTGTAAACAATCTTTGATTCTAGTCACTGTATTGGCAAGGACTATTAGGAATGGCCAATACATACATGAAAAATCCATCTCAAGGCCTCATTGATCAGGCTTCTGCATTTACTGATACTGGCACAGCACCAATCTGATATAATCCAAATAATAGGACTGTCTGTACTAACAGAATTGATTTTTGCTTTGTTGGGCCTTACTCTGATGAAATGCCCAGCATTCTCCCTCAACTAATTAGTTTAGTTTAGAGATACAGCACGGACACAGGCCCTTCGGCCCACCGAGCCAGCGCCGGCCAACGATCCCCGCACATTAACACTATCCTACACAGACTAGGGACAATTTACATTTATACCAAGCCAATTAACCTACAAACCTGTCTTTGGAGTGTGGGAGGAAACCGAAGATCTTTGTACGTTATCCCTGTCACGGGGAGAACGTACAAAGTCCATCCAGACGGAACCCGTAGTTGGGATCGAACCCGGGTCTTCAGTGTACTCTAAAACCCTTCAAGTTATGCAGCTGTAAGGCAACAACTCAACCGCTGCACCACCGTGCCTCCAGAAAAATAAATAAAGAGCCTGGTTGTCTCATTGTTACCTGTGTAATCATGTTCAAAGTGACTGCTTGGGTTCACTCTGTAAGTGCCAAAGCACAGAACAATAACTCTCTGCCAGTACACGCACTGCGGATTTGTGAAATGTGACCGTCGACTAACTGGCCCTTTGATCTGTTTCTCACAGGGACTGTTCTTGATGATATTACTGCCAAAAACAGATGTGTTCGGCTGAGTCACTGTCCCTGCACTCTAAATGGACAAGTCTTCGCTCCCGGAGGTTCTGTTAATTCACCGTGCAAAACCTGGTAAAAAAAAACTTGGAAAATAATTGGCACTTTCTCTTCATCATATTCTTGGATTAAGGAGGGCTTTTTTTTAATAACATAAATGGAACAGAGGTCTGCATCAGTTCATCGACCCTTTTTCTGCTATTGGCGACAGCTTGGTCTTAATAAATACATTCTCCACTAGTTCCAGACACTTGCCTTACATCATATGATTAAGATAAGATTGAGATAAGTTTTGTGAATCTGTGGAATTCTCTGCCACAGAAGGCAGTGGAGGCCAATTCACAGAATCTATTCAAGGGATAGTTAGATTTTGCTCTTCGGGCTTACGAAATCAAGGGATATGGGGAGAAAGCAGGAACGGGGTACTGATTCTGGATGATCAGCCATGATCATATTGAATGGCGGTGCTGGCTCGCAGGGCTGAATGGTCTACTCCTACACCTATTTTCTATGTTTCTATACTCTAAAACCCTTCAAGTTATGCAGCTGTCATTGGCCAATTATGGCTTAAACTTGGAAGGAATGTAATGCACATTAACCAAGAATTGTCCATGACATTTTCTGTGGATAATTGGAAGGAAAGTAAAACCCCTTTATTGTCTTTATTCTGCTTGCATTGTTTTATCCTTGCGTAGGTGATGTGTTTTTATTGGTTGCACTTCCTCTGGAGAACAGCGTGGTGCAGCAGGTAGAACTGCTGCCTCACAGTACCAGAGGGCCATGCTGATTATTTAAAGTAATGAGGTATTTCATCCTGACCCTGGGTGCTGTCTGTGTGGAGTTTGCATGTTCTCCCTGTGACCACGTGAGTTTTCTAAGGCTGCTCCAGTTTTCTCTCACATCCCAAAGATGTACGGGTTTGTGGATCAATTGGCCTCCCGACATGTGGGAGGGTGTGGAGTGTGAATGAGGAAGTGGGATAAAGATAGAATTAGTGTGAAAGGGGGATCGGTCAATGTGGATGATGGGCAGAAGGAGCTTTTTCCATGTTGTATCTCAGAAACCAAACACAACCGTGGGCGGCACAGTGGCGCAGCAGTAGAGTTGCTGCCTTAAGGGCCTGTCCCACTTTCACGACCTAATTCACGACCTCTGCCGAGTTTGCCCTTGACTCGTACTAACAGCATGGTCGTCACGAGGTCGTAGGAGGTCGTAGGTAGGTCGTAGCAGGTCGAGATGCTAGTCGTAGGTACTCGTGGCATCAAGTAGGTCGGGGCGTTTTTCTAGCATGATGAAAAATGTCCATGAGTAAAAAAGGTTGTCACTTAAGTCGTGAAAGTGGGACAGGCCCTTTACAGTGCTTGCATCGCCGGAGACCCGGGTACATTCCCAACTATGGGTGCTGTCTGTACGGCGTTTGTACGTTCTCCCCGTGGCCACATGGGTTTTCTCCAAGATCTTCGGTTTCCTCCCAAACTCCTAAAAAATTAATCCTCCAAATATTCTCCAATACCATCTCCGGTGGGGGGGGATGACCACTGGCGATTCCTGTACTGCCAATGGTTTTCATCTCAGTATCTAGTACCTCAAGAGATACTTGGGAATGTTAATCCTATAACAGACACAAAAAGCTGGAGTAACTCAGCGGGTCAGACAGCATCTCTGGAGAAAAGGAATAAGTGGAGATCAGTCTGATGAAGGGTCTCGACCCAAAACATGACCAGAGATGTTGTATGGCCCGTTGAGTTGCGCCAGATTTTTGTGTCTATCTTCAGTTTAAACCAGCATCTGTAGTTTCTTCCTGCACAAAGTTAATCCTATATCGGCCGACCTACCTGTGAGTCAAGCCAAAACACAGACAGGAATGTACTGCACAATTAATCATATTTGTCACATAATGAAACTGCTCATGTGAATATTAAACAAATGTTACCATTGTCTGTACAGCAAATGCAACATGGGGAAATGGAACTGCATCAATCTACCTTGTCCAGGCCGATGTTCTATTGAAGGGGGCTCATTTGTGACCACATTTGATTTCAGACAATACAGATTCCATGGAGTCTGCACTTACCTCCTTGTCAAAGTAAGATTTTACTATTTTAAGCCAAATCTTTTTAAACTATCATGAGATTAGAAAATAAATGTGCAATTCAGATTTGGTTGAAAAAAGGTATTTGTGTATTTTTGAGTGTGTATTGTTCTCCGATCAATGCTCTAGAGCTTTCGTTTCTACTCCACTGCACAACCTCAACCTCGCAGTAATGACTAGTTATTGCCTTTCTGTTTCGCAGAGTCGTAAAATGCCCGGTGGTGGCACAATCGAAGCAGTTTTTGAGAAATTGGGTGTTAGATATTCAGAAACCCAGCTGACAAAGATAATCTACGCCACAAACCAGGTGACGATGAAGCAATGGGTTTTTCAGCACTATTTCATTTTGAACAAAATTCGTCGGGGGGGGGGGGGGGTCAGTCAAAGTCAGCATGGGCTTATGAAGGGCAAATCATGCTTGACAAATCTTCTGAATTTTTTTTAGGATGTAACAGGTAGAATGGATAAGGGAGAGTCAGTGGATGTGGTGTATATGGACTTTCAAAAAGCCTTTGACAAAGTCCCACACAAGAGATTAGTGTGCAAAATTAGTGCACATGGGTGAGGGATTTGACAAGGGTAGAGAACAGGCTGGCAGACAGGAAGCAAAGGAATTAACAAGTCCTTTTCAGAATGTCAAGCAGTGACTAGTGGGGTGCTGCAAGGCTCGATGCTGGGACCCCAGTTATTTACAATATATATTAACGATTTGGACGAGGGAATTAAATGTAAAGGGAATTAAGTTTGCGGATGACACAAAGCTGGGTGGCAGTGTGAGCTGTGTGAGTTATAAGGTTCGGTGACTGGGAGATGCAGTATAATGCGGATGATTATGAGGTTATCCACTTTGGTGGCAAGAACAGGAAGGCAGATTATTATCTGAATGGTGTCAGATTAGGAAAAGGGAAGGTGCAACGAAACCTGGGTGCCCTTGTAGATCAGTCACTGAAAGTAAGCATGCAGGCAGTGAAGAAAGCTAATGGCATGTCAGCCTTCATTGCGAGAGGATTTGAGTATAGGAGCAAGGAGGTCCTACTGCAGTTGTACAGAGCCCTGGTGAGACCGCACCTGGAGTATTGTGTGCAATTTTGGTCTCCTAATTTGAGGAAGGACATTCTTGCTATTGAGGGAATGCAGCGCAGGTTCACCAGATTAATTCCCAGGATGGTGGCGCTGACATATGATGCTTGAATTCACTGGAATTTAGGATGAAAGGAGATCTTATTGAAACATATAAAATTCTTAAAGGATTGGACAGGCTAGATGCAGGATAATTCTTCGCGATGTTGGGGGAGTCCAGAACCTGGGGTCACAGGTTAAGAGTAAGGGACAGGCCATTTAAGACTGAGATGAGGAAAAACTTTTTCACCCAGAGAGTTGTGAATCTGTGGCATTCTCTGCCACAGAAGGCAGTGGAGGTCAATTCACTGGATATTTTTAAGAGAGAGTTAGATGTAGCTCTTAGGGCTAAAGGAATCAAGGGATATGGGGGAAAAAGCAAAGGTATTGATGGTAGATGTTCAGCCATGATCATATTGAATGGCTCGAAGGGCCTATTTTTCTATGTTTTTTTCTATGTTTCTATGCCACTCTCTCTCCCCCTCCCTCTCTTCCCCCTCCCTCTTTTCCCCCAAAACAGCCCAACCTACCTGGTCTCTTTGATAATTCAAACCTTCCAGACCTGGCCACATGCCTGATTATTTTTATATGCTTTTGTCTTTTTCTTAATCTGGTGGATTTATGTACGGGCGAAGTGTGCAGTGCAAAGGTGCAGTGAACCAGAGTCACGGGGAAACTCAGACCATTGTATTTTCAAGGCGCAGCTGATCATGGACATCCATACACTCTCGGCCAGACACTGAAGACCAAAATGAGTAGGAGGTCAGATGCGGGTGAACTAACGTTCCGCTCTGCCACTGGTCGCATCCAGCACATCACCCGCTCGTATTGCAGTCACCTCCAAAGTGATGACAGCACCAGTCACATCCTCCCAGCCCCACCCCTCTCCACCTTCTGCAGAGACTGCTCCCTCTACAACTCCTTAGCTGTCATCTCTTCCCACCCAAGCCACCTCCTCCCCACTTCCTTTCCCCTGCAACCGCAAGAGATGTAACACCTGTCCCTATACCTCCATCCAGAAACCCCAGCAATCCTTCCAGGTGAGACAGCCATTTGTGTGCACCTCTTCAGAGTGGCTTCCTGTACATCGGCAGGAACAAGCGTAGACTGGATCTCCTGGTTGCTAACCATTTTAACTCTCCCCATTTCCATACTGACCTTTCCGTCTTGAGCCTCCTCTCTTGCCAGAGTGAGGACATGCAAAGTGGAGGAACAGACCTTCATATTCAATTTGGTCAGCTCGCAACCCAAGGGTATGGACATTGAATTCTCCAATTTTGGGTAAATACAGAACCCTGCTCCTCTCCATTCTTCTCCCACATCCCTCCTCCCCTGCCACCCCCTGTGCACCACCTGGACTTTTCAATCATTTAATCTCATTTTTCATCTCTGGCCTATCAATACCCCCCCTCATACTGTAAACCTTTGGCCTGCCAGGCTTTGTCTTATCCATGCTCTCATCCTGCTTTCATCCCTATCCACATTCTCTGGAGATGCTGCCTGATCTGAGTTACTCCAGCACTTTGTGCCTTTTTTTGGGTCGTTACATGTTCAATCCGGGCAATATATCACTTCAAGATTGGTTGACATTTCACTTGAGGTTGATTGCTTTATTTTGTTTACGCAGAAAAAGATCGTAATTTGCCAGAAAGGCATAGTGGAAGTTGACAACGAAGTCAAGCAGCTACCGTATCGAGATGGTAAAGAAAACATTGTTGTCGTCTCAATTCTGATTGAGCCTGTGATTGGCTTTGGTGGCGGAAGTTGTTATTTCCCCTTCCCCACATGACTTTCATCTGCTAATCAACCGTTCCCCTGCTGGATCCATCTATCACTTACCTAATCTTGCCCCCACCCCTCTCCCCCCACCTCTTTATACTGGCCATCTCCTCTCTTCTCTTCCAGTGTAGATGAAGGGTCCCAACCCAAGGCGTCAACTGTCCATTTCCCTCCACAGATGCTTCCTGACCCACTGAGTTTACCCGGCAACTCTTACTTCCTTCATCCTGGTTCTCTACAACCTCCCTGATCATATTATTTTTGTTTTGGATTAAGTCTAAGGACTAAGAAAATCTCTCACGACATGCATCTTGAGCATGTCGTGAGATAGTCATGAATTTTCTCTCATGAACTAGTTTAGTTTAGTTTATTATCACGTGGTACAGTGAAAAGCCTTTGTTGCGAACTAACCAGTCAACGGAAAGACAATACATGATTACAATTGAACCATTTACAATGTAAATATATATGATAAATGGAATACCATGAATAGCGTTTCGTGCAAGATAAAACCAGTAAAGTCCGATCAAAGATAGTCCGAGGGTCTCCAATGAGTTGGAGGACTGTATTTCAGGACTGCTCCCTAATTGTGGTAGGATGGTTCAGTTCAAACTAGATTTTACCAATGACCAAGGTAAGACCCTCCACCTTATTATGAAATTGGTTGTTGACCTTTTAAACAAGGCTTTCCGGCGCCTTTCTCCACTGACATGGACTGTTAGTGTCTGGTATCCACATTGGCACTAGCAGTGCTAGTTTAGGCCCATGACTGCTTCTGATGACCTCATTGAGAGTTACACCTTGGAGAGCTTCTGCCAATGTGCTTGTAAGTTTGTGTCCTTCTCTGAATTTGTGTATTTTATTCATCTTTTGGTTTCAAGAACTGGGTATCACTGGCAAAGCCAGCATTTATTGTCCATCCCTCATTGTCCCTGCTGGCTAGGTCATTTCCACACAAATATGTCACAAATCCTGCGTATTCACAGATATTCATAATTGTAAGCAATCCCAAAAGTTGGGCGAGAATGAATTTACGTGCAATAGTTTGCAGCAACACTTGGGTTAGCCATGAAGCACAACCCTTCTGAGATATATAACCCAGGCTGCAATTCTTGCTGGGTGCTCCAACTGATGCCATGGGCACTTAAAGAGGAGGAGCCCTTTGTTGTCTGTTCACCTCTCACCATTAAAGCTAGCAGTTGCTTTGAACAGAAGGAATGGGTGGCATTTCAGGTTGACGCCCTTCTTTAGACCCTGAAGAAGGGTCTCGACCTGAAACGTCATCCATTCCTTCTCTCCAGAGATGATGCCCGTCCCACTCAGATACTGCAGCATTTTGTATCTATCTTCTGTGTAAACCAGGAAAACTAGGGTGGGGAGGGACGGAAAGAGATGAAATTTGATACTTTATGTGATCAATTATTTTGCGTTGCTGGTATAGAGCATACCTTGCAGGAATTTGATCGTAATTATCTGATTAGATACTCCAGGTCGGTCTCAGGGATGCAGCTTCTCAAAATGCTCCATTCAGTGGCTGCTCTAATTAAAAGCTACTTTACCACTTGTAATTAGGCGTTAAGTGGGAGTTTGGAAGTTGTTAAGAGAGGGGAGGGGACTCTACTGCAACCTTGTCAGAGCTGCTTCAGTTGTGGAGCTACTGGGAGAGGATAGGCTTCACAGAAGGTGCCATAGAGCATTGAAACAGGTCCTTTGTCCCTCCACTACTTTGACTATCAAGTACCCATTATATGAATCTCATTTAATTCTGACATTCCCCTCAACACGGCCCCCGCCTCCCCCCCCCCCCCTCCCCCACCAACATTACTACCCGTCCACTACATGCCAGCGTCAATATACACTGACCAATCAACCTGTAAACCTTGTATAGGAAAGAACTGTAGATGCCGGGTACACTCAGAATGGTGAAGTAGCTCAATGGGTCAGGCAACATCTCTTTACTATGGATGTTCAGTTGCTCTACACCTCCATCCCCCACAAGGAAGGCCTTAAAATCCTCCGTTTCATCCTTGACCACAAACCCAGCCAATTTCCCTCTACGAATACTCTCCTCCACATAGCAGAACTAGTCCTCACCCTTAACTTCTCCTTCGACTCCTCCCATTTCCTCCAGGTCAAAGGTGTAGCGTGGGCCACACTTCTATATATAGATATAGATAGATACTAGACTAAGTGGGACCCGTTGGGTCCCATGTTCACACGGGAGAGCTGGTGCCCCAACATAATATTCCACAACTCCACCAATTCCAATACTGGTGACCAGTCGGGGGGGGGGGGGGGCGGGGACACTCTGGAGCACAAGTATGGGTGTTGTGGGCCAAAGGGACTGGTTTCCAGAGGGCTAGTATGGACATTGTGGGCCGAATGGTGGGCTGGCAGCTCAGTCACTCAGGGGTGGTAGGCTGGCAAGTTCACTCACGGCTAATCCTTGAAATTGCATTTCAAGCAGAGTGCAGGCCACCAAATTCAATTTCATAGCATTTAAAGCAGCGTGCAGGCCACCAAATTCCATTTCATAGCATTTCAAGCAGAGTGCAGGCCACCAAATTGCCAAACAACTCATTGCATTGTTATTAAGGGCTAACAAATCATTTATCGCAAGTACATTGCGGAATCACAGTTCAGTTGATTCACAGCTTAGAATCACAGTTGTGGACTCTCCCTCGCGATCTTCTAAAGTCAGTGACTCACATCCAGGCATCCGGGGTTTTATTGTCATGCCACCCTGGAAGGGGCGTTACCTTCATCGTGGTGATTGACAGGCGAGAGGACCAATCAGCTGATCTCAAACAAATTTAAACATTCATAATTTTTTTTTTTTTTATCGATCGGAAAAATCCTCGGGGCTGCCTCAGTGGAGGAGGACTGTGTAAGATGGCAAAAAATCATAGCGCTATATGGTAGTGTTTTTTCTAAAATCAATATGCAGCGCAGACAGGAAGTGGTCAAGATGAGACTTAGTTATATATATATTCTCACACCCACACACCCACACACCACACACCACACACCGTGTAAGTTTGTGGTGCATTGGTGCAGGATATATATATATCATGGCATTGGTGCAGGATATATATATATATATCATGTAGAGATATAGGCAGATGAGATCGGTTAACCTGACATCATGTTCAGTACAAACATTGTGGGCCTAAAGTCCTATTCCTGTGCTACATTTCATGTTCTACCGCACACCCTGTCCAATGTATCTGGAGGTGAAGATTTCTATGTTGGTGCTGGTAGAATATAGCTTACTAGACCTCCAGCAATATGAGGATCATTCTGCCTGCAGAGGTCACTATCACTCTGAATTTCCCAAGTCTCTCAGGCACTCCTGGAGGTGTTAAGTGACCCAAGCCATGGATACACATTTGTGGATTGCCAAAACATGAGAAAGAAGGGTTCTGCTGCTTCTCCTGTACCAGAAATAATGAATGGGAGCCCGCAAGAGGATCTGAATATATTGATGACGTACTATAGGCACGGTGGCATAATGGTAGAGCTACTGCCTTGCAGCGCCAGAGACATAGGTTCGATCCTGACTACGGGTGCTGTCAGTATAGAGTTTGTATGTTCTCCCCGTAACCTGCGTAGGTTTTCTCCAAGCTCTTCGGTTTCCTCGCACGCTCCAAAGACGTACAGGTTTGCAGGTTAATTGGGTTGGTTTAAATGTAAAATGTAAAATTGTCCCTAGGGTGTGTTGGGTAATGTTAAAGTGCGGGGATTGCTGGAAGGTGCGGACTCGGGCCGAAGGGCCTGCTTCCATGCTTTGTCACTAAACTAAACTAAACTAAACTAAACTAAACTAAACCAGAGGGATTTGATGTTTGAGATGATAATGGCAGGTGGGATTACTCCCTAAACATCCAGCAGGCTACAAACATGACCAGAAACTCCAATGTTCAAGGCATTCTTTCTGTAGAATTTGACCCTAAAGCAGTCTACAACACTTGCCCGTCTTTCAGCTGCCGTGCTGCACAGAACTTACCGTTGCGGAGAAGGATAGTAGACAAAAAATGCGGGCGAAACTCAGCGGGTGAGGCAGCATCTATGGAAAAAAGGAGTAGGTGACATTTCGGGTCGAGACCCTTCTTTAGTCTGAAGAAGGGTCTCGACCCGAAACGCTGCCTACTCCTTTTCTCCATACTTGCTGCCTCACCCGCTGAGTTTCTCCAGCATTTTTTGTCTACTTTTGATTTTCCCAGCATCTGCAGTTTCTTCTTAAACATTGAGGAGAAGGATGTTCTCTTTGCCTTCTTGGCACCTTGCCCTTTACTGGAGTCCTGATAGTGCAGTGGTGCTGATAAGATCAGACCATGGGCTGAGCAGAGCATGTGTAGGAAGGAACTGCAGATGCTGGCTTACACTGAAGATGGACACAAAATGCTGGAGTAACCTGGTGGGACAGGCAGCTTCTCCGGAGAGAAGGAATGAGAGCAGAGCACGCCAGCTGAGTAATTGAAGCCATTTTGGTGAAGCTTGGCATGAATCTCACCATTGAAGGTTGCATATGGTAAAAGTTTTCTTAACGGCCGCGCTCATCAATGGAAGAGTGCTCGATCTGATGGCTTCTTTTCATAACAGAATGATTTATGAAGTGTAAACACCTGGGGCAAAAAGCTGGAGTAACCTGGCAGGACATTTTCCTGATTCAAGTAAAATAAAAACATAAAATATCTGGCGGTAAATAGTATCCAAACTCTTGACTGTCTCATGCTACTCAAACTAAGACGAGTGGAAATAACTCGGGTGCATACCAAAAAATCCATGCCTGTTTTTACCGCAAGGGTCGATGTTGGATCCGTTACTCTTCACATTATACATTCATCATCTGGATGAGGACATTGATGGTTTTGTGGCCGAGTTTGCCGATGATATGAAAAGAGGTGGAGGGGCAGGTGGTGTAGAGAGAGGAAGCAGGGAGGCTACAGAAGGACTTGGACAGGTTGCGAGAGTGGGCAAAGAAGTGGCAGATGCAATACAATGTAGCAAATTGTATGATTATGCACTTTGGTAGAAACAGGCATAGATAAAGGCATAGACTACTTTCTAAATGGGGAGAGGATGCAGAAATCAGAGGTGTAAAGGGACTTAAAGCCCTGTCCCACTGTACGAGTTCATTCAAAGAGTTCTCCCGAGTTTGCCCTGATTCAAACTTGGAGATTTATGGTAATGGCCGCTTGTCGGTACTCGGGGCTCTCGTGGACATTTTTCAACATGTTGAAAAATCTTCACGAGTCTTCCCGAGCTTACCACGTTTCCTGAGTACCTGCCGTTAGCGTTACGAGCCGCTAAGAAACGTCCCTGAGCTCGGACGTACCCACTACATTCATTCTACGTACTTAGCACGAGTTTGATTTTTTTTTAAACTCAGGAGAGCTCTTGAAGGAACTCGTACAGCCAGTCAGGGCCATTAGGAATACTGGTGCAAGATTCACTAAAGGTTAATTTGCAGGCTGAGTCAGTGGTAGGGAAGGCAAATGCAATGCTTGCATTCATTTCTAGGGAACTAGAATATAAAACCAGTGATGCAATGCTGAGGCTTTATCAGGTGCCGTCGGTGAGACTACATTTGGAGTATTGTAAACAGTTTTGGTCCCATATCTGAGGAAGGATGTGCTGGCTTTGGAGAGGGTCCAGAGTAGGTTTACGAGAATGATCCTGGGGATGATTGGTTAATGTATGAGGAGTGTTTCAAGGCTCTCAGCCTTTACTCACTGGTGTTTAGAAGAATGAGATGGATCTCATTGAAACCTACTGAATAATTAAAGGCCAAGACAAAGAGGACGTGGACAGGCTGTTTCCACTTGTGGATGTCTAGGACTGGAAAGCACAGTCTCAGTATAAAATGACGTACCTTTAGAAATATGAGGATAAATTCCTTTAGCCAGTGGGTGGTGAATCTGGAATTCATTGCCACAGATGGCTGTGGAGGCCAAGTCATTGGGCATTTTTACGCAGAGATTGAAAGATTCTTGGTTAGGAAGGTTGAAAAAGGATACAGGGAGAAGGCAGGAGAATGGTGTTGAGAGGGAAAGATAGATTAGCCATGATTGAATAGTGGATTGATGGATTGAATGGCCTACTTCTGCTCTTATGTCTTATGGAGGACGGTGAAGAGGTGAAATAAAAGAGAAAAGAGAAATAGTGAAAATTGATATTTTGCATGTTATCCAGGCAAATCATACCACACACGTGTACCTTCATAGCAAACATGGTACAACAGGTAGTATAAAAAGAGAGGGGAAATTATACAGTGTTGCTGTTACAGAGAAAGTGTAGGTAAGAGAAATTGCAAGGACCACCACAAGATAGATCGGTTGGCCAAGTATAAATCCTTAGCATATGAGAGGTCCGTTGAAGAGTCCAGTAACAGTGGTGAATCTGATGTACGTACTTTCAGGCTTCAACATCGACTGCATGATGGGGCGGAGAAGAACAGAGAATGACTGGAGTGTGAGTGGTCTTTGATTACTCTTGATTGTGATGGCTGCTTGCCCAAGGCAGCTTGCAATGTAGATGGGCGTGAGGGGGAGGCTGGTTTGCATGACGGACTGGGCTGCGTCCACAACTCTGCAATTTCTTGCAGCCTTGGGCAGACCAGTTACCATACGAAGCTGTATGCATCCCAATAGAATGCTTTACACAGTGTATCTGTAGCAATTGATTTGCTGAATTTGGTGTTTCCTTTATCATCATTGCATTTTTGCATATCTTTCATTCATTTGTTCTTTATCTCTCTACATCTATATCACTAATTTCCCCACACCCTGACCCCCAGTTGTAAAAGGGTCTCGACAAGAAATGTTACCCATTCCTTCTCTCCTGAGATGCTGCCTGAGTTACTCCAGCATTTTGTGTCTATCTTCAGCTGAATTTCCTTAGTTTACTGAGGAAATAGAGGCAGTGGCGTGTGCTTTCACGGCTGCAGTGTTGATGTGGTTGGATGTTGATATTTGTTGATATTTATGCCTGGGAACTTGAAGCTCTATACAATATCCATTTTTGGGACCATTGATGCTGATGTTAGTCCAGTCACACTAATCAGACTCTTCAATTCGGACACCAGGCAGTTTATTTTGGAGCCACCCTTATTTGAACTTAGTTTGAGAAATAAGCTCAGTAGAGCATCGCTTGATGAGCTGGGGAGACATGCAGATCTCCTTGCTAGAAATAAAAAGCTGGAGAAAAGGAATGGGTGACATTTCGGGTTGAGACCCTTCTTCAGACTCGAAATGTCACCCATTCCTTCTATCCAGGGATGTTGCCTGTCCTGCAAAACTACTACAGCATTTTGAGTATCTTCAGTCCAGACCTTTTGTATTCTTTTCTCTAGGCAAAATAATTCACTTGTCCATACTTATTGAATTACAACTAAAACAGAAAATGTTGAAAATGTTCATCAGATCAGGCAGCATCAGTCAAGGAAGGAACAGAGTTTACAATTCGGGTTTTTTGAAATGTTAACTCTTCTGCATTTTCCACACAAGCACCTCTCCTGCTGAATACAGCATTTTCAGCAATTTTGTAGCTTTTCAGTACCTGACAATTTTAATAGTATAGAATGGCATAAGAAACTGCAGATGCTGGTTGCAACCAAAGGTAGATACAAAATGCTGGAGTAACGTAGTGGGACTGGCAGCCTCTCTGGATACAAGGAATGGGTGACGTTTCAGGTAGAGACCCTTCTTCAGATTTCAGATTTCAATGGTATGCTGATCAGCAATGTTACACTGAATTTGAGCTTGAGAATATTGAGACATGTTATTTATAAGTATGCAATGGGTAGGGAGGAACATTGGAACTGGCTTCAGGCTGAAATGGGTCGGTGTTCCTCATGAGCAGACGAAGTGTGCTGTTGCCATGACAGCAAGTCCCCTTGGTGCAAGGTAATTGAGGTTTGACCTGCGTTATGGACTGCTCAAGCACTTCACATTCTGATTACATCTCTCAATACGCATTCAGCAGCGTTGGTAAATGGAAACGTGTCAGAAATAAACATTTCTCCCGAATTACTTTGCATGCTCCAGTGCCCAAAGGAGAGGCCACGGCAACTTCTTTAAAAAGGGAGTAAGCCATCAATTTCTCAATTTCTTCCGTGAACATGGTGAAACAGAACCATAGAATAGCTCAGATAGACACAAAATGCTGGAGTTCCTTCCATCCTGACATGCTGCCTGTCCCGCTGTTTCTCCAGCATTTTGTGTCTGCCTCCGGTGTAAACCAGCATCTGCAGTTCCTTCCAACTTATAGAATATGTACATTGTGGAAGCAGGTCATTCATCCCATTGAGTCCCAACCAGTGAGGTCAGGTCAGGGGAAGAGCACAAGGTCCAGTGCACATATGTGTAGGAAGGAACTGCAGATGCTGGTTTAAACTGAAGATAGACACAAAATGTTGGAGTAACTGAGTGGGACAGGCAGCAAGGCTGGAGAGAAGGAATGGGTGACATTTGGAACCTTGGAAGGGTCTCCACCCGAAATGTCACCCATTCCTTCTCTCCAGAGATGCTGCCCGTCCCGCTGAGTTACTCCAGCATTTTGTGCCTATCAAGTGCACACAGGTTCCCTGCAGTCGCTCTGCAGTAGACAGGTGCAGAAGTCTAGAAAATGCTTCAGCCATTTGCCAAACCTCTGCACAGCAATAAGCTAGTCTGCAGATTGGTCATGGGCTGGCCTGCAGGGTGGGTCTTCGACTAGTCCATTATTGGTCATGGGCTGGCCTGCAGGGTGGGTCATCGACTAGTCCATTATTGGTCATTGGCTGACTCATAGCATGGTCATTGGCTGGCCCTCGGTGGCCATTGGCTAGCCTGAAGCATGGCCTTTTGCTGACCGGCAGTGAGTTAATTGGCTGGCCATAGTGTGGCCATTGGCCAGCACTCAGTGTGGCCATTGGTTGGCTCTGTGTAACCATTAACTTGCTCTCAATGTGGCAATTATCAGGCACTCAGTACAGCCTTTAGCTGGCCATCAGTGTGGTCATTGCCTAGTCTATACTACGGTCATTAGCTGACCACCAGTGTGGTCATTGCCTAGTCTATACTATGGTCATTAGCTGACCATCAGTGTGGTCATTGCCTAGTCTATAGCATGGTCATTGGCTGGCCATCAATGTGGTCATTGCCTAGTCTATAGCATAGCCATTAGCTGGCCATCAGTGTGGTCATTAGCTGGCCCTCAGTACGGTTTGTTACATTGATTTATTTCACAGATGTATAGGGAACCTATTTTTGATCCTGAGAAACTCACTGCGTAATGCCGTCCACATAAAACCTCCATCAAAAGGTACAGGGAAAAGCTTTGATTTGCATGCTATTCAATCAAGTCAGATAATACTATACATACTGTAAATGCAATGCAAATGCAGAATATAACTGTCAGCATTATAGCGCAACATTTCGAGAGACAAGTCCAATGTTATAATGAGGTAGAGGAGAATCAGACTGCACATGTTATAGCTGTAACTGTTTCGACTATATAGCTTGTGGAAGGACCTACAGAAGCCTTCTAACAGAGGGGAGGAAGCTGTTTCTGTGTCTGTAAGTGCTTTCAAGTTTCTGTATCTTCTGCTCGACAGGAGTGGAAAAGAAGGAATGTCAGGGGTAGGAGAGGTCTTTGATTATGTTGGCTCTTTTCCCGAGGCAGAGTGGTGTAGATGGAATCAATAGTCGGGAATCTGGTCTGTGTGATCGACTGGGGTACATCCACAACTCTCTTCAATTATCCTTATCAGCCATCCTTTCACTGTTTCAGATCAACTCCGACAGATTAATCTGCCGATCTACCTGACATATCTTTCCTCCATAGTTAACAGTATCTCATTGTAAGCCATTGCTGCTTAGCTGGAGACGGACACAAAAATCTGGAGCAACTCAGCAGGTCAGACGGCATCTCTGGAGAAAAGGAATAGGTGACGTTTCAGGTCGAGACCCTTCTTCAATGTGTGAAGAAGGTCTTTAATGATTCTGCATGGTAGACTGGTCTGTAGAATTGGCGTCGGGGAAGAAAGCAGAGGGTGATGCTGCAAGGTTGTTATTTTCAGACTTTACCTACGTTGAGAGTTGTGCCTCATGGATTGGCGCCTGGCCCATTACTGTTTGTGGTTTATATCAATGATTTGGATGAGAATGTAGAAAGCATGATTAGTAAGTTTGCCGATGACTATAATGTGGGTGGTATCATAGATAGTGAGAATGGCTAACCAGAATTACAGGAAGACCTTGATCAGTTCGGTGGTCTGAGGAATGGTTAATGGAGTTTAATGCAGATAAGCACAAGGTGTTAAACTTTGGGATGTCAAGGGCAAAACCTTCACAGCAAATACCAGGGCCCTGTGGAATGCTGATGCGCAGAGGAATCTAGGAGGGCAGGTATATAATTTCCGGCGAATGGCATCTCAGATAGATAGGGTGGGCAAGAAGGCTTTCAGTGCATTGGTCTTCATCAGTCTGGATATTGAATATAGTAGTTGTGATGTTATGTCATTGTTGTACAAGATGTTGGTGAGGCTGCCTTTAGAGTATTGTGTTCAGTTTTGGTCACCCGGCTATAGGAAGAAAAGATGCTGATAAGCTGGAATGTAGAGAAGATTTGCAAGAATGTTGCCAGAACTTGAAGGCCGGTTTGGGACAGGCTAGGACTATATTCCTTGATGTGCAGGAGGGTGAAGGGTGATCTTATAGAGGTGTATAAGATCATGAGTGGATAGCTCGAGTGAATACACAGTGTTTTACCCAGAGTAGATAAGTCAACTCTGGTCAACCCTGGCCAATGAAATTCCTCGTATGTTGCAAAACATACTTGGCGAATAAAGTGTGATTCTAATTCTGATTCTCATCAAGAACCAAAGGACATAAGTTTAAAGTGATAGAGGAAAAATTTAATAGGTAAATAATAATAATAATGGATGGGATTTATATAGCGCCTTTCTAATACTCAAGGCGCTTTACATCGCATTATTCATTCACTCCTCAGTCACACTCGGTGGTGGTAAGCTACTTCTGTAGCCACAGCTGCCCTGGGGCAGACTGACGGAAGCGTGGCTGCCATAATGCGCCTACGGCCCCTCCGACCACCACCAATCACTCACACACATTCACACACGGGCAAAGGTGGGTGAAGTGTCTTGCCCAAGTGGCAACTTTTTCACGCAGAGGGTAGTGGGTATATGGAATGAGCTGCCAGAGGAGATAGTTGAGGCGGTACTATAATAACATTTAAAATATATTTAGGCACATACATGGATAGGAAAGGTTTAGAGGTGTATGGGCCAAACTTATGCACATTGCACTAGTGTAGTGGGCATCTTGGTTGGCATGGGCGAGTTTGGCTGAAGGTACAGTATATGACTATGTGCCTGGTGCCTTCTTCACCACTCTGCCAACTTGTGTCACCACTTTCAAGGAACTACGTACCTGTAATCCAATGTCTTCCTATTCTACAGCACTCTCCAGGGCCCTACCATACATTGTGTAAGTCGCACCCTAGTTTAAGTTGCCAAAATGCTACATCTCACATCTTCAAATTAAATTTCATCTGCAGTTTCTTGGTTATTTCGCCGAGATCCTTTTGTAACCTTGGATAACCTTCACGACTATTAACTGCACCATCAATTTTGATTGCATCTGCAAACGTTCTAACCATGCCAACTCCATTTTCATCCAAATCATTAATATAGATGATAACCAGTGAAACCAGCCCTGATCCTTGTGGCACATCACTGATCACAGCCTTTCAATATGAACATCAGCCCTCCACTACCACCCTCTGACTGCTACTAAGCCAATTTTGTACCAATTCACAAGCTCGCCTTGAATCCCATCTCCATCTAACCTTCCAGACTTGCCTACCCTGTGGGGCCTAGTCAAAGGTTTTGCTGAGGTCTGGGTGGACTACATTACCGCCCTTCCCTCGTCGATCCACTGTCGCCACTTCAAAAAACTCAACTTGTGGAGGTGGCAAAGAAGTGGCGTGGCAGTGAAATACAGCATAGCAAAGTATGCAGTCATACACTTCGGTTGTATGTGTATGACAGGTTTGGAGGGTTATGGACCAAGCGCAGGCAAATGGGACTAGGGTCGCTGGGACATTGTTGACCAGTGTGGGTGAGTTGGGCAGAAGGGCCTGTTTCCATTCTGTATTACTATGACTCTATGACCCTCTATGGCATAGACTATTTTCTAAATGGGAAGAGGATTCAGAAATCAGAGGTGCAAAAGGACTTGGGAGTGCTGGTGCAGGATTCCGAAGAGGTGTGAAATGAGAGTGTGGCCAGGGTGGTGGGGGGTCTCTGATGATGCCGGCTGCCTTCTTGAGGCAGTGACTCTTATAGATCCCTTCGATGGTGGGGAGGTTAGTACCCGTGATGGACTGGGCAGTGTTCACTACTTTTTGCAGCCTTCTTCATTCCTGGGTGGTTAAGTTGCCGAACCAAGCCGTGATGCAAGCAGTCAATATGCTCTCTGCTGTACACCTGTAGAAGTTCAAGAGAGTTTTGTTGACATACCGAATCTCCCCAATATTCTGTGGAAATTGAGGTGTTCATGGGCTTTCTTTATGATTAATGTGCTAGTCCAGGACAGATCGTCAGAGATATGCCTGCACAGGAAGGTGAGAATCTCATGAAGGCATTGAGGCAGCATGTACTTTACTCAATGGAAGGCACCCAGAACTCAGAGAAGACCTTTTCAGGTGGGCCTGCTTAACCATTCTCAGTTCCACAATGGTACAGTAAATATAGAAACTAGATTTCCCTGTAAAGATTATTTTTTGACTGGGATAAGACAAGTGGGGTCATCTGAGGGGTAACCTTTTCACACAAAAGATTATGGGTGTATGAAACAAGCTGCCAGAGGAGGTAGTTGAGGCTGGGACAATCCCATCGTTTAAGAAACAATTAGACAGGTACATGGATAGGAGAGGTTTGGAGGGATATGGACAAAGTGCAGGTAGGTGGGACTAGTGTAGCTGGGACATTGTTGGCCGGTGAGGGCAAGTTGGGCCGAAGGGCCTGTTTCCACACTGTATCTCTATGGTGTTATGAAAGAATGGATGCTGCTTGATTGGTATCAGTATTTTGTTTGTGTGTGATTCAGGTAAATCATCACATGAATACGATCATTCCACACATTAATACAACAGGTAGTATAATAAAAAGAAATGAAATAGAATGCAGAATGTAGTGTTACTGCAGCAGAAGCGCAGAGTTAAAAAAATGCAAGGGTTGCAATGAGATGGCTTGGGGTGTCATGAATGTATCTCTGGCTTGTGAGAGGGTCAGTTAAGAGCCTGTTAACGATGAGAAGAAACCTTTTGTATCTTTTGCCCAATGAGAGAGGAGAGAAGAGGAAGTGGAAGAGAGGTTTGTGAAGGGCCTTTGAGTATGCTGGCTATTTTCCTGAGGCAGCATGAAGCGTAGATGGAGTTGAAGGGGATAGGCTAGTTTGTGTGATAGACTTTGCTGTGTCTACTGCAATTTCTGTCAATCTTGGGCAGAACAGTTGCCATACAAAGCTCTGATGCATCCAGATAGTTTTGTTTCCATTGAGCATCTGTAGAAATTGGTAAGTGTCATTTGAAACATGCCTAATTTCCTTAGTCTTCTAAAGCAAAGGCAGAGATGTGCTTTCTCAGTTGTATCACCAAAGTGATTGGGTCAGGACAAATCATTGGTGATATTTATGCCTCGGATGCTAAAGCTATAGACCATTTCCACTTCCGTGCTAAGAATGTACTCCGGAAAATGTACTTCATCCAGCCTCCTGAAATCTGATCTCCCCTTCTAACAGCAATCTGTCAATGCACTCAATCAGCAGAGAACACAGATGTACTTCTGAAGACTTAATTTGAGTCCTGCCTATTTTTTGGGTGGCACAGTGGCACAGCAATAGAGTTGAATGAACGAATGAATAAGCTTATTGGCCAAGTATTCACATACAAGGAATTTGCCTTGGTGCTCCGCCCACAAGTAACAACATGACATACAGTGACAGTTAGGAATGACACATAAAACATTAAACATTAATAATAAAAAAATATTGATTAAGCATGTGAATTAAATAAAATACCAGAGCAAAAGGAAGCTACTGATTTTTGGTTATTGAGTAGAGCCTCATGGGGAAAAAAGCTGTTTTTATTTCTGGCTGTGGCAGCTTTGACAGTCCGGAGTCACCTTCAAGATGGAAGTGATTCAAAGAGTTTGTGACCAGGGTGAGAGGGGTCACACTGTTGCCTTATAGCGCCAGAGACCCAGGTTCTACGGGTGCTGTCTGTACAAAGTGTGTACGATCTCCCTGTGACCTCGTGAGGTTTCTCCAAGTGTTCCGGTTTCCTCCCACACTCCAGAGATATAAAGGCTGTAGCTTAATTGGCTTCTGTGAATTTTGTGTACAATAGTGTCAGTGTATGGGGGGATTGGTGGTCAGCATGGACTTGGTGGGCCAAAGTGTCTGTTTCCACATTGTATATCCAAAGTCCAAATTGAAGTAAATCTGCACAGTTAGTGATATGGAGGTCATCTCTGACTCCTGATTGAAAGCATTCCTTCTCAGGAGGCTGCATAAGAATGTTTCTACACCAATGATCCAGACCGTGAACCGCTTCTAGCCATGTTCTTGCTGACTACATAATTTTAGTCCTTTCAAAGGGTTTGCACATTTTCACCAAAATCAATTACTGTGAGATGGAAGCACTGAAATGTTCGTGTTTCCCCCCCCCACCCATACAAGTTCAGGAAGCATGCCACTTTCAGAGAGGGGTAAGCACAGAGACTAGACTCCTTGGGTTCAGTGCTACAAGCAGCCAGTCAAAACAGTTCAGTTCAGTTTTATTTGTCATATGTAGGTTAACACAGGGTCAACGGTACAATGAAATGACACAGGGTCACCTCAGCAATGATATTACAAGGATAAAGTTAAGGTAAAAAAAAGATAAGATAAAAGTGACATTGGTAGGTAAGACAATAATAAATAAAATAATCAACATATATGATGTGTTTATGAGTTCAGAAGCCTGATGGCATGATGATAGTGGTGTAAAAGTGCTGTCAGTGCTGCAGCCTTCAATACAATGAGTCGTGTCTGTGTTCTTCTCATTCTACAGCTACTAGGAAGATTCATCTCATTTTCTGATTCTCCAGGATGTACAAAATGAAACATTTTAGATGCAAATACTGTACTATTGATGGTGAGGAGGGCTGTGACCCTGATGGACTCGGCTGAGTCCATCGCTCTCTGCAGCCTCTTGCATTGCTGGGCATTGGAATTGCCGTACCAGGCCATGATGCGAGGAGTCAGGGTATTTTCTACAGTGCATTCATGGAAGTTTGTTAGAGTATTCAGTGACATGCCCAATCTTTTCAAATGTAATGTCAAAGAACTGACGTGCCTTTGTTGTGGTTACATCTGGGCTTGGCCCAGGACAGGTCATGCTGTTCTCAGTTTTCTGCAGCTGTGTTCAGCAGACCATTACTTTTGCTGTATGGAACAAAAGCCATCTTCTAGTTCATACGGAGCAGGATAACATGGGTGTGGTTATTGTCTTGTATGATTAAAGCCCATAACCTTCAAGCAAAGTTTACTAAACTCACTTTATCCCTTTCTGATTGAACAAGGAAAATGAGGAAGAGGAGGAAAACTACTAGATTGGTCAAATTATTTTTCTTTCAAAGAAGCTAAAATTGATAACCTTATTCAAAGAAATATGTCATCAGGGAAACTGGCCTTTCAGCTCAATTCGTCCATAACAACCAAGATGCCCTATCTAAGCTAGTCCCATTCTCCAGTGTCTGGCTCATATCCCTTTAAAACTTTCCTATCCATGTACCTGTCCAAATGTATTTAAAATGTTGTTATTGTACCTGTCACAACTACTTCATTTGGGCAGCTTGTTCCATATACTTTCCACCCTCTGTATGAAAAAGTTGCCTCTCAGGTTCCTAGTAAGTTTTCCTTTGCACTTTAAAGCCATGTCCTCTAGTTCTTGATTCCCTCACCCCATCTACTTCTCTATACGATCACTCTTCAACTCCAAACCATGTCCTAGACTGCTCAATCGCCCCCTATAGCTCAGGCCCTCAAGTCCTGGTAAATCCTCATGAATCGTCTTTGCTATAACAAGGTGGCGGAAACTGGGCACAAAGATCCAAATGCGACCTCACCAATGTCTTGTACAAATGTAACATAATGTCCCAACTTCTATCCTCAGTTCTGACTGATGAAGGCCTGCATGCCAGAAGCTGTCTTCACCACATTATCTTTAGACTCGAGACAGCACGGAACCAGGCCCTTCAGCCCCCGAGTCCGCGTCAACCAGCCGTCCCAACCAATCAATCCGTACACTATCGCTATCCGACACACCAAGGATAATTTAACGTTTTACGGAAGCCAATTTAACCTACAAACGTGTACGTCTTTGGAGTGTTGGAGGAAACCAGAGCACCTGGAGAAAACCCATGTGGTATCAGGGAGAACATACAAACAGCACTTGTACATAGAATCAAATCCAGGTCTCTGGCATTGTAGCGCAGTAACTCTACTGCTGCGTCACTGAGAGGCACTACATCAACATGCGACACCATTTTCAGAGAACTATGTCCTGGAACCTCTATAACATTACCCAGGGCTCTACCATTCACTGTGAATGTCCTGCCCTGTTTCAGCTACTCATAAATGTAACACCTCATACTTATCCGAAGTATACTCTATTAGCCATTTCTCAGCCCACTTCCCCAGCATATCACGCACTTCAGTACATAAATATCAATAACCATCTTCACCGACCATGGTGACATCTACGTTGGTGTCATCTGCAAACTTACTAGTCATGCCTTGTACATTCGTATCTAAATCTTTGATCTAAATGGTAAATAGCAATGAGCACAGCATTGATCCCCATGGCACACCACTAATCACGGGTCTCCAGTCTGAAAAACAACCTTCCACCATCACTCTCTGCTTCCTACCATGAAGCCAATTCCTTATCCAATTTGCTAGCTTTTCCTGGACCCCACGCCATCTGACCTTTCACAACACCCTGCCATGTGAAACCATATTGAAAGCCTTGCTGAGGTACATATAGTCAACGTTTATGGCCCTGCTCGCAACCTTTTCAGTTACTTCAAAAAACTCAATCAAATACACAAGACATGATATCTATCCCACACACAAACCATGCCGACTATCCCTCATTAAACCCCATCTTTCCAACTGCATGTATATCTTAGCCCTGAGAATCCTTTCCAATAGCTTTCCTACCATAGATGTTTGGCTTACTAGTCTGCAATTTCAAGGTTTTTCTTTAAGACTCTTCTTACAAAGAGGCAGAATATGAGCCAGCTTCAATCTTACAGCACCTCGCCCATTTATTTCAAAGTAAATGTGGTCACTGGTCCCAAAAGGCTTGCCCACTGATACTAGAAACTTGCCCTTAATTCTCTGAAAGTCAAACGTTGCCTTTTCACTCGACATATTGCCCAAGGAAACATTCCAGAACACACTTGACAAATTCCAGCCCATCCAAGACCTTGCCACTATGGCAGTCCCACTCTATATTCAACCCCTCTACTGTGACAACCCTATTAGTCTGCAATCTCCTGACACATTTGTTCCTCTAATTCCCATTGAGTGTTTGGGAGCCCATAGTACAATCCCAACAATGATTGTCCCCCAAACCATCAGGAATGTCATCTCAGAATGCTATTATGATGTTCTCCGTAACCAACAAAATCACCCTCCCTCCCTCCCTCCCTCCTTCCCACTTTTACCGTGACTTCTATCTCACGTGCGATACCTGTACCCAGAAATATTAAGCAGCCAGTCCTGTCCCTCCCTTGGCTAGGTTTAAATAATGATTAAAATGATGAAAATGTTGATTAAAATGCCACAGTCACACATACCTATCCACACCTAGAGTTAATTTAATTATATTAATTCTATCAGACTGCACATGATCCATATCCCACCATTCGTGATCTTTACACATACATATGCAATACTTCTTAAATGTTGCTAGCACATCTCCTTCCAACATTCCACTGGCATTCCATTCCAGGCACCCACCTTCTCTGTGTAGAAAACATGCCTAACATCATCTTTAACATTTCTCCACCTCAACTTAAAGTTTGCCCTTCTTGCATTTGACATTTCTATACTGGGAAAAGGACTCCAACTATCTACACAGACACACACACACACGCACGCAAATGTCTACTCCTCTTAGCCTCTAATGCTTCATAGTAAACAATTCAAGTTTGGCCAACCTCTCCTTATAGCTAAACATTCATAATTGCAGGGTAACCAAAATGTTATACAGCTGCAACATGACTTCCTGTCGCTTCTAGTAAATGCCCCGACTGATGAAGGCAAACATATCATATGCCTTTTATAGTGTGGCATCAGGGAACACTGGTTGAGCAGTGACCACACCAACACTCACAGCAGGGTGTACTCGCATGGTTTATTCTATTCACAGTGGCAACTACATCCACGACCACATGGGGGCACTGTCCCTCACTAGACCACATGTGCAATGACGTTGGCAATCTCAGTCTTTTCCCAGTTGTTTTGTCCTGGTCTTTGAAGGAGGAGGCACGGCAATCTCCTGCATGACAATCTCTTCTTCGTGCAGTTCATCCTTGCCTCCGGAGGTGCTGACAGTATAGATACAATACAACATTTAGGAAATATTTAGACAGGTACATGGATTGGACAGATTTAGAGGGAAATGGGCCATTTGTAGGCAGTTGGGACTAAAAAGGTCTCGATCTGAAACGTCACCCATTCCTTCTCTCCAGAGATGCTGCCTGTCCCGCAGAGTTACTCCAGCTTTTTGTGTCTACTTGGGACTAGTATAGATGGGACATGTTGGCAGGTGTAGGCAAGTATGACTCCACACTATATGACTCTATGACTATTTCTTCCTGGCAGGTCAGCTTGGGGCTTGATGAGGCAACATTGGCAGTCTCTGGATTATCTGTGTGGGCACAGTCTCTCATTGTCTGTGGGTAGGAAGAGGTTCAGGCATCTCAGCCTTGCCCAGCCATTCAGACATGGCCTAAGCTGGAGGCACTGGCCATCTAGGGCTTCCTTCTTCCAGTCTTGACCACACTCGTGGTCTTGGGTCTGTCCCAGTTTTCCACAAACATATAACCTTCTCCCAGTCTGTCCCTCTGGCTCGAATGCCTGCGTTTTATAGGGAGTAGGCAGACAAGTTAAAGTGGCCAACCAATAGCAGGTATTTGGAACCAGCAGCTACCAAAGATGCTGGGGGTTGGCCTCTCCAGGCCTGGCAGCCAGTGAAAGGGATCAGAGAACCATCCAAGGAAGGGCCTCTGTCACAATGGATATAAACTATCTATTTGTGTTGCTAATAGATGGACGACAGATGGCACAATGGGCTAAGCATTCGGCTGGCAACCGGAAGGTAGCTGGTTCGAATCCCGCTTGGAGTGCATACTGTAGCAATGTTACAACATTTTGAGATTTTAAAAATCAAGTCTGTAATTTATCCCATCAGATAAAGCATAAAAAGAAGTTTAATTTGACATCTAATTCACTTTCATATCTCAAGTATTTAAAAAGGTATGGCCATTTTCATACTCGGAAATGAGCATCTGGTTCCCTATTGATTTTCTATGGACATAACAAAAAAGCTGTGATCGTGAACAGTCAAAAGCCCATAACTTTCTTAAAAATTAAGAGAACTGAATGAAATTTTCAGTTATCATAGATTGAAGCATTCTGAAACAAATATAAAATAATCTTACTTGGATGACCTGAAATTAAAGCATATAATTAGTTAGTTACCTAATTGTAGCTAATTTCAGACTTCAATTACTAGATCTAAACATCTATCCATTTCTTAATAAATGATTAACATTTCTAAATAGCCTAAATGTCCAAATAATATTCACAAATAATTCACAATAAAACATGATTTTTAAATCTCATTTACATTAATTTATAGACCAAATGGAAGGAATTTAGTGTTCAATTGCTGTAAATTAAAGTCCATTTTAAATCAGCTTTTCAGTGGGTCCCTGTGGAACGCGCTGGTTTAGAACGTTCACATTGCGCTAGATTTGTGCCCCCAAATGCCCAGAAAAATACTGCGGGATATAATGCGCCCAAAATGAGCTACTCGCAATATTAAACTTTGTATAAAGGGATCTTAAGAAGCCCTTTTTAATGTAAAAATATACAACCTACCTTCAATTATTTGCTCTATGAGACCCTGCGGTTGCTGGTGGTCGCGGGTTTAGAGATTGATTTTTAAACTACTATAACTATTATACGAGGCCTTTAAAACTAATAATAGCTTTTGCGAAGGGGTCTTCCAGCGATTTTTCGTTAATAATTAACTAGGCTGAACATCTTCGATTTGAACAGCCTAGAGAAAATCGCGTTTTAAACCCGCCCCCTCTAAACGGCGCCAAAATCACGCACACCCGCAGCGGCAGATTTTCAACGACGCTTCAGGTACGCTTTGCAACATACCTACATACTGTCGTTGTGTCCTTGGGCAAGACACTTCACCCACCTTTGCCTGTGTGTGTCCTTGGGCAAGACACTTCACCCACCTTTGCCTGTGTGTGTGAATGTAATTATGTGAAGCACTTTGGGGTCAATGCAAGTTGACTAAAAATGTGCTATATAAATAAAGAAATTTATATTTAATTGAGCTATGGACTTGGACCCCAAGATTCGTCTGTACATCAATGCTCCTCAAGGTTCCTGCCACTTACTGTATACTTTCCCCTTACGTTTGATGTCCTAAAGTGCAACACTTTGCACAGATGAAACTCCATCTGCCATTTATCGACCCATATCTGCCACTTACCTATATTGTGCTGCATCCTTTGACAGCCTTCTTCACCACTAAAATTCCATCAATAATTGTGTAATCTGCAAACTTACTAATCAACCCATCTACATTTTAATTCCAAGTCATTTATACAATATATCAGTTAATTTAACAATTTCTTTTGAATAATATTAGTTGTTATATTTCAGTTTTGTGCATTAATTTTTGATTTTATCTTTGAAATATAAATTCTCAATGAACTTTTTTAGGAAATATTGTCATTTACTGGCAATCTTCCAGCTACATTCAAGTAAAATCTACTTTTGGTCTGGAGATGCAAGTTCAAATTCATCCACTCTTGCAATTGTACATCATCGTAGACGAAACCTTCAGCACAACCACTCACGGTAAGCAGGATTTAATGATATTGGGGTACAATTAGTACATAACCTTTGAATTGTACTGTGGAAAATTATAATACAAGTGCTTTGTGAATGACCATTAAATTATTTAGTGCACTGTTGCTGTAACAAAGAGGATGGGAAGGGCAAGCCTTAGAACAGGAACTCTACACAGCTGATTGGAAAACTTATTGGTGGCGTTGGAGAACTGGGCAGTGAAGAGATTGGGAGGAATATTTCACTGTAAATGGGACTGAATGGTCCACAAAGTAAATGGAAATGGAGACTTAGTTTAGTTTTAGTTTTAATCAGTACCCTGTTCCGGCTTTTTCCCCATATCCCTTGATTCCCTCTGCCCTAAGAGCTAAATCTAATTCGCTCTTGAAAACACCCAGTGAATTGACCTCCACTGCCTTCTGTGGCAGAGAAGTCCACAGATTCACAATTCTCTGGGTGAAAACGTTTTTCCTCAGTCCTAAATGGCCTACCCCTATTCTTAAACTGTGACAGTGTATAGATATGTGATAAGGGAATAATGTTTAGTGCAAGATTAAGCCAGCAGTCCAATCAAAGATAGTCTGAGGGTCAGCATTGTGGTAGATTCATGCTAACTGTGGTTCAGCACTGCTCTCTAGTTGTAGTAGGATTATTCAGTTGCCTGATAACAGCTGGGAAGAAACTGTCCCTGAATCTGGAGGTATGCATTTTCACACTTCTGTACCTTTTGCCTGATGGGAGTGGGAAGAAGTGGGAGTGGTCAGAGTGTGACTCGTCCTTGATTATGCTGCTGGCCTTGCTAAATGGAGTCAATAGAAGGGAGGTTGGTTTGAGCGATGGTCTGGGCATCCAATTTCTTGTAGTATTGGATGGAGCTGTTCCCAAACCAAGCTGTGATGCATCCTGATATAATAATAATAATAATGGATGGGATTTATATAGCGCCTTTCTAATACTCAAGGCGCTTTACATCGCATTATTCATTCACTCCTCAGTCACACTCGGTGGTGGTAAGCTACTTCTGTAGCCACAGCTGCCCTGGGGCAGACTGACGGAAGCGTGGCTGCCAATCTGCGCCTACGGCCCCTCCGACCACCACCAATCACTCACACACATTCACACAGGCAAAGGTGGGTGAAGTGTCTTGCCCAAGGACACAACGACAGTATGCACTCCAAGCGGGATTCGAACCGGCTACCTTCCGGTTGCCAGCCGAACACTTAGCCCATTGTGCCATCTGTCGTCCCCAAATATAATGTTTTCTATGGTGCATCTGTAGAAGTTGGTGAGAGTTGTAGGGGACATGCTGAACTTCTTAAGCCTTCTAAGGAAGTAGAGGCGTTGGTGAAGCTTTCTTGCATCTAGGGGAGAGCCTACCTTGGTTTTTTTTTAAGGTAAATCCTATCAGACAAACCTGATTGGAATATCTATTGGGATATCCGAGTAGGCACTATGACTATCCCAGTCAATATCAGAGTAGGCAGGTAAATGCAGTCGATCCACATGGACTTTCAGATGTTTCCACACAAGAGGCTGACAAAACAGAGTCTCATGGAATTAAAAGATCATTCACAGTAAGCACAGGATATTGGCTGAAATGGTGCAAGGCAGAGAGTGATGGGAGAGAGTTACTTTTCATACTGGAAGATAATGAGCAGTGCAGTACCCAGGATCACCAATTCCTTTTCTCCAGAGATGCTGTCTGACCCACTGAGTTACTCCAGCATTTTGTGTCTATCCCTAGGACCCAGGCTTGTTTTCAAGCTGTAAACCTCCAACTCTCCCCCTGCAATTCAGAGGAAGGGTCCCTGACCCAAAATGTTGTCTGGCTTCTCTTTCCACAAATGACAGTCGGTTGGTCGGTCGGTTGGTCGATGGTCGGTTGGCAGGCATTTGCTTTTGATTTCAACATTTGCAATTTTATTTGTTTTTGTCTTATTGGACATGCACAGTGAATAGCAGACCCCTGGGGAGTGTTGTTGAACAAATATACCTAGGAATACGGCAACATAGTTCTTGCAGAATGGTGACATACTGTAGCTAGACAGGGTGGTGGAGAAGGCATTTGGTATGTTTGCTTTCATCAGTCTTTCATGAGTACAGTATTTGTGACATTGTGTTACAACCGTACGAGATGTTAGTGAGGCTACACTTGGAGTATTGTATGCAGTTCTGGTCGCCACACTACAGGAAAGATGTGATTAAACTAGAGAGAGCACAAAAATGATTCATGAGTATGGAACGGGAAGATCTAGATTATGAGAGACTGGACAAGCTATTTTCCCTGAAGCATACGTAGGAGGCTGAGGTATGACTTTATAGATATTTATAAAACCATGAGGGGCACAGATAGGGTAGATAATTGCAATATTTTTCCTCGGGATTGGGAAGTCTAAAACTAGAGGGAATAGGTTTAAGGTGAGAAGGGAAATATTTTAAAAGGATCTGAGGGATAACTTTTGCCCTCAGTGGACAGTGGGTATTTTGAACAAACTGCCTCAGGAAGTGGTTGAGACAGGTGCAGTAACAACGTTTAAAAGTCATTTGGTTAGGTACATGGATATGAAAGTGTTTGTGGGACATGGGTCACATGCAGGCAAATGGGACTGGCTTGGCTAGGCAGCTGGGCTGGAAGGGACAAGTTAGCACAAAGAGCCTGTTTCTGTGATTATTATTCTATAACTTAGGGCCACTGCTTCTTCTAAAATAAATTAATTGTGTAAGGGTGTAGGGAGTGAAGTTTCTACACATGGGAATGAGACGATGGTTTGATGTGGGCTCAACAGTGAGGTGGGAAGTAATAGATTGTTCAAAGATGCTTCACTGCACAAAGAGGGAATGGAGAAAGAAGGTTTATCAGAGAGAAATGTGGAGTATCACACTTTGGCTAAAAGAATAATGAGGCAAAATGGACAACACAGCAGACTTACAGCAGGTGCAGAGGTAGTTGGGTGTCGGTGTTCAGTTTAGTTTATTATCACGTGTAACGAGGTACAGTGAAAAGCTTTTGTTGTGCGCTAACCAGTCAGCAGAAAGTCAACACATGATTACAATCGATCGATTTACAGTGTATAGATACATCATGATAAGGGAATAACGTTAGGCTAATCGGTGTGCATGGAGAGTCAGCGTTGAGGGAGTGGTCGGTGCAACATATATATGAGATCCAAAGAGTCATACTAAGGCGCAGTGTACAAAAGCAAAGACGTGTTGTTGGACTGTACATAACATTCGGGTATTGTGTCTAATTCTGGCCACCTCACTTTCGGATTGTTGTAAAGACAGCTGAAGTCGAGATGGATGTGTATGATGCCAGGAAAGAGATAATTTGGCTCCAGGGTTAGGTTAGGGAAGATGGGTGTGTTCTTGGAGCGAAGGAGATTGAGAGGATAGACACAAAAAGCGGGTCAGGCAGCATCTCTGGAGAATAAGAATAGGTGATGTTTCTGGTCGAGACCCTTCTGCAGACAGGGGAACGTTAAACAAAAGGTACAGACAGTGATATAGAGAAATATAGAAGAAATGAATGATAGATATACAACAAAGTTACAATGATGAAGGAAACAGTTTATGGTTGGCTCTGGGTGGGATGTTAACGAGTTATACAGACAATGAAACTCACCAGGTCGACAATTAAACTGGTACAATGACCAGGGTGGGGGAGGGACTGAGAGAGAGGGGATGCAAGGGTTACTTGAAGTTAGATAAATCAATATTCATACTGCTGGGTTGTAAGCTGCCCAAGTGAAACATCCAATTTGCGTTTGGCCTCACTCTGACTGTGGAGGAGGCCCAGAACAGAAACGTCAGTATGGGAATGGGAGGGGGAGTTAAAGTGTTTGACAACTGAGATATCACCAGATAGGCCCAGGTGGTCTGAGCGGAGGGGTTCAGCGAAACGATTGCCCCGTCTACTTTGGTCTCGCCGATGTATAAATTTTACACCTCCCACAACGAGACAGTAGATGAGGTTGGAGGAGGTGCCAGTGAAACTCTGCCTAACCTGAAAGGAATGTAGGGATCCCTGGTGTGTAGGAAGGAGCTGCTGATGCTGGTTTACATTGACGATAGACACAAAATGCTGGAGTAACGCAGCGGGACCGGCAGCATCTCTGAATTGAAGGAATGGGTGACGTTTCAGGTCAAGACCCTTCGCCAGACTTCCGTGGACAGAGTCGAGGGGTGAGGTAAAGGGGCAGGTGTTGCGTCTCCTGCGGCTGCAGGGGAAGGTACTTGGTGAGAAGATGTTTTGGGTGGGAAGGGATGAGTGAACCAGGGAGTTGCAGACAGAACAGTCTCTGCTTCTTTTTCTGTTCTCTCCGCTAAAGTCTTTTGGGATTATCCGTAATATTATCTGCCAGAGCTATCCCCTGTCCCCTTTCTTGCCCTCCTTATTTCCTTTTTTAGCCTGCACCCTAATTTCCAACACTCCTCCAGGAATACACAGTCCCGCCTGCCTATATCTGCCCCATGCCTCCTTCTCACTCTTGACCAAAGCCTCAATTTCTCTTGTCACCCAAGCTTCCTTGCGCCCATCTGCCTTGCCCTTCACTCTGGCAGGAACATGCATGTCCTGGATTCTAGTCAGCACAGTTAAAGACATTCCACTTTCATTGAGTCTGAAGAAGGGTTTCAGCCCGAAATGTTGGCTATTTCCTTCGCGCCATAGATGCTGCTGCACCCGCTGAGTTTCTCCAGCATTTTTGTCTACCTTCCACTATCATTGGCATTCATTTTCCTTCAAGCAACCTGTCCCAATCAATGTGAGCGAGTTTCTACCTAATACCTTCAAAGTTGGCCATGCCCTGATTCAGAATTTTAACTCGTGGGTCCAACCTCTTCCAGGGCCAGAGTGAGGCCCACCATAAATTGGAGGAGCAGCACTTCATTTTTCGCTTGGGCAGTTTGCACCCCAGCTGTATGAACATTGACTCCAATTTCAGGTAGTCCCTGCTTTCTCCTTCTTTCCCTTTCCCAGCTCTCCCACAGCCCACTGTCTCTGCCTTTTCCTTTCTTCTTCCCGCCCCCCCCCCACCCCCACATCAGTCTGAAGAAGTGTCTCCACCCAAAATGTCGCCTATTTCCTTCGCTCCATAGGTGCTGCCTCACCCGCTGAGTTTCTCCAGCGCTTTTGTCTACCTTTGTCTCCCATGCATGTCAGGTTATTAAAGATTTACTGCAGTTTGTTTTTCAGTGACACACCTGGAAAGCAGCTAGCATCTACGAAGCTCCCTGCTTTAGGAGAAATAAGATCACTTTTAACATTGAGGAACTGCTGTAACAGTTTAAATCAGTCTGAAGATGGATCCAGACCCAAAATGGAGTCTGTGCATTTCCCTCCACAAATACTGCCTGACCAGCTGAGTTCAACCAGCACTTTGTGTATCGCAAACAGCTTTTAATCATCTGTCTCGGTACAGTGGTGAAGCAGAAATAAAAACATCTTGTCTGCATATTTCAATATTGTCAGCATATTCATATCAGAGGATTAATCATTTATTTTCATTAAAACAATAGTTCTGAAGTTAGACACAAAATGCTGCAGTAACTCAGCGGAACAGGCAGCATCTCGGTGAAGTTTCGGGTCAGAATCTGAAGAAGGGTTTCGACCCGAAACGTCACCAATTCCTTCTATCCAGAGATGCTGCCAGTCCAGCTGAGTTTACTCCAGCATATCTTTGGTGTAAACTGACACCTGCAGTTCCCTCCTACGCAATGTTCTGAAGAAATAGATTTGTTTTACAAGGCAGATGTGTTTGGTAGATTGTAAATAATTTGATTCATTTAATTTCAAATGTTCCTTCATTAACAACAAGTTGTGACATACTTTGTTTTCTTTCAGGACTATGCGGCAATTTTGACAGACTTTCTCTGAATGACTTCAACAGTAGTATGGGAATCGAGGAGGGGACTGCTGGCAGTTTTGTAGACTCCTGGAGAGTTATCGAACATTGCAAGTGTGCTCATGATAAAGACTGCGACCCCTGCTCACTCAGCCAGTCGAACGGTAGGTCGAAAAATTAGATATGATGTTGCCATATAATGATTAGTTACAATTGGGACGACAGATGGCACAATGGGCTAAGTGTTCGGCTGGCAACCGGAAGGTAGCCGGTTCGAATCCCGCTTGGAGTGCATACTGTCGTTGTGTCCTTGGGCAAGACACTTCATCCACCTTTGCCTGTGTGTGAATGTGTGTGAGTGATTGGTGGTGGTCGGAGGGGCCGTAGGCGCAGAATGGCAGCTACGCTTCCGTCAGTCTGCCCCAGGGCAGCTGTGGCTACAGAAGTAGCTTACCACCACCGAGTGTGACTGAGGAGTGAATGAATAATGCGATGTAAAGCGCCTTGCGTATTAGAAAGGCGCTATATAAATCCCATCCATTATTATTATTATTATTATTATTAATTGAAAAGTCACCCATGCATCCACTTCTACATGGGCTAGACCATGCCACGTGCTTCATGGTCTTGCTTTCAGTTCAGCAAAACTGTGGAGAAGATCCACCAGAATCCAGTGAAGCATTCCAGTAATTCCAGTGATTCCAGTGACTAATGCAATCAAGGGATATGGGGAGAAAGCAGGAATGGGGTACATATTTAGGATGATCAGCCATGATCATATTGAGTAGGGGTGCTGGCTCGAAGGGCCGAGTGGCCTACATCTGCAGCTATTTTCTATGTTTCTATGTTTTATGCAAAATCAGAATGAAACTGCAAAATGCATATTCCTGTATTGGGTCTTTTGAGCAAGCCCTGATTCAGAGGAGAGTAGATGCCACTGTTGAGGTCAGGGCATTCTTTGGATCCTTCCTCACTAGATGCTGGCTTGAATTAATCCCCACAGTGTGAAGAGGCTTTTCATAAATGAAAGCATCAAGTTTTGAAAAACAGATTTTTAGCACATTATAATTCAGAGAATTCAGACATTTGCTTTGATGGAGCTTGTGCCACCCAGGTCTCCTTTAAACATTCCCCTCTGACCTCAAAGTTATGGCCTCCAGTCCTTGACATTTTCACACTGGGCTTAAGATTCTGACTGTCTACCCTATCTATACAGATAGGAACAGGTTGGGGCAAATGCAGGAAAGAAAGCTCAGTATACCAACTTTGTTGGCATGGACAAGGTGGGCTGAAGGGCCTGTTGTTGTGCTGTACTGCCCTACAACCTTGTTCATTAATGAAGTTTACCATTCCAGCATATTTCATGAAACTATATTCAAACATCTCTCGGGGAAAGAATCTCATTGTTATAATCATCCTAAAAAGGTTGGAATTTGAAAGGAAAACAGAAAGTACTAGAAATTTTCAGAAGGTCACTCAGCATCTGTGGAGAGAGAAGCAGTTAACATTTCATGTCTTAGACCATTTGTGTGCACCAACAAAATAATGTGTTTATTTTTCCTTGACAGGTGTATATGCCCTTTCTCACTGCTCCATATTGATGGATAAAGCAGGCATATTTGGAAAGTGTCATTGTATGGTGGATCCTACAGATTATTATGAGGTAAATTTGAAATCTTCCTGAAGATCATTTCAACTTTTATTAAAAAGTGCAGGAGTTGGGACATTATGTTGCAGTTGTGCAAGAGGTTGTTGCGACCCCACTTGTAGTGTGTATAGTTTCAGAAGCCCTGGGGTCGAAAATATGTCACTAAGCTTGAGAGAGTGCCCGGGAGACTTACAAAGAAGTTGCCAGGGCTTCAGGGTCTGAGTTATAGGGAGAGGTTGGACAGCTTAAGGGCCTGTCCCACTGAACGAGGTAATTCAAGAGTTCTTCCGAGTTTCCCCTGATTCGAACTCGGAGAATTACGGTAATAGCCGCTCGTAGGTACTCGGGGATCTCATGGACACTTTTCAACAAGTTGAAAAATCTTCACGAGCTTACAGCATTTCCCGAGTACCTGCCATTAGCGTTACGAGCTGCTAAGAGACGTCCCGAGCTCCGACGTACCCACTACGTACATTTTACGTACTTACCACGAGTTTTGATTTTTTTTTTAAACTCGGGAAAGCTCTTGAATTACCTCGTACAGTGGGACAGGCCCTTTAGGACTTTACTCCTTGACCTTATAGAGATGGATAAAATCATGAAGGGCACAGATAAGGTGAATGTACAAGGTATTTTTTCCAAGAAGGGAAATCCTTCTGGTCTCTCTTTCTCTGTGACTTTAAACAAAATGATATGAATTAGTGAGTGTCCTTCACTTTTCTTGTCATGCTCATCGATCCTCTTCTCTTTCAATGCTGGCTGTGTTTGCCTACAACTATGAAGTGCCTTTCAAATATTGATGCTGTTGGCTGATTCTCCATAAACACAATGATCTACTTGGTCAGATTACTATTTCTGGGTGGCATAAACAAACATTTGCCCTTGTATTTCTTGTATTGCCATGGGCAAATTCTTAGATACCTTCCTGATAAAATATTTTTTCACAATTTTTCTTTAAATTTTCTCCAGAGATGTAGGTTTGAAACCTGTAATTACGAAAAAAGCCAGGATTTTATGTGTGCATCCCTCAGTGCATATGTTCGAGCTTGTGCTATAAAAGGCGTATTGTTGAAAGGCTGGAGAGAAGTTGTGGAAGAATGCAGTAAGTATTGCATGTATGAAGTGTGCTGAAATTTCTTAATGAATCTATATAGTGCATTCATTTTTTTGTTCCACATTGGAGTTTAGTCAAGTCAAGTCAATTTTATTTCTATAGCACATTTAAAAACAACTCTTGTTGACCAAAGTGCTTTACATCAGTGCAGATACTAACGTGCTACATACAATGGTGCATAGTTCTAACAATACATACATAAATACACACATACAGTGCTCCCTCAGAGGACCTCAAGAAACACTTGTGTGTAGAAATAAGTTTTAAGTCTAGACTTAAAGGAGTCGATGGAGGGGGCAGTTCTGGTGAGAAGGGGTGCTGTTCTACAGTCTAGGTGCTGCAACAGCAAAAGCACGGTCGCCCCTGAGCTTAAACCTGGACCGCGGGATAGTCAGTAGCCCCAAGTCGGCCAACCTGAGGCATCTGGAGGTAGAATAGTGGGTTAGCAGATTTTGGATGTAGGTAGGGGCAAGCCCTTTAAGAGCTTTGTATACATATAGGAGGAGCTTGAAATTGATTCTAAACCGCACTGGATTTAGTTTAGTTTAGAAATACAGCGAGTCCGCACCGACCAGCGATCCCCGCGTATTAACACTATCCTACACGCACTAGGGACAATTTATACATTTACCAAGCCAATTAACCTACTGTACATACATGTACGTCTTTGGAGTGTGGGAGGAAACTGAAGATCTTGGAGAAAACTCACGCAGGTCACGGGGAGAATGTACAAACTCCATACGGACAGCACCCATAGTCGGGATCGAACCCGGGTTTCCAACGCTGCAAGCACTGTAAGGCAGCAACTCTACGCTGCGCCACCATGCCGCCCTTAAAGTTCCAGCAATCGAACTCCAATTACTAGGAAATGTCGGGAAGACTCTGATATGGTTTTAGCTTTCACGTTTACACTGTTTGTTGATGCTGCTAACATTTGGTTGCATGTTTTGGTATATTGCTTTGGTTGGAATTCTTAAGGTGCAGGCACTTCTGCTATAACGCTATAGTTGTGTCCCTAAAAAAGGTTCAGGTTTATAGTTATTATTGTCTTATTGTATTATCGTATTATTAAGCTTTTACTACACATAAATACAATCAAGTCAAGCTCAATGACAATAGGTTGAGCAAAGTGGAAGATACAGAGTGCAGAATATAATTCTCAACATTGTAGCGCACCAGTTCCATTGAGAAAGTTAAATGTTCACAATGGAGTAGAGGTGAATCGGACAGCTTATGGAAGGACTGTTAAAAAACCAGATAACAGAGGAGAAGAAGCTGTTCCTGAGTCTGGTGGTGTGCACTTTCAAGCCAGCACACTTTCTGCCAGACAGCAGCTATGTGAAGTGTAAATGGAGTCAATGGTGGGAATTCTGGAGATAGACACAAAGTGCTGGATTAACTCAATGGGTCAGGCAGCATTTCTGGAGAAAAAGGATGGGTGACGTTTCAATACCCAAGATCTGGTCCTCAGTATATTGTGAACCTCCTTGTTCATCCAAGGCTTCTGATTAGGGAGCACTCAGATAGTTTTGGCGGGAACACACTCCACCGCATATTTCCTTATGAAGGATCTTGATCCGAAACGTCATCTATTCATTTTTACCTGATCCGTTGAGTTACTTCAGCCTTTTGTGTCTTTGGTTTAAACCAGCATCTGCAGTTCCTCCCTACATATTTAATCCTGACCTGTTCTGCAGCTCACAAAATGCCCCTCCTTGTACAATGCCTTCTTAGTTGGCGGGCAGAGTTTCAGAGTTATTTTCCCACGTAATTTTCAAAAATGAAGATCTTTTTCATAGGTTTGTGTATTTTTGATACTACAAACTAAAGATACTAATACTAAGTTAGACAAAAATGCTGGAGAAACTCAGCGGGTGAGGCAGCATTCCTTTGCTTCATAGATGCTGCCTCACCTGCTAAGTTTCTCCAGCATTTTTGTCTACCTTCGATTCTCCAGCATCTGCAGTTCCTTCTTAATCCAAGGTTCTAAGTTATATTGTTTGATGGAGTATCATTGCTCACGGGTCAATAGAGGCGATTGTTGATTACTGTGGGACAGTTACATAGAAACCTTTTTTCTGCACATTTTCCCTCCCAAAACAGATTTTTCTCTTGTCAATTTCCCAAGTAACTTTGAACTGGATCCCGATTGAAATCGCATAATAACCAATCTTTGCCTATGTAATGCAAAGAGTGTTCCCTAATTCATCGATCACGTTACATCCAATAAGCACTACAGAATCCCGTGTTGCAAGAACTATCTGTATTTATTAAAAAGTATTGTCTATGCGAGCAAAGTCCACAAACATTTACAGTCAACTACTGCACGTTGCTTGGAGATTTATAATGGCTGCACAGCAAATGAGCTGGAAAGTGGAAACCCATCTATTTATTTACTTTTATTAACTTGAATGATACAGTTGAAATAATGGCAACATTTACCATGTCACAAACGCAGAAAGATTGTGTCTTATCTGTAACTGGGCTTAATGTTTTGCTTCCAGGAGTCACTTGCCACAGTGATCATGTTTTTGATTATGATTGCAAGGCGTGTAACCGCACCTGCTTCTCACTGTCTAATCCAAGCCTTGAATGCACTAAGATTGGAGTTCCAGTGGATGGATGCATTTGCCCACCAGGCACCTTCCTCGATGATAACAACATGTGTGTCACTGAATCAAGCTGCCCATGCTTTCTGCCTGATGGAGCTGTGATACCCCCTGGCAAGAGTACTGACATTTTGGATCACATTTGGTGAGTTAAATGATAGCATGAAATTTACTTGTGATGAGACAGGGCTGTGATTTTTTTTTTGAAGATAGACACAAAATGCTGGCATCATCTCTGGAGAGAAGGAATGGGTAACATTTCGGGTCAAGACCCTTCTTCAGACTGAGTCAGGGGAAAGGGAAACGAGGGATATAGACCGTGACGTAGAGAGATATAGAACAAATTAATGAAAGATATGCAAAATATTAATAGGGTTTCCGACAGGCAAATTAATATGCAGGAGATGGAAGAGAGCTTAGTTTAAGTAGGCAGCATGATCATCACATACGTCGTGGGCTGAAGGGCCTGTTCCTGTGCTGTGCTATTCTCTGTGTGATGTTCAACATGAAGAATCTCTGGGGAGCTGCAATATGTTTGACTGGGTTGGAACTGGCAAGGGTAATTATTCAGTCAGTGTATATGCTCCCAGAGCCACAACATATGTTCTCTGGAGCTGCAGGAGCATATCTGCACTGGTGCAAAAAGAAGGGCAGATTGAGATATCAGGAGCTGCACTGGTGATGCAAAGATTGAGAGGAAACCTGGCGAAGTTGTAATGCAGGACTATATGCGCACTTCATGATGAAGTCAGCATACGCTACAGGGCTAAAGAGTCTGCCAAACAGTGGGTCAGGTATAACTGTAATTCTGCCATAACTAGTCACTAAAATGGTCTTCAACAAATTAAAAATCAATGTTTGGTGGAATCTCTAAGGAACTGCCCATCTGCTACATGAATGCTGAAGACAAGTATTTGCAGCCGTCACAAGCGCTGGATAATCGTTCTGGGCTTCTTCCTGAGATCAAACTTCAAACAATGTGGTTCATCCTGTGTGGTGTCAAGAATTGGTCAAGAACAAAGATTGAAGGCCTGTGTTCTAGAATCAAATGCACCTCTAGCAAAGCAGTCCCAGTATTTGGCAGTGTATTAATGGAATTACTGTGGAAACTGCCCAGGTATGTATGTCACAAAAACCAGGTTGAATCTGGCTAATAGCTGCATAATCTGTTTATATTTGGTCATCAGCAAATTGATTGAAGATGTCTAGCAGTGTCATCATTGCATAAAAGGGTGCCAATCAGCTCTTTGGGCCCATGCCAGCCCCCAGTATCATTCACTCCTTTTTTTCATTTTGCCCTACGACTTATTCAAGTCGTCAAGTCAAGCGAGTTTATTGTCATGTGTCCCAGATAGGACAATGAAATCCTTGCTTGCTGCAGCACAACAGAATATTGTAAGCTAAAATACAGAACGGTTCAGTTCAATATACACATAAATAAGCAGATCAAGTGGAATAGGCTGTTACAGTTCAGAGTCTGTTTGTTGGCAAGTTTAATAGCCTGATGGCTGTGGGGAAGTAGCTGTTCCTGAACCTGGATGTACCAGATTTCAGGCTCCTGTACCTTCTGCCCGATGGTAGCGGAGAGATGACTCTCACACACGACCATAAACTCCCCTTCTCCAATGGTAGCGACAGTTTACATGAGAAAGGCTCCGTGTCTAACCTTAACATTCAAGGAATTCATTTCGCCAGGTCTCCCACCATCAACATTCTGGGGGTTATTATTGACAGAAGCTCATATAGATACCAAGGCTGCAACAGCGGGCCAGATGCAGTGAGCAACTCACCTCCTGACACCCCACATTCTTTCTATCAACTACAACTCAAGGCAGGAGTGTGACGGGGCTTCCTCTATTTGCCTGAATGAATGCATTGCCAACAATTCTCAAGAAGCTCAACACCAAGCCAGGCAGCTCTGGAACATTAGATCGAAAGAGATCTGAGGAGATGAAGCTTACTGGACACAGAATTGGGGTGGTAGAAGTATGTTATTCAGACTGGTGTTCCTTAAGATTTGGTGCTGGGCCCATTGCTGTTTGTCATCTATACCGCTGGTTTGGATGAGAATGTCAAATTAATTGCCACAGAAGGCTGTGGAGGCCAAGTCAATGGATATTTTTAAGGCAGAGATAGATACATTCTTGATTGGTACAGGTGTCAAAGGTTATGGGGAGAAGGCAAGAGAACGGAGTTAGGAGGGAGAGATAGATCAGCCATGATTGAATGGCGGAGTAGATGATGGGCCGAATGGCCTAATTCTGCTCCTATCACTTGTGACTTTATGATCTTATGAGCCATTAGCAGAAATACCTTTGCACCTTATCCACTGGTTCTTATAACAAATTACACATCCAGTAAACCACAGCATTTGCTTCGACTCCACAACAGAAACGAAAGAGCAAGCTAGGAGCCAAACAGGATCTTATGTGGTTTGTAATTAAATGCATTTGGGATTTGGAAAGGGTAAGTTGTTCTTAGCACTATTTCCCTTGATAAATATGTACAAATAAAGTTAAAACTAAAGTTGGTTCCAATCGGGAGGGCAACGTTTTTACAACTGCTAAAGATTTACTTCTGTAATCTTATTTCTCATTCCAGCTTTTGTAAGAATGGGAAACTTGATTGTTCTATTCGTTCACTTGTTCCTGAAGGTAAGAAACCTTTCTTAAATTCTTCGATAAAGTAGTAGGAGGCGGATCTTTTTTCCCGCGGTGTGGATGTTTTTTCTGATCAGAATGGCAATGGTATGATGACAGCATGGTTCACCGGATTTACACCTTAGGTGTGTTGCAAACAATTGGTAACATCAGTTTTATGTGCCATGCTGATTGTGTGGACTTTAGGTAAACCAGCTAATGCACTGTGTAAAGCACATAGAAACTTAGCTAAAACACCTCCACCCACTCCAGTATGAGCTAGTTATAGACATCTTTTTAATTAGTGACAGGTTTGAGGGGACTGAGCTGGAAGTGTTGAACTGACTAAAGAGTGGTGGTGTTAAGGGCCTGTCCCACTGTACAAGGTAATTCAAGAGTTCTTCTGAGTTTTCCCCTGATTCAAACTCGAAGAATGTCCGTAGCGGGCCTTTATGCGTTCGTGGCTGTCTCGTAGCGGCTCGTACGAGTAAAAAGTAAACATTTTTTTCATCACGAGTATTTTTTTTACTCGTGGACATTTTTCACAGTGTTGAAAAAACTTCACGAGTTTACCGGATTTCCTGAGTACCTACCGTTACTCGTACGAGCCGCTACCAGACATCCACAAACTCCTACGGACCTGCTACGGAACTTCTCCGAGTTCAAATCAGGGGAAAATGCGGGAGAACTCTTGAATTACCTCGTACAGTGGGGCAGGCCCTTTATTCATGTGCTGAAGCC
The DNA here is from genome assembly GCF_010909765.2 of Amblyraja radiata. Lineage (NCBI taxonomy): Eukaryota > Metazoa > Chordata > Chondrichthyes > Rajiformes > Rajidae > Amblyraja > Amblyraja radiata. The sequence continues at coordinate 38,866,894 of NC_045975.1, forward strand.
AGCTCTGTTTTGCTATAAAGACAACTTGTTGGAGTAACTCAGCAGATCAGGCAGCATTTCTGAAGCACATGGATAGGCGGCATTCCAGGCTGGGACTGTTCTTCAAACTGATTATAGTTGGGGGAAGAAAGCTGAAAGTGGTGGGGATGGGACAAAGCCCGGGTGATAGGTGGATACAGGCGAGGGGGGTTGGATTGGCAGATGGGTGGATAAAGGCCAGAGAGGAAAAGGAAACAAAAAGTAGAATTTGAGAGAAGGGAACACGTCCTTGCTGGAGGCAAGGTGGGAGGCAGTGCAGTACAGATAATAGTGGGAGTCAGTGCATTTATGGTAGATGTCAGTCAATAGTTTGTCCCCTGTGGTGGAGACAGCGAGATAGAGAAAGGGTATGACGTGTCAGAGACAGTCCAAGTGCATTTGAGAGCAGGATAGCAGTTTTAGGTAAAGGTTGCATTGATGCGGAAGGCAGCCCTGCTGCAGTTGTCAATGTAGTGGAGAGGGAGTTGGGGGATAATGCCAGTGTACCTTTGGATCATGGATTTTTTGATTAACCAACAAAAAGGCAGGCATAGCTAGGGAGCATGCGAGTGCTCATTAACTTGAAGAAAGTGAGAGGAGTCAAATGGAAAGTTGTTGAGGGTGAGGGAATGTTCTGCCAGGTGGAGGAGAGTGCTAGGAGAGAGAAACTCATCGGGGCTCTGTTCAAGGAAGAAACGGGAATAGTGCCGGAGGATTGGCATACTGCGCATATTGTTCCATTGTTTAAAAAAGAGTTCTAAGAGTAAACCTAGCAATTATAGACCTGTTAGTTTGATGTCAGTGGTGGGCAAATTAATGGAAAGGATACTTCGAGATAATATATATATAAGCATCTGGACGAACAGGGTCTGATTAGGAACAGTCAACATGGATTTGTGCCTGGAAGGTCATGTTTAACTAATCTTCTTGAATTTTTTGAAGAGGTTACTCGGGAAATTGATGAGGGTAAAGCAGTGGATGTTGTCTATATGGACTTCAGTAAGGCCTTTGACAAGGTTCCTCATGGTAGGTTGGTTAAAAGGTTCAATTGTTGGGTATTAATGGTGGAGTACCAAGATGGATTCAACAGTGGCTGAATGGGAAATGCCAGAGAGTAATGGTGGATGGCTGTTTGTCAGGTTGGAGGCCGGTGACTAGTGGGGTGCCTCAGGGATCTGTGTTGGGTCCGCTGTTGTTTGTCATATACATCAATGATCTGGATGATGGTGTGGTAAATTGGATTAGTCAGTATGTAGATGATACTAAGATAGGTGGTGTTGTGAATAATGAAGTAAATTTTCAAAGTCTACAGAGAGATTTAGGCCATTTGGAAGAGTGGGCTGAAAGATGGCAGATGGAGTTTAATGTTGATAAGTGTGAGGTGATACATCTTGGCAGGACAAATCAAAATAGGACGTACATGGTAAATGGTAGCGAATTGAGGAATGCAGTTGAACAGAGGGATCTAGGAATAACTGTGCATAGTTTCCTGAAGGTGGAATCTCATGTCGATAGGGTGGTAAAGAAAGCTTTTGGTGTGCTGGCCTTTATAAATCAGAGCATTGAGTATAGAAGTTGGGATGTAATGTTAAAATTGTACAAGGCATTGGTGAGGCCAATTCTGGAGTATGGTGTACAATTTTGGTCGCCTAATTATAGGAAGGATGTCATCAAAATAGAGAGAGTACAGAGGAGATTTACTAGAATGTTGCCTGGGTTTCAGCAACTAAGTTATAGAGAAAGGTTGAACAAGTTAGGTCTTTATTCTTTGGAGCGCAGCAGGTTAAGGGGAAACTTGATAGAGGTCTTTAAAATGATGAGAGGGATAGACAGAGTTGACGTGGATAAGCTTTTCCCATTGAGAGTAGGGAACATTCAAACAAGAGGACATGACTTGAGAATTAAGGAACAGAAGTTTAGGGGAAATACGAGGGGGAACTTCTTTACTCAGAGAGTGGTAGCTGTGTGGAATGAGCTTCCAGTGGAAGTGGTGGAGGCAGGTTCGATTTTATCATTTAAAAATAAATTGGATAGGTATATGGATGGGAAAGGAATGGAGGGTTATGGTCTGAGTGCAGGTAGATGGGACGAGGTGAAAATAAGTGTTCGGCACGGACATGAAAGGCCGAGATGGCCTGTTTCTGTGCTGTAATTGTTATATGGTTATATGAATGGAAATGTAAAATGATCAGATATCCATGGTAAAGATAGTCAATGGGGACTTAGGAATTGAAAACTTTTGAAGTGTTGAAGAGAGTGTGAGTGTATAGGATGTAGGTCGGAAGGGACTGGACAAGGGCGGAAAAGATAGAATCCAGCTATTTGGAAATATGTTTGGTGGGGCTGTAGCAGGCAGAAACAATGTGGCTGCAAGACAGCCCTGGCAGTGGCTTTTGAGATGAAAATAGAAGCAGGCAGTATAGAGTCGGGGAATTAGAAGGCCGGAGGCTGTGGAAAGGCGATTGCCAGAGGTGATGAGATCAGTAAATGCCCCTGTCCCACTTAGGAAACCTGAACGGAAACCTCTGGAGACTTTGCGCCCCACCTAAGGTTTCCGTGCGGTTCCTGGAGTTTGCCGGAGGTTGCAGGTAGTGGAAGCAGGTAGGGAGACTGACAAAAACCTCCGGGAACCTCCGCGAACCGCACGGAAACCATGGGTGGGGCGCAAATTCTCCAGAGGTTTCCGTTCAGGTTTCCTAAGTGGGACAGGGGCATAAGACTGTCTGGTAAATGGTGGCCTGGTGTTCATCAATGAGGTCATGGTGAAGGAATAGATATGAGGAGGTGTCAGAGAGCTGGCCTTCACATGGTAGACCATATCCATGTTCCCATGCTGTATGACTATGTAACTGCCAGTGGGAATCTATCTGCAATGAGTCTGACCGTAGTTTTTGGTTAGCACTGGGGATTCTTCCTGCTGCTCATGTTCAGCAAAGTTCAAATAGTGCTTCAGCTGATAAGTCTGACTCCAGATAAGCAGTGTGTAGGCAGGAACTGCAGATGTGTAGGAAAGAACTGCAGATGATGGTTTAAATCGAAGGTGGACGCAAAATGCTGGAGTAAATCAGCGGGTCAGGCAGCATCTCTGGAGAGAAGGAATGGGTGACATTTTGGGTCGAGACCCTTTTTCAGACTGATGTCAGGGGAGGGGGCGGGACAAAGATAGAGTGTAGTCGGAGACAGTAAGACTAGTGGGAGAACTGGGAAGGGGGAGCGGATAGAGAGGGAAAGCAAGGGCTATCTGAAGTTAGAGAAGTCAATGTTCATACCACAGTGGTATAAACTGTGAGGTGCTGTTCCTCCAATTTGTGCTGGGCCTCACTCTGACAATGGAGGAGGCCCTGGACAGGAAGGTCAGATTGGGAATGGGAGGGGTAGTTGAAGTTCTGAGCCACCGGGAGATCCAGTAGGTTAAGACAGACTGAGCAGAGGTGTTCAGCGAAACTATCCCCGAGCCTGTGCTTGGTCTTGCCGATATAGCGAAGTTGACATCTGGAACAGCGGATACAGTAGATGAGGTTGGAGGAGGTGCAAGTGAACCTGTTTGGGGCCCTTGGATGGAGTCGAGAGGGGAGGTAAAGGGACAGGTGTTGCATCTCCTGCGGTTGCAGGGGAAAGTACCTGGGGAAGGGGTGGTTTGGGTGGGAAGGGAAAATCCCTGGTAAAAAAGATATTCTCATTGTTTAGGAAACTGGGGTTCCCCTCTTCCATTATAGATGAGGCTCTCACTAGTGTCTCCTCGCTATCCCACAGCTTTGTTCTTCCTCCCCATCCCCCCTTTTGTAACAAGAACAGCGTCCCCCTTGTCCTCACCTTCCACGCCATCAGTCATCGCATACAGCATATATAATCCTCCAACATTTTCGCCACCTCCAACGGGATCCCACTACTGGCCACATCTTCCCATTTCCACCCCTTTCTGCTTTCCGCTGAGACCTTTCCCTCCAAAACTCCCTGGTCAACTCGTCCCTTCCCCCCCCCCAAACCACCCCTTTGCAACACCTGTCCCTTTACCTCTCCCCTCGACTCCATCCATGGACCCAAACAGTCTTTCCAGGTGAGGCAGAGGTTCACTTGCACCTCCTCCAACCTCATCTACTGTATCCGCTGTTCCAGGTATCAAATTCTCTATATCGGCGAGACCAAGCGCCGGCTCGGCGATAATTTCGCTGAACACTTCCGCTCAGTCCGTTTTGACCTACCTGATCTCCCGGTGGCTCAGCACCTCAACTCCCCCTCCCATTCCCAATCTGACCTTTCTGTCCTGGGCCTCCAGCATTGTCAGAGTGAGGCCCAGCGCTAATTGGAGGAACAGCACCTTATATTTCACTTGGGTAGTTTACACCCCAGCGGTATGAACATTGACGTCTAACTTCAGATAGCACTTGCTTTCTCTTTCTATCCCCTCCACCTTCCCTGTTCTCCCACTAGTCTTACTGTCTCCTACTACATTCTACCTTTGTCCCGCCCCCTCCCCGACATCTGAAGAAAGATCTCGACCCGAAACGTCACATTCCTTCTCTCCAGAGATGCTGCCTGACCCGCTGAGTTACTCCAGCATTTTGTGTCTATCCCCTCCCATTTAATTGAATTTGCTGCAAGAGTTATTTGATGTATGTTTAAGTAATAAAGAGTTATTCTTTTTTTTTAGTCATGTGTGACCCTCCTAAAATGTACTTTGATTGTGCACATGCGAAGAAGTTTGAATATCGAGCAGCTTTTGCACCGACCTGTCAGATGCATGCTACAGATACACCTTTTGTGAGTACTAAAAAGCTCAGAACTACAAATCTTAATCTGAGAAATATACAAAATGTTCCATTGATTTTTTGCTTCATATTTTACACGCAGGTAATGCCAATAATTTCCAGAGCAGAACTTTTACAGCTCTTTAGTGATGCACAAACTTATCCTTGATTGGACTTTGCTGGCTTTACCTTGCACTAAACGTTATCCCCTTATCATGTATCTATGCACTGTAAATGGCTCGATTGTAATCACCTATTGTCTTTCTGCTGACTGGATAGCACACAACAAAAGTTTTTCACTGTAACTCGGTACACGTGACAATAAACTAAACTAACTAACTGAACGATAAAAATGATGAGGCTGCATTGTAGACCAATTAAGTAGTAAAAGACAAAAATGCAGGTGTCCCTGACCCTGATTTTGTGGTGGTCCATTCCTGAGATCAAAGTCCTGGTCTGGCCCATTCCAATTCTTCAGTTCCAACAAGACTGTATTTTAGCTGTGAAAGTATGCACCACCTGCTTACTTGCCCTCCTTGTCCATATTCCTCCTCAAACACAGCTGAAACTGCTATCCAAGCTTGTGGGTGCAATTCTACATCGGGGAAAGGGTAACCTATCCTGCCTGTTAGGAAGGAGTGTCATGGGTTCATTAGCAATGTATGAGCATTGGATGTTTTGATGTAATTTGGATCAAGGTCCATTAAAAAAAAATGGTGGCAGCTCTGTCCTGTGCTAATTCACCAGTAAAACAGAAATCATCCCAGAACCAATGAACCTGTGTATAAGTCGGCAGATGAGCTGATCATAAAATCTGTTTGGATGATTTTTGAGTTTACAGTTTCTGGTGTTTTTATCTTTGCGATCCCTTTTGTACTTGTGTATGGCTTGACAGCACTCATGTCGAGTATGATTTGACTGGATAGCTAAGTTTTTTACAGTTTCTGGGTACACATGACAGTAATGTATCAATACCAAAATCAATTCTTCCTCAAACCTTTTTGCCTTAAATACTCACGGTCACTTTCATTTGCTGGGTGACGTTTTGGGTCGGAACCCTTCTTCAGACTGAAATGTCATCCATTCTTTCTCCCCAGAGATGCCGCCTGTCCTGCTGAGTTACTCCAGCACCTTGTCTACCTTTGGTGTAAACCAGCATCTGCAATTCCTTCATACACCTTCATTTGCTGATGGGGCCCAATTATGCCAATTTGGTCAGGATGCTCGACAGAGCTAGCCCTGTATTGGCTCCATCTGGTGGGCTGGGGTTCACCTTCTGCAGGCAATAGGATGGCAAACTGTGAACAACCTTTAGTAACTATCATCAGTCTCTCCAAGATTGACCCATAGAGGAACCAGCATCAGATGAAGTTTATTTAAGTCAAGTCAACAAATGCAGCGAGGTACAATTTTGCTTGTAGCAGCATCACAGGCACATAGACTCTGAAAACACACAAAAACATCAATTGGACATTAATTCTGCAAAACAGTAAAAAGAGAAAAGATTGTGCAGGAAAAAAGTCATTAGTACAAACCACAATTAGTTCTGGTGGTGTGGAACTCAGGTTTCAACTCCTCCAGTCCAACTCACAGTGAGAAGAGAGCATGGCCTGGATAGTGGGATCTTTGATGATGGAAGCCACCTTCTTGATGTAGCACCTCACGAAGATGTTTTCAAGGGTGCAGTGCCATGTGAACATCCATCAAGGTTGCAGAAGTTGGTGACGGACCTGCCCCATGGTTGCCTGGCCTTATAGTGTCCCTGAAAGAGGTGCATCCTGCATTTGTCTGCAGAGTCCTGATGGTATGCTAAGTGAACTGGAAATGTGCACTTTTAGCGGTACTCCAAGTGGAACTGTTAGCACTTGGTTTTTCAGGAGTACGTCAGAGAGAACGTCCTTTTTTGTGAGCTAACTGTACCGGGAGCACGGACAGATCCTGTTCAAGTGAAGGAGGGAATTGAACCACTTCACAAACTACCCACCCTAATCTGCCGCCCACCTCATGCTCCATCTGCCATTCCCACCAAGCCAAATTTAGTGATCTCAGAACCCACGACACAGGAGTGAGGCAGGTCACTCTCAATCTCGAGGGACTGCCAAAGAAGAAGATACTTGCTCTTCGCATTACAACTCTATACGGCCCCCCATGTACAACAGCCTAACCAACATGGAGAATTAAGGTGTTTGCCAGGGAATGGGCTGGAAGGACCTAGTACCATGGGATCAGAGGGATTCACATCGGGGAGACATTACAGGGATGCGGAGAGCTCCGGCAGTCAGTGCTGGAGTCTGGGATTTGCTGCAAAGAATTCCACAGATTCACCAGCTAGCCGATTAGATAAATACTGTAATTGGCTTTAAGGAATAAAACATGTTGGAGAATTGGAAGCAGAGGGTGATGGTGAAAGATTGTTTCGGATTGGAGGCCTGTAACTAACTGTATGCCTCAGGGAGCAGTGCTGGGCCTTTTGCTGTTTGTGGTTTATATCAACGATTTCGAAGGGAATGTGTAAAGCATAATTTGCAAGTTTGCAGATGACATGAAAGTGGATGGCATCATTAATACCAAAGACGGGTATCAAAAATTGCAGCAGGATCTTAATCGGTTGTGTAAGTGGGCTGAGGAATAGTTAATAGAGTTTAATACAGATAAGTGCGGGTTGTTGCAATTTAATAAGTCAAATCAGGACAGAACCTACACAGTGAATGGCTGGGTTCTGGGGAGTGTTGTTGAGCAGACGGATCTAGGAGTGTGTTCATAGTTCCTTCAGGTTAGGCAGTTGAAAGAGCTACTATCACAAAGATGAAAACAAATTTGGACAGGTACATGGATAGGCCAGGTTTAGAAGGATATGGGCCAAATGCAGGCAGGTGGGTGTGTAGATGGATCATTTTATCTGGCATGGTCAAGTTGGACTGAAGGGCCTGTTTCCATGCTTCATGATTCTATGACTCGATGTGTGTTTGTGCACCATTCATGCACCTTCCCAGCACTCACACGTCTGCTTCATCATGAGTTGAAGGGGGTTTTCCAGCTTTTTCCCCCCCTGAAGAAGGCTTCTGACCTAAATTATCATCTGTTCATTCCCTCCATGGACATTGCCTGCCCTGCTGAATTAATCCAGTGCTTTGTTTTTTTGCAGCTGATTTTCTTTCTCTACGTCATACTGATCTGAGCATTGCCATGTCACGTATTGGTGTTTTCATTAATCCTTTATTACATTTTTGAAATCCTTGCATTTACGTGGTCTGCTGTTCTATATTTCTCTATCATTTACAATCCCATTTACTAATCTTTGTAATTTACCTCCACTGGTCAGAATAAAAATATAAGATTTATTATAATTTTCTAATTATCCCAACCGTCATTCATTAGTTTTCTAATTTTTTTACCAGCTTTGAATTTTGCAAGCAGAATTCTAATTTTCACTTCTCTTCTGTTTTAGCTAGAAGCCAAGTGTGTTTCTGGCTGTATGTGCCCACCAGGAATGTTGTTGAATGAGAAAGATCAATGTGTCTTTCTTGAGGACTGTCCGTGTGAATTCTGTGGCGTGTTTTATCGTCCCGAAGCGACTATAGTAAAAGAATGCCAGAAATGGTAAGGATCAGTAAATTGTATACTGAATATGTATGAATTGCCTTTGCATATGAATGAATTCCTTGAACCACAGAGAACTTTATTTAACGTAGGCTTTAGAATTAATTGCGGTATATAGTCTTATAATGTTATAGATCTCAACTGTTGTTTATAGGCTTATGAGGCTGCAGTGGGCCACTGCCTTTTAGTACACTTTGTGGTGTGTGCTGTGCTTCCCCCTGAATGGACAGATATATGTGTAACGCATGCAGCAGGAAGCACATATGGATGGCTTCCATTTTGTGTATGAAATTTATGCCTTGGCTATGAGCAATTTCTGTTGAGTCTGGACTGCACTCACCCAGCGACAACTTGTGCCTGGGTGTTAAGAACCAACACCAGAGGTCCTGAATTTCATGGTGATGATGGACTGTGCAAGGTAGCTGACCCCACACTTACCAAGAGTAGTCCTTCACTGGGCACTTTCTCGCAGACGCTGTTCTGATCTGAACTGTCAAGGCCAAAACATCATCAGAAGCCAAGTCTAGATGGTCGGGTGACTGTAATAGTTTCACATGGTCAGACCACTTACCACCAACGTTACTGCTTCACCTCTGGAGCAACTCACCATTAAGGAAAGTCAGTCATTTCTGGATCAGTGGGATTGCTTATAACCTCTATGGACAAAAAAACGTAGATCCATGAAACTGGCCAGTTCATCCTGAGGCACTCCGAATTGCCACCCATGTTATGTTGCTGCGCCAGATGGCAGGTGGCTTCTTGAGAAGATAGACTTTGTCTACTCTTCAGTTGATCATCCTGGGTCATGCTTGAGGTAATGATCACATTGTAATCACAAGGTGACGAGGAGGATGGTAGTGACGGTCCAAGCAAACTGATTTCACAACCTGGATATTTTGTGGCCAAGCATACAATCTGGCAATCACAAAGACACTGCAACAGGTGGAGGTAAGGGAGGGGAAGGAGGAAGGTGGAAGGTCCTAAAGGAGTGCAGTCGCAGTCCAGCATATTGCCTTGAGCATTTACGCTTCACCCACTGAGAGGTAGTCTGTACATAACCTCGTCACCACTTCAGTTTACCTCCAGGCAGCAATACGGCTGGCAAAGGCTTTTGGCATCAAGCAAGGTTCACTATGTTTCCTTGATAGTGAATAGCATCAAGGTATGCCTGCCCTCACCAGGTATATCCTGTTGAACTCCATTGACCACAAAATTACTGTGTCTGGAAGTCCATGTTGGAGATTTGTGAGTAATACAATTCACGCTCAGCTCCATTCTTACCTATATCCATGCCATTCCGTGAAAGGCACATCAACGCTGCAAGAAAATTTCCCCGCTGTTCTGAAAACTGAGGAAATCAATCGCAGCTCACTACATTGCCATGCCCATGAACCACCTGAGCTGTAGCTGTTATCCAACAGTCTGCACCACCGAACAACAACTTGTCAACTCGTTTTCACCTAGCAGCTAACGATAGCTTATTTTCTTTCATTTGTTCCATAAATCTCTCTATATCACAGTCTATATCTCTCGTTTCCCTTTCCCCTGACTCTCAGTCTGAAGAATGCTCAACCCGAAACATCACCTATTCCTTTTCTCCAGAGAAGCTGTCTGACCCGCTGAGTTACTCCAGCTTTTTGTGTCTATCTTCGGTGTAAACCAGCATCTGCAGTTCCTTCCAACACAGTTTGTCAAAGCTTCATCCTTATCATCAGATGCCACCTCCAGCTGTACCATCTAGAAGGGCAAAGCCAGCTGTCTCTCACATACCTCAACATTGCAAGGTAGACTCTTCATCACGTCCAGTACATCCTCAGTGGAAATATATGTTCTGGTGCCATCGCAACAACCTAGAGCTCAATGCTCTTAAGACAGTGGAATTGATTGTAGACTTTAGGAGAGCTCCTCCTGCCCTCATCCCACTCACCATCAACAACACCACAGTCACATCTGTGGAATATTTTAAGTTCCTGGGAACCATTATCTCCAAGGACCTTAAGTGGGAGGCTACCATCGACTCCACAGTCAAAAAGGCACAACTGAGGATTCTTTCTACGGCAGCTGAGGAAACACAATCTGCCACAGGCAATGATGGTCCAATTCTATACGGCCATCGTAGAGTCTGTTCTCACCTTCTCCATCATGGTCTGGTTTGGCTCAGCCACCATCATGACACCAGGAGGCTGCAGCGAATCATTCGATCAGCTGAGAAGGTTATTGGCTGCAACCTTCCCTCCATTGACGAACTGTACACTGCAAGGGCCAAGAAGCGAGCGGGTAAGATCATTTCTGACCCCTCTCACCCTGGCCACAAACTCTTTGAATCACTTCCCTCTGGAAGGTGACTCCGGTTTGTCAAAGCTGCCACAGCCAGACATAAAACAGCTTTATTTCACGAGTAGTAGCTCTACTCAACAACCGAAAATCTGTAGCCTCCTTTTGCTCTGGTATTTTGTTTGGTTCAAATGTTTGATCAATGGTGTTTTATAATTAATGTTTAGTGTTTTATGTGTCATTCGTAACTGTCACTGTATGTCATGTTGTCACTTGTGGGCGGAGCACCAAGGCAAATTCCTTGTATGTGAATACTTGGAAAATAAACTTATTCGTTCATTCAGTTCCTCATTCAGCATGTTGTAACAGCCTTAACCTAATGTTTCCACAACTGGCCTCCAACCACTCCACTACAATTGTCGCCTCATCGGAATTATTGCCTGTATCCTTACTTGCGCAATGACCTATTGTTTCATTATGGTGCATCTGCAGTTCCTTTGATTTTCATTTGTTTTGGCTCTTGGTCAAATCTAAGCCTCTCATCCTATTCTTCAATTTTCTGCAGGGTCTTCTCTCTGTTCCCTCTGTGCTCTGACTAACCTTTGCGATCTCTACCATCTACCAATTCAGCTTTCTTGCTTATTTCATATTTCCATTATTTAATTTTGTTGTCCATATCTGAGGGATGCATTTTGGAATTCTTGCTCAAAACCTTTAGTTTATTTTAGTTTAGAGATACAGCATGGAAACAAGCCCTTCGACCCACCGAGTCCATACCGACCAAGGATCCCCGCACATTAACACTATCCTACACACACTAGGGACAATTTACACTTATACCAAGTCAATTAGCCTCCAAACCTGTGCATCTTTGGAGTGTTGGAGGAAACCAAAGATCTTGGAGAAAACCCATGCGATGACAATAGACAATAGGTGCAGGAGTAGTCCATTTGTCCCTTCGAGCCAGCACCTCCATTCAATGTGATCATGGCTGATCATCCCCAATCAGTACCCCGTTCCTGCCTTCTCCCCATATCCCCTGACTCTGCTATTTTTAAGAGCCCTATCCAGCTCTCTCTTGAAAGCATCCAGAGAACCTGCCTCCACCACCCTCTGAGGCAGAGAATTCCACAGACTCACCACTCTCTGTGTGAAAAAGTGTTTCCTCGTCTTCGTTCTAAATGGCTTACTCCTTATTCTTAAACTGTGGCCCTTGGTTCTGGACTCCCCCAACATCGGGAACATGTTTCCTGCCTCTAGTGTGTCCAAGCCCTTAACAATCTTATATGTTTCAATTAGATACCCTCTCATCCTTCTAAACTCCAGAGTGTACAAGCCCAGCTGCTCCATTCTCTCAGCGTATGACAGTCACGCCATCCCGGGAATTAACCTTGGAAACCTACGCTGCACTGCACTCGGTGACGGGGAGAAAGTACCAACTCCGTACTAGTCGGGATCGAACCTGAGTCTCCTGCGCTGCAAGCATCGTCATGCAGCAACTCTACCGCTGCGCCACCGTACCGCCATGTTCAGCCATCACTTTCCTTTAGGAACTTCTGCAGAATTTTATTGAGGCGGCTATTGCTCATTTGTCCTGATGCCCTCTTTGTGACTTGAAATCAAATTGTTTCCCCAATCCTTGTTGAACATGTAGCTTTACCCAATCTGTTTTACTAAATAACCATAAAGTGTTATTTATTTTATGATTGATTTACAATTTGGGATTGTACTTTTTCACATATTTAGGAATTAGGACATTTTATGAGAAATTGTATGCAACCTGGATTTAAAATTTCTAACACTTTGTATTTAAATAGTATTTGCTTTAGAGGTAAATGGGAATGCACTGGAGATGCAAAGTGTCCTTCAACCTGTGTGATTCATGGAGAAGGGCATGTGACTACCTTCGATGGAAAACAATATGTATTTGATGGCAGTTGTGAATATACTCTTGTTCAGGTACCAGACAAAGATTTTTCTTGAGTGCAATTTATTGTTTCTCTGTGCTTCATTTTTGCTTATTAACGAGTGTGTTCAAATCTTTTAGGATGCTTGTTCTGCTAATTATAGACTGCCTTCATTCAAGATAGTGACAGAAAATATTATTTGTGGTACAAAGGGTGTGGTCTGCACTAAGTCCATCAAGATCTACCTTGAGGTAAGGAAGTCAACCTGTGAATTGTGCTTTAATCGATCTCAATTCAGATGTGTAACCATAAAGTGTAAAATGATTTGTTGCATGCTATCATGTTCTCCGCTCTCACTTCCCCAGTTTCCGTAGCAGCCTTTATATTATTCACTGATGAAACACTCTGTAAGTTAAACCTTAAGGTACTACTGGCAGAGAACTCCAGAGGCAGAGTGGAAAATAAATATTGGCCAAGATTTCATAATTTTAAAATAATAGAAATTAAATAAGACTGCCAAAAGTCAATAAACATGATTTCCTCAGGCATACAAAGGTGAAATCATCGGGATTTCTCTTCCTTCAATCCGGGACATTGCGTGCAAACGTTGCTTGTCCAAGGACAACAGCTTTATAAAAGACCCCACACATCTCCATCATGGACTATTCACTCTGCTGCCCTCGGGCAAAAGGTATCGCAGTATATAGAGCAGAAAGGCCAGGTTTTGCAACAGCTTCTACCCCCGAGCCATCAGACTTTTGAATTTCATATAATGTGCCGCCACTATTATCTATTATCTTTTTATCTATTTTATCGTTATGTTATTTTATGTTGCACGGTGAGCCAGATGCAACGAAATTTCGTTCAGATTTGCATTTGTTGGTGTATTTTTGAATGACAATAACGTCTTTGATTGATTGATTGATTGATTGATTGAAATGATATCGGGATTGTTAAATTTTATATCTTCATTTAATCAAATATTTTATTTTATATCTTCATATCATCAAATATCCTATGACAGATGACACAGGTTGCAACTTTGAAGTGAGAAAAAATTAACTCACAGAAAGCAGACAATTGTTAGACCATAATAAATATAAAATTGCTGGAGACATTCAGCAGCTAAAGGCTGTGTCTGCACAGAGAGAAACAGATATAACACTCCAGGTCAAAAGCCCTTCAGTGGTTCTGACAATGTTCTGACATTGATTCTCCCAGCATTTTCTGTTTCTATTTCAGATTAACAGCATATGCAGTTTATGTTTTGATTTTCAATAATGGAGTCCATATTTGAAAGCTCACAGTAGCTTAAGAACAAAGAAGTTAAGGATTCTCTGCAATATACAACCCACCAACTTGGGTTAGATGACTAATTAATTAACTTAAGTAATGTCAATCTTAAGATGCTATTACATTTATGTGAAAAGTGCCTGTCCTTGAGATCCACTGGTGTGTACGATTACAACCTGACCCCATGACTGGCGTAAACCTGACTCGAGCCTGAGAATATATCATTGATTTTGGAGTAGGAAGGGACTGCAGATGCTGGTTTAAACTGAAGATAAACATGCAAAAATGGAGTAACTCAGCGGGACGGGCAGCATCTCTGGAGAGAAGGAATGGGTGACATTTTGGGTCAAGATCCTTCTTCAGACTGAAAGTCACGGGAAAGGGAAACGATAACTGTCTATCGTCTATATCTCTCGTTTCCCTTTCCCATGACTTTCAACCAGGCATTGGGGTGGCACAGTGGCATAGTTGCTAGAGCAGCTGCCTCACTGTGCCAGAGACCTAGGTTCAATTCTGACCTTAGGTACTGTGTGTGTGAAGTTTGCATGTTCTCCCTGTGACGGCGTGGGTTTCATCTGTGTGTTCCAGTTTCATAGAGTCATAGAGGCATACAACGTGCAACGGGCCCAACATGCTCACACCAACCAACAAAACCTATCTACAATCATCTCACTTGCCTACATTTGGCCTATTTCCTACACTTATCCTATCCATGTACCTGTCTAAATGTTCCTTAAACATTGCGATAGTATAGATAGCAGATGGGTGGTTGGGTTCATTTCCTTTGATGCAGTGGTTATAACCGAGAACTCACTATCTGGAGCTGGTGGGGGCAGAGATGCGCACAACTTAAGAAATATCAAGATGAGCATGTGAATTGCCAAGGTAGAGAAGGTTACGGTAAATTGCATTAGTATAGAGAGGAATTTGATGGTCCAGTATTGACAGGGGAGACCAAAGGGCCTGTTTCCATACTGCGTATGAATCTTCCAGGAAAAGGTTAGCCATTGACACCCAGAGAGTTGTGAATCTATGGAATTCTCTGCCACAGAAGGCAGTGGAGGCCAATTCAATGGATGTTTTCAAGAGAGGGTTTGATTTAACTCTTTGGGCTAACTGAATCAATCGATATGGGGAAAAAGCAGGAATGGGGTACTGATTTTGGATGATCAGCCATGATGATATTGAAAGGCTCGAAGGACCAAATGGCCCACTACTGCACCTATTTTCTATGTTTCTATTACTATTTATTGAATATACAAGGAGTCCCACAACAATTTTAACCCTCCCTGCTTCCTATGAGGTCCATTCCATTGTCCCAATTTCTCCATCTTTGTCACATCTGTTCTGACAGTGACATTTTCCATTTTTGTGCTTCCAAGATGTCTGCCTTCTTGTGCTTTCTCCAACACCAAAGTCTCGTTTTGTTTCCTGCATTTCTGCTTTGTGCCCCTTTCACACGTGCTACTGCTGGAGCAAGGAGAGGGTTTCTCTTGACTTCACCTTTCTCCCCACTGCGCTCCATGTGCAACTTTGATGGTCGATGTTCACCACGATCAATAACCTGATTTCTTCCACCTTCAAGAAGATTCCACATCTCTCCCATCCTCTCTGAGTTTTCTGAAGAGACTGCTTGCTCTATGGCTGTTACTTTGTTCCCCGTCCCCATTAACCCACTTCTCATCTCACAGTGCCTTTTCCCGCAGCATTTGGAGATGCAATTCCCACCTTTATATTTTGTCTGTACCCAACGCCTAGTGATCCTAACATCCTTCCAAGTAAAACAGTAATTTACTTCTACCTTTCCCAGGTTAAGGCATTGCGTTTACATAGATTACACAGAAAATAGGTGCAAGAGGAGGCCATTCGGCCCTTCGAGCCAGCACCGCCATTCATTGTGATCATGGCTGATCGTCCTCAATCAATAACCCGTGCCTGGCTTCTCCCCATATCTCTTGATTCCACTAGCCCCTAGACCTATAGCACTAACCCCCTAGAGTGCTCACAATATGCCATTCTTTACTTTGGAGGGACCAAATACAAATTGCAGATGCTTTGCAGAACTCCATTCAGTCCACACGAGTGACCTTAAGCTTCAGTTGCCTGTCACTTTAATTCTCCACTTCACTCATACTTTGCCCTGTAATCATCGGGCTCTTAAAATATTCAGATGAAACCCAACACCAACTTTAAGGGCAGTGTCTCATCTTCCAACCGAGAATGTGGCAGCCTTCAGGAATCGACAGTGAATTCAACGATTTCAGAAAACCAGCCTCTCTTGTTTATGTCAGAGCTGATGCAAGGTCACCTACCTGTAACTTTAGTGTTCTTTCCTTCTCCGCAAACGCTGCCTGGTCTGCTGAGGATTTCCAGCAATCACTGCTTTATCTGTGGAGCATAATGAATTGTTTAAATATGAAATATTATGCTTACATCTGTAAAAACAAGGCCAATTGCTGTAATCTATTGCTTCGAGGAAGTAATTAACATTGGTAGAAGTCGATTACTCCGTGGCAGTTTGCTTTACTGAACAAATATTTTTGTGTCCTTGTGAACAATGTGTATTATGTACTTTTTTTTCAGGAGGTCCTAATTAAACTGGCAGATGGACACTATACATTAATACCTCCAAATGCTGCCAAACATTTTAAAGTGGTCAGCAATCCACTGTATCTAAAATTTGATTTTGTGATCAAGGCAAAGCTTGAACTAACAGTCATCTGGAATAAGAACATGAACGCACACATTTCCATTACCAGACTCTCTAAGGTAAGATAAATATACCAATTGTCACATTTATTACATACATAGATGTACAGTGTAAATTGGTGATGTAACCATTCAGATTAGATTATGAACAGACATTCAGGGAGGATCTGAGGCAGGTTCTTAAAGGAGGCAAGAGGTAAATTCTGTGGAATGAGAGGCAATTTGGCCAGGGTGGAATGACACCTAGGATTAGCTGGAAAACAAAAAAAATAATATTGAAGGACATGTAATTAAATTCCTCAAGTAGCAAATCACAAAAGCACTCTAGTCAGGGTGGCCTTCACTCGCAGAAAGCTTCCCTCATAATCCTTGCAGACAGTCTCCATAGAGAAATATCATTATTGCTCATGGCTACATTGCTGGTGTGAAGGGTGGCTCTCTGGACCAAGTGGGAAATCCCCTGCCTTTGACATGTGCAGCTTTTGCATTCACACCTGGAAGCCATTTACTCGACTTGCTAGCGTGTGGGTAACGTGTGGGTAGTGCGTGGGTAGCGCGGGACAGGAGCATGGAGGAGTGTGAAATCTTCGCGTGCCGCCGGCCTGTCGCATAACTTACGGGCAAAGTGGGACAGGCCCAAGACCCTGGCGCGACGCAACGTCTCACCTCCAACAGCAGCAGAAGCAGGCAAATGATCGTCTTGCTCGGCCTGGGGCTCACGGCCATTGCGGATCCGGATACGCCCCCCACTCCTACTCCCAGAGCAGTGCCAAGACGATCGGAGATAGACACAAAATGCTGGAGTAACTCAGCGGGACCGGCAGCATCACTGGAGAGAGGCAATGAGTGATGTTTTGGGTCCAGACCCTTCTTCAGACTGAAGAAGAGTCTTGGCCTGAAACATCATCTATTCCTTCTCTCCAGAGATGCTGCTGGTCCCGCTGAGTTACTCCAGCATTTTGTGTCCATCTTCAAATGACGTCACGCGCTCCAGACGGCTGTGCGGACGCATGATGACGCGCGCGACCATCGCCCATCAGTCGGCCTGTTGCGTAAATGACGGCCAAGTGGGACAGGCCCTTTAGGTATCCACCCCTCTCCAATCACCACTTCACACCCTCCGTGTTGCACTACATCACTTCTCCATCATCAACAATAAAAATAGAGGAGGTGGAGAGGCTTTTCAGAAGACAGAAAAGCCGGAAATCTACAGGACCGGGCTATGTTTCCCCCTTTACTCTCAAGCTCTGTGCCGAACAACTGGCACCAGTCTTCACAGAAATTTTCAATGAGTCCCTGCAAACCTGTACTGTCCCTGCCTGCTTCAAAGTCTCCACTATTGTCCCTATACCCAAAAAGACAAGGATTACTGGTCTTAATGACTACAGGCCTGCCACACTGACCTCTGTAGTCATGAAGACCCTTGAAATGCTTGTGCTGGCCAAGCTGAAAAATATCACGAATACCCCTATGCAGTTTGCATATTGGACCAATAGATCTGTGGATGATGCAATCAACCTGGGCCTGCATTTCATCCTCCAGCACCTAGACCGCCAGGGGACCTATGCGAGGATCCTGTTTGTTGATTTTAGCTCTGCATTCAACACCATTGTGCCAGAGCTACTACACTACAAACTTTCTGAGTTGACTGTGCCTGAACCCCTCTGTCGGTGGATCACCAGCTTCCTGACAGACAGAAAGCAGCACGTGAGGCTGGGAAAGCACATCTTGGACCTGCAAACCCTCAGCATCGGGGCACCGCAAGGCTGCGTACTCTCCCCTCTCCTCTACTCTTGCCACACCAATGACTGCACCTCCACTGACTCCTCTGACAAGCTTCTCAAGTTTGTGGACGACACAACCCTGATTGGACTGATCCAGGATGGGGAGAAATCTGCCTACAGACAGGAAGTGTCACAGCTAGCGTCCTAGTGCCATCGCAACAACCTGGAGCTCAATGCTCCTAAGACAGTGGAATTGATTGTAGACTTTAGGAGAGCTCCCCCTCCCCTCACCCCACTCACCATCAACGACACCACAGTCACATCTGTGGAGTCTTTGAAGTTCCTGGGAATCATCATCTCCAAGGACCTTAACTGGGGGGCTACCATCGACTCCACAGTCAAAAAGGCACAACAGAGGATGTACTTCCTACGGCAGTTGAGGAAGCCGAATCTGCCACAGGCAATGATGGTCCAATTTTATACGGCCATCGTAGGTCTGTTCTCACCTTCTCCATCATGGTCTGGTTTGGCTCAGCCACCATCATGACACCAGGAGGCTGCAGTGAATCATTCGATCAGCTGAGAAGGTTATTGGCTGCAACCTTCCCTCCATTGACGAACTGTACACTGCAAGGGCCAGGAAGCGAGTGGCTAAGATCATCTCTGACCCCTCTCACCCTGGCCACAAACTCTTTGAATCACTTCCCTCTGGAATGCGACTCCGGAATGTCAAAGCTGCCACAGCCAGACATAAAACAGCTTTTTTCCACGCATAGTAGCTCTACTCAATAACCCAAAATCTGTAACCTCCTTTTGCTCTTGTAGTTCATTTAATTCACATGCTTAATCAAAAATGTTTTATTATTAATGTTGAATGTATTATGTATCATTCTTAACTGTCACCGTATGTCATGTTGCCACTTGCGGGCGGAGCACCAAGGCAAATTCCTTGTATGTGAATACTTGGCCAATAAACCCATTCATTCATTCATTCATTCATTCAAACATGTAGGGATTAAGAGAGGCCACTCATTGTCGTTGATAGCACAAAGTGGCAACTGAGTTCCCATTCAAAGAAGCGCACATGGTAAGAATACAGGGAGGGTTACATTAAACATTAATTATCCCACAGTTGGAATAGCGCGTTAAATTCTGATCACCACATATTAGGAACCTTGAGAGAGTGCTGAAGTGATCCTAAGGACAGTCCAGGGAAAATCGACAACATTTACAAGGTCAGAAGCTGGTGTTCTTCTCCATGGAGCAGAGAATATTGGAAAGAGTTGATAGATAAGTAAAAGATTCCCCGATCATGAGTCCAGTGTCATCAACATTGTTGGAATCTAAATTAATCAGCCATTCCAGGAGAATTGGTCTGAGCAAAACTAATTTGCAAAGCAATTGGGGAAAAAAAAAGTGAGGAAAGGGAGTATTGAAATTTCTGTGCAGAGAAGCAATGGATGCCTCAGCTAAATATCCTCCACCTGCATTGTGACAATTCTGTGATTCAGAGTTGGATTCCTTGGGCTCTACAGCACTGGATCACATTGGGTGTTTCCCTCAATTAAAGTAGATGCTGGTCTTTATCCTATGACAGGCCGATTGACAAGTCCTGCAAGGTAGGTCAGTCTAAAATGTCAGATCATGTGGGATGGAGAGTGAACTAACCAACTGGATACAACATTATGAAGTTAACTTATGAAGTCTGGATGATCAAATTAACTCAGGCAAGTGTGAGTTAACTTGTATTATCCAGACAATAATATGTTATCTTGCACTTTCTTCTTCAGCAGTCCTCATTTCCTTAACTAATCCTATCTTGGTTTTACCACTGGTATAGGGTTTCAGAATTGCAGATAACTCGTGTGAACTGGCAGATGCTTGTGTAATTTAATGTGAATACCATCAGGCTTTACAGTTTGCACAACTTATTTCTCTCTTCATTCTCTGGTTGCTAAACACTTGAACTCCCCCACTCATTCCCTTACTGACCTTTCAAAACCTGGGCCTCCTCCATTGTCAGAGCGAGGCCCAACGCCAATTGGAAGAGCAGCACCTCATATCTCGCTTGGGCAGCTTACAATCCTGCCGTACGATTAGTGATTTCTCTAACTTCAAGTAACCCTTGCTTTCCCTCTCTCTCTCTCTCTCTCTCTGTCCCTCCCCATCCTGGTTCTGCGACCAGATTAACTGTCCTCCTGATTGAATATCACTGTTGTATCCCTCGTTGTCACCTTCCCCTCAGCTAACAATGAACCAATCTACATTTCCTTATCACCATCTGCTTTGATCTGTAGTTTTCATGTCTCACCCATCCATATCTCTAGACCCCCCTCCCCTGACACAGACTGAAGAATGGTCTCAACCTGAAATGTCACGCATTCCTTCTCTCCAGAGATGCTGCCTAGCCCACGGAGTTACTCCAGCATTTTGTGTCTAACAAAATGTTTTGATTTGTATCCAGCTCACATTGATGAAACAAAACTCAACTTTCCCTACTGGTTATAAGTGTCATGTACAGCACAAAAAAGCATAGCCTTGTCTGTGTTTAAATGTGTTTTTTGAAATCTTAAATTCATTAAATATATGCATGCAAATTCATAGCACGCAATTTTGAGCCAGTTTCACAAGCGCATTTTTGTTTATCTATTTAAAATTGTAAATAATTGTAGCAGCAAATTAATATCTGATGAAGTGAAATTCTTTCTCTTAGTTTCCAGTGTGCGGACTGTGTGGTAATTACAATGGTAATGTGGATGATGAATACATAACCCAGAACAAATATTTAGTGTCCAATTTACTGGTCTTCGCAAACTCTTGGAAGGAAGATCCCATGTGTAGAGATGTAACTGAAGTTGCAACTCCATGTCACAAAAATCCGTATCGTTTTGCCCGGGCTGAAAAGATGTGTGCTATAATTAACAGTAAAGTGTTTGAATCATGTCACAAATTGGTAAGTATGCTAATTGTCTATGTTATTATTGCAATGTATTTCTGTGCTAGACTAACTACGGGTAAAGGCAATGCAGGAACAAAATAAAGTACAAAAGCAGGGATATTATGATGACATTTATGGGGAACTAAGGAGGACCCGGCGTGGAGGAACTGCCGTGACAGGGGGGGGGGGGGGGGGGGGAACAAAGGAGGACCTGGTGCGGGATGCATTGTAACTTTGTCGATGCCCTTTACGTGGTGACTCTTTACATACCTTGGGTGTGCAAGCAAAGAATTTCACTGTGGCTTCACATGTGACAATAAAGTATTCATTCATTCATTCATTCAAATTTCACAGAAGAGTTGTTGCGGTTCCACCAGAGTTAGTGTTCAATTCCAGTCCCAACAGTTTAGGAAGTATGTGAGGATCCTATAGATTCAAGGAGTCACACAACCTATGCTGATCATCGTGTAGTGACCTATTGTAACCCCATCTTCCAGCATCCAGCCATTGGCTTCTATGCCATGGCATTGCAAGTGTTCATGGAAGTACCTATTAGTAATTGTGAGGGCGTCTGCCAACACCATCCATTCAAATGCATTCCAAAATTGAACCACTGTGTGAGTGTAGAAATTCTCCAAATGTCTTCAATTGGTCTGCCTCTGCCTTAAATCTCTGCCCTCTGGAGAAATACTTCTCTGTCAAGGGAAAGGCCAATAACTATCTATCCTGGATCAAAGCTCCTCTCTATGATGGCCAACTATTACACTCAATTTCCCTGGGTATTCGGTGAGAAATGCGCACCCTGAGTTTTAATGGATGAAGTAGTTCTGCTATTTAATGGAGCAGTCAGGCTGAATCAGAATAGAGATCTGATACAGAATTTAAAATATAGTTTGGCCAGGAATTCATAATGAACATCAAATTTATAATCCAACTTTAAAATATGGTATAAATAGTTTTGACTGATAAATTGAACATTTTTGTGTACAATCATTCAGAAAGAGCAAAGCCCAGCTATACTTTTTACTTATTCCTAACTTGCACACTTTTGCACATTAATTTATGGTTTAGGTTTACCGAATGCCGTATTACGATAATTGCGTTCGAGATGCTTGTGGTTGCGAGCTGGTTGGGGACTGCGAGTGTCTCTGTGATGCTGTTGCTGTCTACGCTAAAACTTGCATTGATGCTGGTGTCTGCATCGACTGGAGAACTCCGGACTTCTGCCGTACGTCAATTTTATTGCACAAACAATCGGGCAAAGTTCCAAAAACAGAAATTAAATTTTCTGATCAAAATCATTTATTTGCTAGCACTGCCAATGGTTTTAATTGACTTTTTCTGGTATTAGTTAAATGAACAGGTTAATATATTGCTATCTGAAGATAGACACAAAAAGTTGGAGTAACTCAGCGGGACAGGCAGCACCTCTGGAGAGAGGGAAAGGGTGACTTTTCGGGTCGAGACCCTTCTTCAGACTGCGGTCTGTCTGATAAAGGGTCTCAAACCCAAACGTCATCCATTCCTTATCTTCAGAGATGCTGCCTGTCCCGCTGAGTTACTCCAGCTTTTTGTATCTATCTTTGGTTTAAACCAGCATCTGCAGTTCCTTCCTACACAATATATTGCTATCCATCTGACTATACATTAGATTTATTTATCTAAGCCACATCTGTCCACCTTTCCATTTTTTCTGATGTATTTTTCAGATGTTGCCAGAATGACACAATCCCACGTATTTCTCTAATCCTTTGCAATGTTATGTGTATTTTGTTCTGCCTTTTCCCTAAAAATATTATCATCAGGTAGATAAGGTAATGAAGAAGGCTTCTGGCATGCTGGCCCTCATCGGTTAGAATTCAGTATAGAAGTTGGGTTGTTACATTACAGTTATACATGCCACTGGTGAGGCAGCACTTTGAGTATTTTGTTCAGTTTTGCCACAGAAAGATGCGTTAAGCTGGAAAGACTGCAGAGAAGATTTATGAGGATGTTGCCAGTACTCGAGTGTCTGAGCTATAGGGACAGACTAGGACTTTATTCCTTAGACCATAGGAAAAGGAGGAGTGACCTTACAGAGCTGTGTAAAATCATAAGGGGCATGGATAGGGTGAATGTACACAATCTTTTACTCGGAATAGGGGAATCAAGAACTCAAGGTCTTAAGTTTAAGGTGACAGGGGAAAGATTTAATAGGAACCTGAGGGACAAAGTTTTCACAAAGAGGGTGGTGGGTATATCTTGGGGTCAGGATTTCAACACATTTGGTTTATTGATTTAAAGCAAAACAATGGTAAGCAGAAACTAAAAGTCCCAGATGTTGTAAATTCAAGGAGAGTGAATATCTTCATTAACGGAGGCATAGAATAAAAGAGCAGTGAAGATATGGGACAGATTTACAAAGCATTGGCTAGATGGAATAATTCAAGAGGCAAGTCAAGTCATATATATATACTGAAATCTTTTCGTGTAAGAAAGATCCGCAGATGCTGGTAAAATCGAAACATTTTGCTTGGGTAATTTACACCCCGGCGGTATGAACATTGACTTCTCGAACTTCAGGTAGCCCTTGCTTTCTCTCTCCATCCCCTCCCCCTTTCAAGTTCTCCCACTGGTCTTACTGTCTCCGCCTACATTCTATATTTGTCCCACCCCCTCCCCTGACATCAGTCTGAAGAAGGGTCTCGACCAGAAACATCACCCATTCCTTCTCTCCAGAGATGCTGCCTCACCCTCTGAGTTACTCCAGCATTTTGTATCTACCTACTGAACTCTTTTGTTGTTTATTATAGGTTTTACAGAGTACTTTGTTTACATATGTGTTGCGCTGCTGCATGTAAGAATGTCATTGTTCCGTTTGGGAACATATGACATAAAACACCCTTGACTAGACTTGCCTCTTGAACTACTCCAAGTCAGTTAGTCTACTCTTCGTCACACCGATGTACATTGGGAGCACCAACTGCATTAAACCAGATTGGAAACGGTGCATGGGAAGCTCTGTCTTGCCTGGAAGGGATACTGGGATACTTGGACGGAAATGAGAGAGCAGGTATAGGGACAGGTGTGACATACCCTGTGGTTGCAGAGGGAAGTGCCTGGGGAGGAGGCGGCAAGTTGAATGGGAGAGGATGTGCAAACCAAAGCATTGTGGAGAGCATGGTTTCTGCAGAAAGCTGCCCACTGACATTTCCACCACCTTCAATGTGATCTCACCACCAGTCACATCTTCCTATCCCGATTCCTTTCCACTTCCTCAGTGACCAGAGACCATAGAGAAGACAGTCCTGGTGCAAGATTTCGACCTAAAACATCAACCATTCCCTTCCCTCTACAGATGCTGCCTCATCCCAGAGTTCCTCAAGCAGTTTGCTTTTGATGTCCTGATGAATCTCCTCTGCAGTGTAATCACATCCTCTCACAGTGCAGTAACCATAACTGTACACAGTACACCAGTTGTGAGGTTATCACAAGTTCACAATTGATAGGAGTAGAATTAGGCCATTCGGCCCATCGAGTCTACTCGACCATTCAATCATGGCTGATCTCTGCCTCCTAATCCCATTTTCCTGCCTTCTCCCCATAACCCTTGACACCCGTTCTAATCAAGAATTTGTCTATCTCTGCCTTAAAAATATCCACTGACTTGGCCTCCACAGCTCTCTGTGGCAATGAGTTCCACGGATTAATTACCCTCTGACTATAGAAATATTTAACCAATCTATCATCCAAGATTACCAATGTTTGATGAAGTTGCACCATAACATTCCTGCTCATATTCTGTACCCTAGTTAATCAAGGCAGTTATTGTGTATGCCTTCTTCACCACCATACCTACCTGCATGGCTACCTACATGGATCCATGGATTTGAACACCAAGATCCCTAGGATCCATAACACTCTCTGGATATGTTATGCTCTACTTTAATTAAAGCAGATTGTGTTTTAATTAATAATCGTTTTGTTTTCAAAGATTTAAAAACATTTGCATTATCATCCACATCAAACCAGAGTCATTTGTAATGGCAACAAAATAATGAATTTCTTATATATATGTGTATATATATGTATGTATATGTGTGTGTGTGTATATATATATATATATATATATATGTATATATATTTTTTTTAATTCAATAAACTAATATCCGTAATAGTAGTGCAAGAAACCAAAGACCAAGGTTTGCAAGCAAAGACAATTCATTGAAGTTCATAGTTGTTGAGATGATTGTTGTGCAGTGTTTAAGAGCATGATGGTTTTTGGGAAGAAACTATTCTTGAACCTGATGGTCATGGTTTTCAGGCTCCTGTACCTTCCTTCTGATGGTAGGAGGAAAATGAGAGTATGGCCAGGGTGGTATGGGTCTTTATTTATTTATTTATTTATTTATTTATTTATTTATTCCGAACAAGTAAAGACATTAATGACATTAATATTAACAAAATCGAAATTATCAAACAATTGGACATTACAATCAATATTTACAAGGCAATGAGAAGAACAAAAGCAAAGTTCCAATGTCCAACTCTGTGTCTGTACAAGCTCGAAAAGGAGTGAGAAGAAGAATAACTTATTAAATCTCACCCCTTTTCCCCAACACTTCTACCATATTTAAAAATCAATTCATTTTTGATGATATTGCTTGTCTTTTTGAGGCTGTACCTCCTGTAGATCCATTCAAAGGTGGTAGGTCAGTACATGTGATGTACCAGTAATATATACCACTCTCTGTCATCTCTTTTGCTCCTGGTTGTTCAAGTGGCTGAATCGGGCCGTGATGCAACCAACCACTATGCTCTCTACCATATACCTGTCGATGCCTTTTTGTGCTTTCCTGTCCTTTCATTTTTACTTGAAATAATAGAACACATTATGAACAGAATGATCTCCCAGTTGCCAAGCTCTTTAATTCCCCTTCCCATTCCCACACTGACCTTTCGGTCCTGGGCCTCCTCCATTGTTAGAGTGAGGCCAAATGCAAATTGGAGGAACAGCACCTTGTATTTCGCTGGGGAGCCTGGAACCTAGCGGTATGAATATTGATATCTCTAGCTTCAAGAAACCCTTGCATCCCTTCTCTCTCTGTCCCTCCCCCACCCTGGTTATTATATTGGTTTCAATTTTGTCCTGGTGAGTTTCATTGTCTAACTCGTTCTCACCTAGCCCACAGCTAACAATGGCCTGTTTCCTTTATCATGGTTAATTTTTTGCATATCTTTCATTCATTTGTTCTATATCTCGCTATATCACCGTCTATGTCTCCCGTTTCCCTTTACTCCGACTCTCAATCAGAAGAAAGGGTCTCGACCCGAAACATCACCTATTCCTTTTCTCCAGAAATGCTGTCTGACCTACTGAGTTACTCCAGCTTTTTGTGTCTATCGTCGGTTTAAACCAGCATCTGCAGTCCATTCCTTTTCATGAACATGCTGAATATCTGTCTATGAGGGGCAGAGAATTGTAAATATTAAAAAGTAAAAGAAAACTAAATAAGCAAAAGTTTAAAACCGTTTAATTAATCAGTTCTGGAAAAGACTCAACTCAAAATGTTGCACTGTTTTGCTTCAGGGAATCACGATGTTTTTGAAATACAATTTGAATCTTTCCTAACTTATTTCAGCGGTGTACTGTGATTACTACAACACCCGGAAGCTGCACTCCACCTTGAGAGAAATTGCTCAGTTTGGCTCAACTAGGTGGCACTACCAACCATGCCTGTGCCCCGCCAACATTCACATCTTCGGGAAGTTCAACATGGAGGGTAAGAGCGTTGATTTTGTGTTAACTGTAAGAAAATTTAGAGAACCGCAAATGTTGGCCTAAAACAAAAGCAGGTGTGACCTAATGAAGGAAATTATTTTTGAGAATGAATCGAAACATGGATTGAAACCTTCAATTAATACTGAACATTGTTATGTGAATCAATAGGAGGATTTCATACAAATTAAATTGTTTGGCATATAACTCTAATGTGATATTTCTGTATAGTCAGATACAGATCCATACATTTCTACTTAAGGAGTAAAATTGTTTTCTGGTGATTCAACATATCAACAATCTGCATGAAGTTATGAACTTCCTTGTTTTTTTACAGGTTGCTATGTTTGTGCTAAAGATGAATACTTTAATGAAGACTTAAAACGTTGTGTATCATGTGGTAAGTCAAGAGTGTTTTCATTTTTCTTGGTTAAAAATGTGACTGTCAATTTTCTCCCCTATGCTTCCTTTATTTATCAAATCCTCAAAATGCTTTGACTCCTGGAGATCCCTGGGCTTGCTTATCTCTCTCCCCCATGACCCTGCCTTTCCATTCTCTGCCCGCTGTACCTTAGAAACCGATCTCCCTAACCCTGATCCTTCAGCTCTCTAGCACTTGAAACCATCCTAAAATGAACAGAGGGAGGGATTTGAGTACTTTGTTTGTTAAAAGTTGAAAGACAAAGAAAATAAATTTTCAGTAAAAGCTTATAACATCTTGGGCTTTTTAAACAGTGGCATATAGCTCAATAGCTAGGATATTATACAGTAAATGGCAAGACCCATAACAGAATTACTGTACAGAGAAATCTTGGGGTGCAAGTCCATTGCACTCTGAAAGGCATAGGCATTGATTGACTTCATTGGTTGTGGTGCTGAATATAACAGTTAGGTAGTCATGTTAGTAGCTTGATAAAGCATCAGGCCACATTTGGAGTATAATGTGCAGTTCTCGTCACCACATTTCAGGTAGGATGTGGAAGCTTCGGAGAGGGGGAAGAAAAGATTCATAAGGATGTTGCCTGGGTTATAGAATATTAGCTCTAAGGATAGGGTTTTCTGGAGTTTCAGAGGCTGGGGGGTGACCTGATAAACCTCCAAGAGGCACATGTAGGCTAGATGGTCGGAGTTCTTTTCCCAGGGTGGAAATGTTAAATATTAGAGGACATAGGAATAGGGTCATAAAGTCATACAGCACAGAAACAGCCCTCGCCGACCATTATGCCCATCTACCATAGTGCTACAAGCCCGAGTTTGGTCCATATCCCTCTAAACCTACCCTATCCATGTACCTGTCTGAATACTTTTTTAAACAATGTGATAGTACCTGGCACAACTACCTCCTCTGGCAGCTCATTCCATATACCTAACAACCTTTGTATAAAACAGCTACCTGTCAGGTTCCTATTAAATCTTTTTCCTCTCACCTTAAAACGATGTCCTCTGGTTCTTGATTCCCCTACTCTGGGTAAAAGACTTTGTGCATTTACCCTATCTATTCCTCTCATGGTCTTATACACCTCCATAAGAATCACCCCTCATCCTCCTGCACTCTAGGGACTGAAGTCGTAGCCTGCTCAACCTCTCCCTATAGCTCAGGCCCTTGGGTCATTGAAAATCACCCTAAAATGTTCCTGTACCATTTCCAGCTTAACAACATCTTTCATCTAACAGGGTGACCAAACTGAACACAATACTCTAAATGTGGCCTCACCAATGTCTTGTAAAACTGTAACATGACCTCCCAACTTCTATGCTCAATACTCTGACTTATGACAGCCAATATGGAGAAAGTCTTCTTGACCACCCTATCTACCTGTGATGCTACTTTCAAAGAAATATGTACCTACACTACTAGATCACTCTAGATACCTACAACACTCCCTAGAGCCCTACCAATCACTGTGTAGGTCCTGGCCATGGTAATCCAAAATGCGACACCTCACATTTCTCTGTAATAAATTCCTCAGTCCACCTACCCAGCCGATCAAGATCCTGCTGCAATTTTTGACAACCATCTTCACTATCTACAGTACCACCTATTTTTGTGTCATCTGCAAACTTGCTAATCATGCCATGTATATTCTCATCCTAGTCATTGATACAGATGACAAACAGCAATAGGCCCAGCACCAAACCCCGAGGCACAACACTAGTCACATGCCTCCAGTCCAAAAAACAAACTTCCATCATTACCCTCTGCTTTCTTCCATGGTCACTTTTCTATCCATTCAGCTATCTCTCCTGGGATCCCAAGCGATCTAACTTTCCAGACAGCCTACCATGCGGAACCTTGTCAAATGTGTTGCTGAAATCCATATGTACATCTTCAGCTCTGCCCTCATCAACCTATTTGGTCACATCATCAAAAAACTGAGACATGACCTCCCACATACGAAACCCTGCTGACTATCCCTGATCAGCCCTTGAACATCAAAATGCATATATATCTTATCCCTGAGAATGCTCTCTGATAACTTTTCGATCACAGATGTTAGACTTATTAGCCTATAGTCCCAAGCTTTTCCCTGCAGCCCTTCTTAGATAGCGACACAACACTTGCCACTATCCAGTCTTCCAGCGCCTCACCCATATTTAATGATGACTCATAAATCTCAGCCTGGGCACCTGCAATTTCCTCTCTAGCTTCCCACAATGTCCTCGGATATTTCTGATCAGGCCCTGCAGATTTGTCTACCTTCTTACGGGTTTTGGACCTTCAGCATCCCCTCGACTGTAACACTGACTGTCCTCAAGACACTTCCATTGACTGCCCCAACAGAGGAAAAATGCTCACTGAGAACCTTGCCCATCTCCTGTGGCTCAACACAGAATTGACCGGTTTGATTACTGAGGGGCCCCATTCTCTTTCTGGTTACCCTTTCCCTCTTAATGTACATCAAATCTCTTGGGGTTATCCTTAATACTGCCTGCCGGAGCTGTCTCCTGCCTCCGTTTTGTCCTCCTGACTTACCTTTTTAGCTTGCTCCTCAGTTCCCAAAACTCCACCAGGAATACACTTGATCCCAGCTGCCTATACCTCCCATGCCTCCTTCTCACTCTTGACAGAGCCTCAATTTCTCTCATTATCCGTCCACCTGTCTTGTGCTTCACTCTAACAGGAACATGCATGTCTTGGACTCTTATTAGCACACTTTTTTAAATATCCCACTTCCCACACATTCCCTTTTCTTCAAACAACCCACTCCAATCAACTTGAGCAACTTCCAGCCTAATGCTCTTAAAGTTGGCCTTGACCCAATTTAGAACTTTAACTCGTGGGCCATCCGTAACTATCTTAAAACAAATTGAACAGTAGTCACTGGTCCTAACAGGCTAATCCGTGAACACTTCATCACATGCCCCTCCCAATTCCCTAATGTGAGATCAAGCATTGCTCTCTCTCCCGTAGGGCCCTTTATATATTGCCTGATGAAACTTTCCTGAGCACATTTGACAAATTCTGCCCCATCTAAACATCTTGCACTACGACTTTCCCAGTGAATATTGGGAAAGTTAAAATTCCCTATGACAACTTTCTTAGTCCTGCAGCTGCCTGCAATCTCCTGGCGTTTGCTCTTCTAATTCCCATTGACTATTTGGGGGCCTGCAGTACACTGCCAACAAAGTGATCATCCCTTTCTTATTTCTCTGCTCCCCCCTTCTCCCCCCTTCTTCCCCCCCCCCCCCCACACTCTTTTAAAGTGCACTGTGCTTTTACCTTCCTGTTCATCACGGGTGTGAATTTCAGACAGCGCTCCCCCGCTTTCCCTGGCCCCCGCTTTTGCGATGTGTTTGTGTGTGTGTGTGCTGACGGTCGATCCAGCTCGCGGTTTTTCAGGCGAGTGCCCTCGAGCTTGAAGGTCGAAGACAGTTGCTGAAAAGTCTCGTAAGTGGGACAGGCCCTTAGAGAGCTGACCTCCTCAGAACATGCAAACCCACAGCACAACCGAGAAATACTTAGAATGACGAAGGATAGTGAAAGGAAGAGAGGTCAAGGCGACATAGGTTAAAAGCAGTTTGCAAAAGGACCAAAAATAACATGAGGAAAAGCTTCTATTTGCAGCAAAAGGTTGGGATCAGTAAAGCACAGCCAAGAGTGCAGTTGAGGAAGTTTTGAGTGTAACATTCAGAAGAAGCTGGATGAGTAACTGAATGGTAAGAATATGTAAAGGGGCTGTCCCACTGTACGAGCTAATTCAAGAGCTCTCCCGAGTTTAAAAAAAAAATCGAACTCGTGGAAGCACGTAGAATGCACGGAGCGGATACGTCGGAGCTCAGGACGTCTCTTAGCAGCTCGTAAAGCTAACGGCAGGTACTCGGGAAATGCGGTAAGCTCGGGAAGACTCGTGAAGATTTTTCAACATGTTGAAAAATGTCCACGAGAGCCCCGAGTACCTACGAGCGGCTATTACCGTAATTCTCCGAGTTAGAATAGGGGGAAACTCGGGAGAACTCTTGAGTTAGCTCGTACAGTGGGACAGCCCCATGAGGAAATGCCAGGGGAGTGGGGCTAGGGGACTAAGTGAAAGGCTTGGATAGGGTGGATGTGGAGAGGATGTTTCCACTAGTGGAAGAGTCTAGGACTAGAGGTCATAGTCTCAGATTTAAAGGACGTTTATTTCGGAAGGAGATGAGGAATTTCTTTAGTCAGAGGGTGGGTGAATCTGTGGAAAACTTTGCTACAAATGGCTGTTGAGGCCATCAATTGATATTTTTAAGGCAGAGCTAGATATAATATTAATTAGTACGGGTGTCAGGGGTTATGGGGAGAAGGCAGAAGAATGGGGTTATTGGCCTGTCCCACTGCGGAGACCTAATTTGCGAGTTTAGAAGAGTCCAGGAGAGTGTCATGGTCTTGTTGTATCGCCAAAGTAGAACACCTCCTACGACCTCCTTCGACTATGTAGAGAGAACCTCCTACGAATATGTAGAAGACCTCCTACGACCATGTGGAAGACGTCCTTCGATCTCCTTCAACCTCCTTCACCTATGTTGAAGACTAGATTTGACTATCTACGATTTACTCGCCGATGCTCACTGGAAAATTGGACCCCAAATAGTGGAGAGTGAAGACGACCACCTTCAACTACCTTCGACTGTACTAACACTATCTATGACTATCTATGACTATCTATGACTATCTATGACTATCTATGACTATCTATGACTATCTATGACTATCTATGACTACCTTTGACTACCTTTGACTACCTTTGACTACCTTTGACTACCTTTGACTACCTTTGACTACCTTTGACTACCTTTGACTACCTTTGACTACCTTCAATTACCTACGAATAACATGCCGACCTATTACGACCTACTTCGACTAAACCTACGAGTAAAAAATTATAAATTTTTCCATGCCGACCAAATTTTCCTCGCGGACAATTTTTCAGCATCTTAAAAAATACTCCTTGACCAAACTGAGGCCGCGAGTATGCGGGAACTTCTCTCGAGCATGAAGGAGAGTTACATAGACCTCGTAGGACCACGTGTTGACCATGCTGCGAGTTTGAGTCGAGCGCAAACTCTTCTAAACTCACAGATTAGGTCCCCGCTGTGGGACAGGCCATTTAGGAATGAGAGATTGATCAGCCATGATTGAATGACAATAGGTGCAGGAGTAGGCCATTTGGCTCTTCGAGCCAGCACCACCATTCAATGTGATCATGGCTGATCATCCCCAATCAGTACCACGTTCCTGCCTTCTCCCCATATCCCCTGACTCCATTATTTTTAAGAGCCTCTATCTAGCTCTCTCGTGAAAGCATCCAGAGAACCTGCCTCCACCGCCCTCTGAGGCAGAGAATTCCACAGACTCACCCCTCTCTGTGAGTAAAAGTGTTTCCTCGTCTCTGTTCAAAATGGCTTACTCGTTATTCTTAAACTGTGGCCCCTGGTTCTGGACTCCCCCAACATCGGGAACATGTTTCCTGCCTCTAGTGTGTCCAAGCCCTTAACAATCTTATATGTTTCAATGAGATCCTCGCTCATCCTTCTAAACTCCAGAGTATACAAGCGCAGCTGCTCCATTCTCTCAGCATATGACAGTCCCACCATCCCGGGAATTAACCTTGTAAACCTACGCTGCACTCCCTCAATAGCAAGAATGTCCTTCCTCAAATTAGGGGACCATAACTGCACACAATACTCCAGGTGTGGTTTCGCTAGGGCTCTGTACAACTGCAGAAGGACCTCTTTGCTCCTATATTCGATTCCTCTTGTTATAAAGGCCAACATGCCATTCTCTTTCTTCTCTGCCTGCTGTACCTGCATGCTTACTTTCATAGACTGATGTACAAGGACCCCCAGATCCCATTGTACTTCCCCTTTTCCCAACTTGATGCCATTTAGATAGTATTGACTGTGTAGACTTGATGGGCCGAAGGGCCTAATTCTGCTCATATCACTTATGACCTTATGACTAGCTGGAGAGTTCCTAGACAGAGGTGTACAGAGTTGAATAGGCAAATGCTCTTTTTCTATGCTGTCCTTAGAGTGCATGAATATCAGTTCCTGTTGTATTGCTTCTGGCTTTTTATAATGTAAACTTCATAAAATGTAAGTATCCGTCTGCAAAGTTTGGATTTGAAACGTTATCTGACATTCTTCCTCAGGAGCTCCTCCTGTACTCAGACCAACAGGTAGGAAATAATGTTCTAATTTTTTAACACAGTATATTAAACGTGTCATTCATTGAAATCTTAAATTTGAAATCTTGAATTGGGGAATTGCTGCAAAGCATTTTCTTTGAACTAATGTTGCAGTCGATGTAAATAAGGATGGCAGGTTGGCGCAGTGGTAGTGTTGCTGCCTTACCATGCTGGAGACCCGGGTTCGACCCTGGCTACGGGTTCTGTCTGTCAGGATTTTGTACGTTCTCCCTGTGACCTGCATGGGTTTTCTTCGAGAACTTCGTTTTCTCCGAGAATTTCCTCCCACACTCCAAAATGTACAGGTTTATAGGGTAATTGGCTTGGTATAAATATAAACATTGTTTTTCATGTAGGACAGTGTTAATGTACTGGTCGGCACGGACTCGGTGGGCTGGAGGACCTGTTTCCGCGATGTATCACTAAACTAAGCGAAATGCAACCAAAGGACATGTTTCTGGGCTGTGTAGCTCTCTGTTGTGCTCGAGCAAGAATTTCATTGTCCTATCTGGGACATATGACAATAAAACTCTTGACATGTCTCTTGAATCCAGCAAGATCATGACAAGGAGGATGTGGAAAGGACAATTTCTCTTATGGGAGCCTCTAAAAGTAGGGATCACTATTAAAAAATAAGTGTTCAGCCAATTAAGACAAATAATGCAAAATGCAATTTTAGCAATGTTTTGAAAGCCTGTGGAACCCACTTTCTTATAGAGCAGTGGAAGCAGAATCTTTGAATACTTTTAAGGCAGAGGCAAATATATTGGAGACACAAGAGACTGCAACTGCTGGAATTTGGGGCAAAAAAACAAACTGCTGGATGTACTCACCAAATCGGGCAGCACTTATGGAGGCAGAGGGATAGACAAAACTAGCCAACATACATCACAACAGAACAGTAGGCCGTTGAGGTCAAAACCGTGCATCAGGATTGAGGGTGTAAAGGAAAGTTAGTCGGTATATAGAATTGAGAGGGAAGTGTGAGACAGAGGTTGGTAGGTGGTGAATGGAACTAGGGAGGGGCAGGCAGGGTATTTCAGATGGTAATTGTCCAGTGCAAGATGCAAACAAATGAGTGGTGTTTAATACAGTCGGATGAACTCTTTATTCTGATGAGGATTAATTGTGTGTGAAATTATTGTGGAAGGGTTAAGATTTGCACTGTGATCCATTGCTCTCGCTGAAAATTATATTCATCTTTAGTTCAGTTTAGTTTAGAAGTTCAGCACGGAAACAGGCCCTTTGGCCCACCGAGTCCGCACCGACCAACGATCCCCGCACTAACACTATCCTACACACACTAAGGCCAATTTACAATTTTACAGAAGCCAATTAACTTGCAAACCTGTACGCCTTTAGAATGTGGGAGGAAACCGGAGCACCCAGAGAAAACCCACGCAGGTCACGGGGAGAACATACAAATTCCGTACAGACAGTATCCGTAGTCAGGATCAAACCCGGGTCTCTGGCGCTGCAAGGCAGCAACTCTACCGCTGCGCCACCAGTGGCACCATTGATGAAGCAACTTCTTAGTTAGCAACAACTGTCAATAAATTGGCCAGTGATTTGCATTTCACACTTAAACAAATGCAAATATATTTTGATACCATAACTTTAGGTTGGCTGCCATAAAATAGTAAGAGACCCATAGTGAAGTGGAAGAAATCTGAGGTCATTGGTGCTGGCCACTGCAAAAGGTTTGAATCATTCAGTGATCCCATTACTGTACATATTTTGTTCTATATTTGGATCAGAATCGATCATGGAATCAAATTGTTGTGCCGTATGTACCATTCAACTAACATTGCATGGGACCAAACGTGGAGGGTTTGCTTCTTGTATCAAATGCCACATTGCCGCTTCTATTCCAAATTTTGGGAAGTGACAAGGGAGAATTTCTTTCTTGCGCAGTTCACCTGAAAAGTAGTAATTTTATCCCATTGCTTTAAATATTCACCTGCAGACAAACTGTTTACATTTAATAACTGAATACCCTTCCTTTTGTTGTATTTTAAGATCTTCATGGATATGCCGAGTCCTTTCTTTATATATGTGTCCAATTATATAACAGCACCAGAGCAGCTCAAAAAATCATCTCTGTTCAGTCGAGGCTGTAAGGGCCTGTCCCACGAGCATGCGACTCCATGCAGCAAGCGCGACCTAAAGCCCGCAGCCGCCTCGACGCCGTACGCACGTAGGTTGAGTGAGTGACGTGAAGTTCGAGCGAAGTCCGATGGGCGTACGGCGTCGAGGCGGTGCCTACGGTGTCGAGGCGGCTGCGGGCCGGCAGGCCGTTGCCGCGGGGAATTTTTGAACCCGGTCAGTTTTTCGGAGCCCCGCGCGATGTCGGGACCAGCTCCGCACAACTCCATACGGTTTCGGCGATCGAAGTGGGACCGGCCCCGCGAGGCCGTACAGCTCAGGCGACCACGTTAGGTCACGCTTGCCGCATGAAGGCGCATGCTGGTGGGACCAGCCCTTTAGGAGTCGCATGCTCGTGGGACAGGCCCTGTAGTCTTTAATCTTCTTTCACCTGGACCAATGAACATGTGGTCAATTTTAAAAGAGTTGGCTCATTCTACCATGCAAGATCATAATGTTACACAACAATGAACTTTGCTGCTGGTGTTATGATTGGGAATGAATAATCCATCACTACTTCTCCAAAACTGGAAAATGCCATTGGATTTATAAATGACTGTGTCCATCATTTCCCTGGACATTCTCCCACTATGGCTAAGAATCAGGAGAGACTCAGTGGAGAGTCAACATTGATGACTATGAACTCTGCCCCAAGAGTTACAGCTATTGAAAAAGGGTAATAAATGAGTGTTGTGTATGAGTCTAGTTCAAGACTGGGTTAGAATCAATCAGGGATCAAACTGGTAAGTAACTTGCACAGTGGTCATTGTCCATTGTACAATAAGTAGGATTTCCACCTCCAGTCATTCTTTTTCTGTTCCTCTTGTGCTTTAGTCAAGTTAACAAGCAGGAAATTATTTTATTTTTTACATTTATTTATATTATTGAATTGAGTCTTTGCCATTTGATCTTTAAGTATTTATGTCTCACAGTAGCCTCGCTTTTTAACATTAATGGAAATATTATCCTTCTTTACAGCAAAACATGTCCACATCATCCCACCAGGTAAACAAACTCATCTTGAGGCCTTTGATTTTGACACTAACTACTCTCTTCCAAATGATTATTAATTTTTAGTTTAGCTTAGAGGTAAAGCACAGAAACAGGCCCTTCGGCCAACCGAGTACACGCCGACCAGCGATCCCCGCACACTAAAACTATCCAACACACACTAGGGACAATTTACAATGATATCAAGCCAGTTAACCTACAAACCTGTACATTTGGAGTGTGGGAGGCAACAGGAGCTCCCGGAGAAAACCCACGCAGGTCACGGGGAGAATGTACAAACTCCGCACAGACAGCACCCATAGTCGGGTTCGAACCGGGGTCTCTGGAGTTGTAATGAAGAAACTCTACCGCTGCACCACCCATCACAATATCTGAGGAGTTCAGTGAAGCCAAGTCAAGTCGAGCTTACTGTCATAAGCACAAGTACAGTGAAGCGAAGGCTAAATGGGAATCTTGCTTGCTGGTGACAGCCTGTGTGTTATTTACTTTTATCAGAGTCCCCTGAGAATCATTGGATTTAAGTGTTTGGCTGGAATTCCTCAGCTGACTATTGGCTTTATTTTACTGACGAGAGTGCCATTCAGTAACACTTAACTACATGATTCTGTGCATTAACCGATAAGGCAATGAGTTAGCTTGCAAGGTCATGCAGCCTTGTCTTCCAGCGCTTCCATCTGTACCCATTATGCATCTTCCCTTTATGGTGACGTCTGATGGAGGACTTTTCTCAGCCAGCAAAAGCTTGACGGACATAGATTTTACAGACAGTCTGAACCTTTTTTCCAGGGTTGAAATGCCAAAGACCAGAGGGCACAGCTTGCAAGCAAGAGGGGCAAAATTTAAAGGAGATATGTGGGGCAAGTTCTTTACACAGACTGGTAGGTGCCTGGAGCACACAGCTTCTTGTGGTGGTGGAGGCAAATATGACAGGGGTGTTTAAGAGATTTTTAGATAGGCAGGGAATGGAGGGATTTGGATCATGTGAAGGCTGATGAGATTAGTTTATTTTGACATTATGTTTGGCACTGACATTTCGGGCCTGTTCCTGTGCTGTACAGTTTATGTTCTGAAACACTGCCCTCTGGTCTCTTACAAGGCCTTCTACGCCCGAACCTCCAGACTCAGAAACAGCTTCATTCCCAGAGCTATAGCGGCTCTGAACCGGATCTGCTGAGTCCCCCCCATCCCCCCTGGACTGTCTCCCTCAGATGGTCATGTCGCACTATTTATTTATTTATTTATTTATTTGGACATTGGTTGGAAGCTGCATACCAAATCTCGTTGCACTGATGTGCAATGACAATAAAAGATATTATTATTAATATAATTATTATTATTACATGATCTCCTGGTTGCCAAACACTTTAACCCCGCTTCCCATTGCCACACTAACCTTTCTGTCCTGGGCTTCCTCCATTGTCGGAGTGATGCCTAACGCAAATTAGAGGAACACCACCTCGTATTTCGCTTGGGCAGATTACAACCCAGCAATATGAAAATGT
Source organism: Amblyraja radiata (assembly GCF_010909765.2). NCBI lineage: Eukaryota > Metazoa > Chordata > Chondrichthyes > Rajiformes > Rajidae > Amblyraja > Amblyraja radiata. The sequence continues at coordinate 38,905,180 of NC_045975.1, forward strand.
ATTTCTCTAACTTCAAGTAACCCTTGCATGCCCTCTCTCTCCGCCCCTCTCCCACCCTTACCGTCGTACTAGTTTCACTGTCATCCTGCTGAGCCATTCCTTGTGTTCTTTGTCAGAGTGTAGAGGTATAACCTGTCACTCTCTAAATTTGCGTGTGATTATAATTTTCATTTCAACTAATGCTAACTAAAACTTTTATAATTATTTTATAGAACATCCGATTTACGACATCCCACCAGGTAAACAAGCTACTACTCACTACTTGGGATAAGAATAGGGAACCTAAGCCCTTTGCTTGACCTGTGGCCATCATTGCTCTATGTTTGATGAGTTTGATCCAATGGGCAATTGACTCTTTAAAATCACATCTCTCAGACATGATGAAAGTTTGTTCCTTAAATATCTGTGTCACAAAGTGTCTACAATTTGTGTTTTATTGTTAATTGGAACAGTCTTACAACATGAAAGCAGGCCATTCAGTCCAATTTGGCTATGCTGACTATGTATCCTTTGAGTCTTTTGAGGAAGTGTCAATGGGGATTGATGGGGGTAGTGCAGTGAAAATTGTCTACATGGATTTTAGTAAAGCATTTGATGAAGTCCCTCATGGTAAGCTGATCCAGAAGATTAAGATGCATGGGATCTTGAGTGGGATGGTTATTTGGATTCAGAATTGGCTTGCCCATGGAAGACAGCAGAGTTTGGGTGGAAAAATGTTATGGTTTTGGCTGAATGTTTGTGGCTAGTGGTGTTCCGCAGGGACCTGTGATGTGACCTCTGTCATTTATGATATCTATAAATGACTTGGACATACATGTAGATGGTTTGGTAAGTAAGTTTGCTGATTTCACCAAGATTGCTGGTGTTAAGGATAGTAAGGAAGGCTTTTGGGGTATACAGAGGGCTATAGATCAGCCACAAAAATGAGTGGAGAAATGGCAGATGGACTACATTTACATTTCTCTAAACTTTCTTGCAGACTTGGGAAGAGCTGTTCTCAAACCAAGCTGTGATGCAACCCAATAATACACTTTCTATGGTGCATCTATAAAAGTTTGTAAGAGTTTTTGTGGACATGCTGAACTTCTTAACTTTCCTGAGGAAGTAGAGACATTGGTATACTTTTTTGACTGTAGCTTCAATGTGGCTTGTCCAGGGCAAATTGTTGCAATATTTAAGCCCAGGAACTTGAAGCTCTCAACCATTTCCACTTTGGCACCGTAAAGGGCCAGTCCCAATTTACGAGGTAATTCACGAATTCTCCTGAGTTATTCACAAATTCTCTCGAGTTTTCCCCTTGATTCAAACTCGCAGAATGTTCGTAATGGGTCCGTAGGAGGCCGTAGGAGTCCGTAGATATATCGTAAACCAGCCGTAGGTACTCGGGGCATCCTCCCGACTATTCAGGCTGGAAGAAACGTCCCGACTTACCTGATGCCCCGAGTACTGACGGCTGGCATAACGAGCCGCTACGATATATCTACGGACTCCTAAGGAACCCGTTACAAACATTCTACTTGTTTGAATCAAGGGGATAACTTGGGAGAATTCATGAATAACTCGGGAGAATTCATGAATTACCTTGTAAAGTTGGACAGGCCCTTTACTGTTGATAGGGGGATATACTCTGTCACACTTCCAGAAGCCAATAATTTCCTCCTTCATTTTACTGGCATTGAGGGAGAGGTTGTTGACACAATGTTACTAAGCACTATATCTCCTTCGTATTCTCCATCTGATCATTATATATGATCCAGCTCTGTATGATAGTGTCATCTGCAAACCTGTAGATGAAGTTAGAGTAGAATTTGGCGGAAATTGACCTGCCAACGGTCATAAAAACACAAAATACATGATACAGAATAATGAAAGGTATAGATCGACTGGTTGTGTAGAGGATGTTTCCACTGGTGGGAGAGTCTAGGACCAGAGGTCATAGCCACAGAATTAAAGGGCGCCTTTTTAGAAAAGAGGCGAGGAGGAACTTCTTTAGTCAGAGGGTAGTTAATCTGTGGAACTCATTGGTGTGGAGGCCAAGTCAGTGGATACTTTTCAGGCAGAGATAGACAAATCCTTGATTAGAACGGGTGTTAAGGGTTGTGGGGAGAAGGCAGGAAAATGGGATGAGAAGGCAGAGATCAGTCATGGCGAAGTAGATGTGATGGGCTGAATGGCCTAATTCTACTCCTATAAATTGTGAACAGACTGCAGATGCTGGAATTTAAGGGTGAGAAAAACTCAAACCTTTTACTCAGTTTCCAGCATCTGCCATCTCTTATGTCTAGTTACGCACTGGATCATGCTCAGGAGAAAGGATCTCTGTTTTATTTGGCACTGGCAGAAGAAAACAAATAAAACTACAGATACTGGAATCTGAAATAAAACCCAAAGTTTTGGAAGAACGCAGCCAATCAACCAGCATCTATGAAAAGGGAAACCAGTCAATATTTTGGGTGACTCTGACAGGATAGGCGGAGAAATGTGGGTGAAAGAAGGTGAAGGGCGGACAATGGAATGAGAGAGGAGGGAAACGTCAGTGTTCATACCATTGGGTTTAAGCCCCCAAGTGGAAAATGAGATACCATTCCTCCATTTTGCATGTGGCCTCACTGGCTATGAGGAAGGCCAAGGACGGGAAAATCAATGTGGGAATGGGAAGGGGAGTTAGAATGGTCCCCATCTGAGAGATCCAGCAGGCCTTGGTGTGGAGATTGCAAGTATTTGGCAGCATGGTTGCCTAGTCTACACTCTGGATTGTGCTCTGGAGAAATGGTAACACAGATCAGATGATAATGAGAACTGACTGTTAGGCAGTTTATAGAAACAAGGTGAGGGAGAGAGAGACAGAGAGAGAAAGAAGGCAGCAGCAGACAATGGGAAGCAGTGAGGGAGCAGTTTATCTGAAGTTGGTGAATTCACTGTTAATTCCACAAATTTGCAAAGTGCCCAAATGAAAGATAATATGTTGTTCTACACCAGACACACAAGGTCATCTATCCACATTCTCCAGAGATGATGCCTGACCGATTGAGTTACTCCAGCACGTTGTATCTTTGTTTGTATACCAGCATCTGCCGTTCCTGATTTCTACTCTTGTTCTGTTTTATGTTGGGCCTCACTATGGCAGTGGAGGGGACTGCAGATAGACAGCTCGGAGCAGGAATGGGTAGAGAATTAAAGTAGCGGCAACAGGAAGTTTAGGATTACCCGTGCAGGTGGAACGCAGGCGCTCTGCATTGCTATCACCCAATCTGCAATATCTCCAATGCAGAGGAGGCTACCTTATGAACACTGACTGCCATTGACTAGATTGGAAGAAGCACAAGTGCTTCACCCAGCGTGAATGTGGGGTCCTGGAGTGGTGGGAAGAGAAACGATATACCTGCAGGTGCCGCATATCCTCCAGATGAACGGGACAGTATAGTGGGACTGGGAGTGCCTGAGATTGTACATCAAGTCCAGCTTCCAGGATGTGTGAACAAAGAGTTGTGGGCATGTCACCCAGGCAGCCAGAGTAAATAAGCAATGATCACACAATCTCTTGTGTGTGTACAGGAATGATCACAGCCTGGGACCTAGAGTTCCACTGAGTTCCCCTGCAAATGTTTACTGGCACAGGACAGAGCATGAATTTCCTTTGATGCAACGCCGGTAATAAACTGCAGAGTGAGTTACCTTCGATAGACACAAAAAGCTGGAGTAACTCAGCGGGACAGGCAGCATCTCTGGAGAGAAGGAATTTTTTATTTTTTTTCAAAATCGACTTTATTCAAGTAATAAATATATACAATACGTGAACCGTGGGAAAAATTCATCCGCCATTTTCGGAGGCTACACAAATTGTTCAATACATTTCTCAAATTTCACAAATCTGTCCCCCACCCGTGCCACTCATGTGCCTTCCCTTATTTTGAGGGGCGTCTCCACCATACCATGCCCCCCATGTTCAGCAGCGGAAGGACCCTAGACTGTGGTCCTCCCCCACCGAGCCTTGGCATTGGCTGCACTGAGCCTCGGTGCATCTCTCAAGCACGTACTCCTGCAGTCTGCAGCGGGCCAGTCGGCAACATTCCCTGACGGACATCTTGCTCCGCTGGGTGGTGAACAACGCTCGGGCAGACCAAAGAGCGTCTTTCACCGAGTTGATGAATGGGTGACGTTTTTCGGATCGAGACCCTTCTTCAGACTGGTTAGAGATAAGGGAAATGAGAGATAAAGACGGTGATGTGGAGAGATAAAGAATAATGAATGAAAGATATGCAAAAAAGTAACAGTGATAAAGGAAACAGGCCATTGTTAGCTGTTTGTTGGGTGAAAATGAGAAGCTAGTGCGACTTGGGTGGGGAGGGATAGAGAGAGAGGGAATGCCGGGGCTACCTGAAGTGAGAGAAATCAATATTCATACCACTGGGCTGTAAGCTGCCCAAGTGAAATATGAGATGCTGTTCCTCCAATTTGCGTTTAGCCTCACTGACAATAAGGAGATCTAGGACAGAAAGGTCTGTGAAGGAATGGGAAGGAGAATTATAAGAGTTGTATAAGAGTCCACATCTTGAACTACGGATACAGTAGATGAGGTTGGAGGAGGTGCAAGTGAACCTCTGCCTGACCTGAAAGGACTGTCGGTGTCCCTGGACAGAGTCGCGGGAGGAGGTATAGGGGCAGGTGTTGTATCTGCTGCAGTTGCAGGGGAAGGTACCTGGGGAGGGGGTGGTTTGAGTGGGAAGAGATGAGATAACCAGGGAGTTGAGGAGAGAACGGTCTCTGCAGGAGGAAAGGGGTGGACATTGGAAAGTGTGGCTAGTGGTGGGATCCCGTTGGAGGTGGCGGAAATATGAATTATGCCAGTCCCAAGACAATGCTATAATAGATTGAGCGGTAATAGTAAGAATTCAGACCTGATATTACTGAGCTCTGCCTCACAATAGAACTAGCTTAAGGTGCTGATGAACGTGTGACCCAGTGACCACTACTTCCAGAACCAATTGACTGAATCAAAGGCAGATGGAGTGTATTGTGTGGAACTCTGAGATCAGTGATTATGAAGGCTGGGAAAGTAGAATATTGTTCAAATGGTGTGAGATCTTTGGTTTTCACAGGAATTTAATTACCATCAGGCAAAAAGTACAGATAGTAAGCATGCCGGAATCACAAGCCATAGGTTTGGCATGTATCTGGTATTATGCCCACCAACTCTCAACACTAGTTTGCCACTTGAGCAGGGAATTCAAACACTCAAAACCATTCTTCATTCTTTGCATTTCTTGCTCCCTATTTGATTTGTTGAAACAGTAAGCAACTGTTTTCATTTTTTATGAATACTCAGGTAAAATATATCATGTCCTTTCACTTTGTTCTTTCAATTTGTGTCTGCAATTTCCTCTCATATTTTCTTTGAATTGAAATGTTGTTCCTTTTTTTCCCCCAGAACCAACGGCCCATGTCATTCCCCCAGGTAAACAAACGTGCTAATATGACAATATCAAGGCCTAAAATGGTGAGTAAAGTCATACCACACAAGTTCCAGGCATTGACGAGATCCAACAAGAGATGACCCAGCTATCTCTTGCTGGCACACAATGATATTTCCATCCCTGGATCCCCTGCTGTTGATATCCTGCAGGTTACCATTGACCACAGACTGAACTGGAGTAGCCATATGCAAAACGTGGCAAAAAAAGACAGCTGGGAGGAATTCAGTGAGTCGAGCACCTGGTGTGGGAAAGAAATTGCCAATGTTTGGGCTCAAGACCCTGTTCTTGACCCAAAATGTCAACAATTCACTTTCCCCGACAGGCGTTGCTCAACCAGTTGAGTTCCTCCAGCGCAAGAGCGGAACTCGCTATCAAAACATGGAGGGGACGGGGGACACAATTTTTTGGTGGCCACGTGCGCATGCGCACACACACGCGAGGTTTCGGAGGCTAAATACAGCGCTAAAAACTGAGATTTTTAAATCGGGATCACAAAAACTTGTGGGGATGTCCCCCACCTCTCAAAACATGGGGGGGGGGACGTGTCCCCTCTGGCCCCCCCGGGTTTTCCACCCCTGCTCCGGCGGTGTGTTTTTTTTCTCCAAATTCCAATATCTGCAGTCTAGATAGATAGATAGATATAAATAGATAGATATGCCTTTATTGTCAGTGGCATGACAGAAACTAGGAATCCCTTGGTGCCTCCTAATCTTTCTAATCTACTACGCCCCCCCCCCCCACTAATCCCTATGCCAACCTCTGCCCAAAGCTTGTCTCATCTACAAGGCTCAGAGCAGGAGTGTGATGGAATCATCTCCCCTTGTCTAGATAAGTGCAGCTTCAACAACATTCTAGCAGCTTGACACCAGGCAGGATATAGCAGCCCATTTGATAACCATCCCATCCACAACCATTCACTCACTCCATCTCTGTTGAGTAACAGAGTGGTTTCTACAATCTACTAAATACACTACAGCAACTCACCAAGACTTCTTAAACAGCATTTTGCAAACCCACGAGGAAGAAATTAGGACATTAGCATGTAGATAGAAACAAAGCACAGGTTTTGAGTACACGCAGTTTCCAGTGTAGGTCTTCTTTGTTTTACAAATGTGACTGTGCATACTCGCACATATTCACGAGACTGATAAGATATTGAATATATCACATGACACAAATCATACCATTCTAGTACTATCATTGAAGTACTTGAAGTTACAGTTACCATTATATACATTACACTGCTCTCCCTTAGAAAGTAAAATAACTTGTAAATTAGACAAACAAAGAATAATTTAATAAATTTAATCTGACGACTGGTTTACGCATTCTTTCTGTTTTCCTGAGTGGTTTAGGGGCAGTGTCAGGTTGTGGTTCTAAACGAGTCAAGTGCAGGATCATTAACCTTTGTCTTGACGTTCTTTGGAGATTCCAATCTTACATCTGACAGATCTGCTTCTTTGTCTATGCTTTGCTCTTGTACCGGTTCATCCATTGCTGAGATGATAGGGTTTATGTGCACACTTCTAACACGTCCTCCAATTTCTACCAAGTACCTCCTGGTACCAGATTTCAATTACTGCTCCCACCTCCCATTTGTTTACATTGTAAAGGGGCTGAGAACACATACCTAATCCTATGTCCTGAACATATGTTCTTTTTGACTTCCACCATAATGGCGTTTCTGATCAGATTGTTTGCGTTCAACCTTAGGGGATAGTTTAGGTAGTACCAACCTCAGTCTAGTTCTGAGCCTTTTCATGAGAAGTTCAGCTGGCATATATCCTGTGGTAGATTGTGGTGTGGTATGATATTTCAGTAAGAAACAAGCTAGCCGCTGTAACATACTGAATTTTGAATTCCCTTCAAGAACTTGTTTCTTGAGAGCTCCTTTGACTCTCCTGACTGACCTTTCAGCTGCACCATTAGGTGCCTGATGGTAAGTTGGCACTAGGATATGTTTGATACCATTTAGCTTAATGAAAGTTTGGAACAGAGTACCAAGCGATTGGGGGCCATTGTCAGAGGCAAACACTTCAGATAATCTATGACGAACAAAGATAGACCGCAATGCGCGTATTGTTCTTTCTGTTGTTTTGTTTGTACCCATATGTACCACCTGAATCCACTTTGAGTAGCTATCTACCAAAACAAGAAAATTATTATTTCCATGTTCACAAGAATCCACATGAACCCTCTGAAAAGGTCAAGTAGGCCAAGACCATGTTTGCAAAGGGGTTTGGGCAGGCCTACTTCTACAACTCTGACAGGTGCTACATTTGTTTGCCATTGCTTCTATTGCCAATCCTGGCCAATACATGCAACCTCTGGCTGTATAATTCACTCCTACAATACCTGTATGTTCACTATGGAATTCTTTAAGTAATCTTTGTCTTAAACAATTGGATACTACTACTCTAACCCCATTTAATACACCCTTGCTCACATGACAGTTCATGTCGTCTGTTGTGATAAGGTTTTAAGCCATTAAGACATGGTTTTATTTCTGACCATCCACACAAGGTTTGTTCGTATACTTGTTTTGGCACAGTGTTCTTTTGAGTTTCAGCAGCAACTTCAGCTGCTTTGACTGGAAAGTCATTGTCCACTGCTTCTGTGATGTAGATAGCACCTTCAGTGCCCACATCTGATTCTTCATGAGGCAACCGCGACAATGCATCAGCGATAGCATTTTCTTTTGAGCTGCAATACTCAATGCTGTAGTCCTTCACTTGCGAGCGGAGCACCAAGGCAAATTCCTTGTATGTGTACATACTTGTCCAATAAACGTATTCATTCATTCATTCACACTGTGACAGGAAGACTGCGCATCGCTGCATCCTCGAGGCTGCCATTGTAGGTATTGCTGACCAATGACCAAGAATAGCCAAAAGTGGCTTATGATCAGTTACCAGAGGGAATTCCCTACCCAACAGATAGATGGAATTTCTTGATCCCAAAGATAATACCAAGGGTCTCTTTCTTGATTTGTGCATAATTACGCTCACTCTTGGTAAGTTAGCTGATGCAAATGCTATCGGATTTTCTTGTCCATGTTCCATTACACGTGAAATCACAGCTACTACCCCACAACTAGACACATCACAAGCTAACTTTAACTCGAGATGTGTACCTTATTGAACAAGTAATGTATCACTGGTCAAGCTCTTTTTACTTGCATCGTAACTTCATTTTGTTGCTCTTTGGACCATTCCCATTTTTTATACTTGTTCAACAACTTGTGAAGAGGAGCTAGCTTTGTTGCTAACTCGGGTAAGAAGCGTGAGTAATACTGTACCATGCCCAGGAAGGAGCGGAGTTGAGACGCATTCTGTGCGTTTCCTATAGCTTCAATCTTTTCCTTCACTGGTTGTAGTCCATATTGATCCACATTCAAACCAAGATACACCACTTTGGTCTGTAAGAAAGCACATTTGCTTCTTTTCAACTTTATATTGTGATCACCAAGCCGTTTCAACACTTCACTGAGTATCTCCAGATTCTCTTCCTCAGTAACAGTTGCAATCAGCAAGACATCTTGATTGCTCGAACAATGTTATGTTCCTTGCAGAATCTTGTCCATTGTAGCTTGGAAGATTTTCGGTGCTGACTTCACACCATAGCGTAATTTTGTGCAGGAACAGAGCCCCATGTGTGTGTTTATCACGAGGGACTGCTGGCTCTTACCATCAACATTTAGCTGAGTATATGCACGTGACATATCTAGCTTAGGGAATACATTGGAACTGGCAAGTTCAGTGTATAAATCTTGTGAGGTTGGTAGTGGATTCTGTTCATCATCTACTGCCTGATTAATGGTCCTTTATAGTCGCCACTTAATCTCACGGTGTTGTCTGCTTTCGGAACCACGACTATTGGAGTAGCCCAATCACTACAATCTGTTTTAACCGGTACACCGTTTTGGTCCAACTTTTTGATTTCAGCTTCAACTTTTCAGCAAATATGGCACAAGTCGCGGTCTACAGTAGACAGGTTCCACATTGGGTCGAATCCTGATGTTGTGCTTGCTCACCCTTTATGCCGTCGTAGCTGTCTTTGAACATAGCATGATGTATCTGCAACAACTGATCCAGTTGTGTTTGCGCTTCAACTTGGAAAACAGATTTCCAGTCCAGTTTCAGTAGTTGGAGTCAATTTCTGCCCATCAACGTTGGCCTATTGACATAACTCGCAACAACTATTGGCAACTTCAGAGTCTTGCCTTTGTGTTGTACATCACAAACTATCTGGCATTTATTTGCTTTGTGTTGACCATTGCATCGATAGCATGTATCTATGCTTTCCCCGGAACTTTGCTGGGATGGCCTTTTCCCTGTCTTGTCAAGATTGTGGTGTAAATTCTGTGGGCCGAAGGGGCTGTTTCCATGCTGTATCTCTAAACTAAATTAAAAAGTGGCAACACTGCCTTATCCTTCATTTTAACAGCAATCCCCCCCCCTCCCCCCCTTTTAATTACTTGCTGAATGAGTATGCTCACCGGATATCCTGTCTGTAAACAGTGCAGGAGGACTCCATAAATTAGCAACAAGTTATCTGCAAGGGATTCAGGAGATGGCTCTCTAGTCAATTTTTAATGTAATCTGCTTCCACGACACAAGCAAGTGTGCATCACAGGGGAACAAAGTTAGGGTGTTTCTTCACTGTCCTTCGCCAGTTATTGCAAATGTTGGCAGAATTGGAAATGCGGGTCATTGCTGCCCCAGGATTGAGTCAGTAAAGGACCTGTCCCACTTGGGCATCATTTGCGCGTCAAGCAGATGGCGCGTGAAGAGTTTGTACATCCCAAAATCCTGGGGCGACCGCGCATCACTGCCTATGTCACCACGCACCATGTGCGCATCACGTGCGCGACACAACACGCGCTTCGTGCGTCGTGACGCGTAAACGATGTCGGGTAAATTACCCGCAAATGACGCCCAAGTGGGACATGACCTTTAGATCTCCTGCTGAAAGAATGGTTGTTCATTTTGACCAGTTTAACTAGTCTGGTTCTTTGCTCTTGTGGACTGATATCTGACCATCTCTTACAGGTGAACGTCCTACGTATTTCCCACCAGGTGAGCAGACACCTCTGTCATTGATCCCACCTCTTTATTTTGGAACAACTTGAGCTCTTTCACCCGTTTCTGTGAGGTGAAATTATGTTTTTTGTGGGTAAATGGGTGTTTAATGGGATGTGACCTGCAGGACTATGGAACCTGTGCTGATGCTATGGTGAGGCTGCATGACAGACACAGACACTGTTGGGAGGCTGGTTCCCTCTGGTAACCAGAGTCCTTCACACAGATGAGATAGTGTCTGCTGTGGTGACTTCTTGCCAATGGTCATCACACAGGGGAAGCATGTTCCAGGCACTACCACTATCTGTGTCTCTCTTAATTCTATCTACGTTACCAACACTCCAGAGGAAACTCTTCACATTATGTTTAATACCCTTGCATTCTGCTAAACTGCTGCATTCCATCATTCTTCCTATAAAGGGGCGATTCTGAATCTCAGCCATATATAAGCAGCTCATAAACTTTATATGAGAAAATATTCCAAGTTTGTCTAACCACTTCTTATCTAAGGTAAACAGTGAGAACCGTTTTCCCCATGGTGGATCTGTCAAACACTATACCTTATCTATACCTCTAATAATGTTATCTACTTTTCCAACCCTCCAGAGAAAACAATTTATAACCAATGCAGGCAGCATTCTGATAATGTTTTTCTGCGCTCTCTTGCCCTTCCTGTAATGGGGTGTTTCTATTACAAATCTATCAACCCTTACGGTTATCTGGACTACACTTCTTCCCACCCTGCCTCTTACAAAGATGCTGACCCTTACTCTCAATTCCTTCATCCATTTTCCCCCATACTAGGACATCCAAGATGTCCTCATTCTTTTGGGAATGTGGATTTCCCACCAGTTTGTGTCCAATTTGTTTGTTGAGGATGTTTAACCAATCTTTCCGGCATGGTCCTTGTGTCTCCCCAGTCCATTTCCCTGTTGTTGTTATAGACAATAGACAATAGGGGCAGGAGTAGGTCATTTGGCCCTTGGAGCCAGCACCGCCATTCAATGTGATCATGGCTGATCATCCATAATCAGTACCCCGTTCCTGCCTTCTCCCCATATCCCTTGACTCCACTATCTTTAAGAGCCCTATATTGCTCTTTCTTGAAAGTATCCAAAGAACCAGCCTCCACCACCCTCTGAGGCAGAGAATTCCATAGACTCACAACTCTGTGTGGAAAAAGTGTTTCCTCATCTCCATTCTAAATGGCTTACCCCTTATTGTTAAGCTGTTGCCTCTGGTTCTGGTCTCCCCCAACATCGGGAACATGTTTCCTGCCTCTAGCGTGTCCAAACCCTTAATCTTATATGTCTCAATAAGATACCCTCTCATCCTTCTAAATTCCAGAGTATACAAGCCCAGCCGCTCCATTCTCTCAGCATATGACAGTCCCTCCATCCCGGGAATAAACCTTGTGAACCTACGCTGCACTCTCTCAATAGCAAAAATGTCCTTCCTCAAATTTGGAGACCAAAACTGCATACAATACTCCCTGGGACACTGCACAACTGCAGAAGGACCTCTTTGCTCCTATACTCAACTCTTGTTATGAAGGCCAACATGCCATTCGTTTCTTCACTGCCTGCAAGCTTACTTTCATTGACTGATGAACAAGGACCTCCAGATCCCAATGTAATTCCACTTTTCCCAACCTGACACCATTTGGATAATAATCTGCCTTCCTGTTTTTAATACCAAAGTGGATAACCTCACATTTATCCTGTTACTGCTATCCAAATGTGCCGCTATTTCATATTTTATGATTGACTCCAGAATCTTCCCCACCACCGATGTCAGGCTAACTGGTCTATTATTCCTGTTTTCTCTCTCCTGCCTTTATTAAAAAGTGGGATAACTTTAGCTACCCTCCAATCCACAGGAACTGATCCTGAATCTATAGAACATTGGAAAATTATCACCAATGCATCCACGATTTCAAGAGCCACTTCCTTAAATATCCTGGGATGCAGACCATCAGGCCCTGGGGATTTTTTCAGCCTTCAGTTCCATCAGTCTACCCAACACCATTTCCTGCCTAATGTGGATTTCCTTCAGTTCCTCCATCATCCTAGATCCTCTGGCCACTACTATATCGGGAAGATTGTTTGTGTCTTCCTTAGTGAAGACGGATACAAAGTATTTGTTCAACTCCTCTGCATTTCTGTTCCCCATAATAAATTCACCTTTTTCGGTCTTCAAGAGTCCAACTTTGGTCTTAACTAATATTTTCCTTTTCACACATCTTAAGAAACATTTACTATCTTCCTTAATATTCTTGGCTAGCTTACCTACGTACCTCATCTTTTCTCTCCACATTGCCTATTTAGTTATCTTCTGTTGTCCTTTAAACGTTACCTAATCCTCTGGCTTCCCGCTCATATTTGCTATGTTGTACTTTGTCTCTTTTATTTTTATACTGTCCCTGACGTCCCTTGTCAGCCATGGTCGCCCCATTACTCCTCTTGGAATCTTTCTTCTTCTTTGGAATGAACTGATCCTGCACCTTCGGTATTATTCCCAGAAATACCTGCCATTGTTGTTCTGCTGTCATCCCTGCTAGTGTATCTTTCCGGTCAACTTTGGCCAGCTCCTCCCTCATGGCCCCATAGTCACCTTTGTTCAACTGTAATACTGACACCTCCGATTTACCCTTCTCCCTCTCAAATTGTAGATTAAAACTTACCATATTATGGTCACAACCTCCTAATGGCTCATTAACCTCAAGTTCCCTTATCAAATCAGGTTCATTACATAACACTAAATCCAGAATTGCCTTCTCCCTGGTAAGCTTCATTATAAGCTGCTCTTCTTCATCTTGCGTATGGCGTGCACAGCCGAAAGATGTAGAACAACTTGTTCCATTTGATGTTATTGGATTGTGCACGCCGGGTTAATTGCATTCGTCGAAACAGGGCGGACCACATGAAGGTTGCAATCTTCCACCCCATAAGCTGCTCTAAGAATCCATCACGGAGGCACTCCACAAACTCCCTTTCTTGGGATCCAGTACCAACCTGATTTTCCCAGTCTACCTGCATGTTGAAATCTCCCATAACAACCGTTGCATTACCTTTACGACATGCCAATTTTAACTCTTGATTCAACCTGCACCCTATATCCAGGCTACTGTTTGGGGGGCTGTAGATAAATCCCATTAGGGTCTTTTTACCCTTACAATTACTTAGTTCTATCCATACTGACTCTACATCTCCTGTTTCAATGTCACCCCTTGGAAGGGACTAAATTTCATTCCTCACCAACAGAGCTACCACACCACCTCTGCCCACCTGTCTGTCTTTTCGATAGGATGTATACCCTTGAATATTCCGTTTCCATCCCTGGCCCTCTTGCAGCCATGTCTGTAATTCCCACAACATCATACTTGCCAATTTCTAACTGAGCCTCAAGCTCGTCCACTTTATTTCTTATACTTCGCGCATTCATATACAGCACTTTGACTGGTATTCACCTCTCCGCTTCACCACACACTATTGGCCCTGACCTTACTCTCTTATCCATTCAGGAACTTTCCTTCCCATTAATTCAGGAATCTTTTGTAAGTTTTCCTGTTCTCACTTTCCCTTTAACTCCATCTTAATACTCCCAATTTATCAATCCCTCCCCCCCCACTATTTAGCTTAAACCCACACGTGTAGCCCCCAGCAAACTTGCCTGCCAAAACGTTGGTCCCCCTCCAGTTAAGGTGTAACCCGTCCCTTTTGTGCAGGTCACCCCTATCCCAGAAGAGATCCCAGTGGTCTATAAAGCTAAATCCCTGCACCAGCCCCCCAGCCACACATTCAGATCCCCTATCTCCCTGTTCCTGCCCTCAATAGCACGCTGTACTGGAAGCAAGAACGTTGGTCCCCCTTGGAAAGCATGGATAGGTGAGGTTTCAGTTTAGGATTCTTCTTCTAGTCAAGAAGAGTCTCAAGTCAAAATGTACCCAATCCATGTCTTCCATAGATGCTGCATGAGCTGCTCTTACTCCAGTACTTTGTGTCTTTTTAATTAAACCAACAGTTCCTTGCATCAACTCTGTGTATCTCCAATCTGTGCTGTTGTTCATCTTGACTGATATCTGGCTTCATCTTTTACAGCGGGACCCTATGACTATTACACACCAGGTATGCAGATGTGATGGTCGTGGTCTGATCCAGAGACAGATATTTAATATCAGTTTACCTCACAAGCATGTCTCCACACCATGACACTCTCCAACTATCCCTGGTCAATGTTATTTCGGGGGAGCAGCGTTGGCTGAGCAGGAACTGGGGGCTGAAGTCAGTCCTCACTGTGACAGGACTGAGTCAGTGAGAGCTCCTGTAGGGAGGCTGGTTCCCTCTGGTGAACAATTCCTTCACTCAGATCAGGTTGTTGTCTGGTGCGATGACTGCTCACCAGTGGACATCACACCAGGACCGGTAATTGGGGTGAGCACGCAGCTGCTCAGGACTGTGTTGCTTCCAGATCCTGTTCCAAGTAGCGGCCGTTGTATCACTGGATCTCTCCATCATCACATTGACAGATTATCAGGTGGTTCCCTCCCTTTGCTGTATACTACGGGGTTCTCTCTTCTGATTATGGACTGGATATTTGCAACACCATCCTGATCAGCTTGTTCATGTTGTTGTGGCAGGTTCTATAACAGGATTTAAAAATCATTTGGACAGGTGTATAGAAATAAATGTTCAGAGCTTTTTGGCCTAATATGGTCAAATCAGATTAGATCTGGTGGTGCACTTGGTTGACATGGACAAGCTATGCCAAAGGCCCTTTTACCATGTTGTATACGTTCAGTCCCTTCTCCCTGTTATTTAAATGCATCTGTATTATCAGTGTTGATGGATTTTACCGTGAAGTGATGTTTGAATCCTTCTCCCCAGCAGAACATGGCAACTACCCACCACCCAGTGAAGGTCAGTCACAGTTTGCATGTCCTTAATTGGAGATAATTGTGAGGGAATCATTTCTTCCCATAATCATAATCATAGTTTATTAGTTAAGTATGTTTTGCTACATACGAGGAATTTGATTTGCCATACAGTCTTACCAATAAAAAGCAACTAAACACACAAAATACACTTTAACATAAACTGACACTGGCTGAGGAGCTGGTGAAGATCTGTTTGCAACTGAATATCTGTGAACACCGAAAAAACCCCACAAAGTGCTGCAGTAACTCAGAGGGTCAGGCAGCATCTTTGGAGAGCACGGATAGATGACGTTTCAGGTTAGGACCCTTCTTCTAGTCAAGAAAAGTCTCAAGTCAAAATGTCACCTACAGATGTCCTCCAGAGATGCTGCCTGAGCTGCTGTTACTCCAGTACTTTGTATCTTTTTATTTAAACCGGCAGTTCCTTGTGTCAACTCTGTGTATCTCCAGTCTGTGCTCTTGTTGTTCTTGACTGATATCTGACTACATCTTTTACAGTGGGACCCCATGACTATTACAAACCAGGTGAGCAGATGTGGTGGTCGCGGTCTGATTCAGAGGCAGATATTTAATGTCAGTTTCCCTCCTGTGATCACAAGCATGTCTCCACACCATGACACTCTCCAACTATCCCTGGTCAATGATATTTCGGGGGAACAGCGTTGGCTGAGCAGGAACTGGGGGCTGAAGTCAGTCCCCACTGAGACAGGACTGGGTCAGTGAGAGCTCCTGTTGGGAGGCTGGTTCCCTCTAGTGAACAGATTCCTTCACACGGATCAGGTTGTTGTCTGGTGCGATGACTGCTCACCAGTGGACATCACATGATTGGGGTGAGCGTGCAGCTGCTCAAGACTGTTGCCTCCAAATCCTGTTCCAAGTAGCGGCCGTTATATCACAGGATCACTGGATCTCTCCCTCATCACATTGGACTAATTAAACCTTAATCATACATCTATTTTTTTAAAAATAAGTTTGTGTGATCAACGTTGATGAATTTTACTGCAAAATGATATTTGAATCCTTCTCCCTCGCAGAATATGGCACACACCATCCTCCCAGTGAAGGTCAGTCACAGATTGCATGTCCTTGAATTGAGATAATTGTCAAGGATCCATTTATCCCCAGAGACAGAACCCTTTATCTCTGACACTGGCTGTGGAGTTGGTGAAGATCTGCTTGTCCTGTGAATCCATTTTCTTCTCGGGAGCTCGCTCAGCATGGAGGGAGACTCATGTTGTGTGGGTCCTCCGTTGATGAGAATGTGGGAGCTGAAGACTCTTCCACAGATTGGGCAGTGGGTTCCTGACGGGAAAGGAGGGTGGACAGATTATCAAGTGGTTCCCTCCCTTTGCTATATATCACGGGTTTCTCTCTTCTGATTATGGACTGGATATTTGCTACACCATCCTGATCAGCTTGTTCATGTTGTTGTGGCGTTGGCTGAGCAGGAACTGGGGGCTGAAGTCAGTCCCCACTGTGCCAGGACTTGGTCAGTGAGAACTCCTGTTGGGAGGCTGGTTCAGTCTGGTGAACAATTCCTTCACACAGATCAGGTTGTTGTCTGGTGCGATGACTGCTCACCAGTGGACATCACACCAGGGCCGGTAATTGGGGTGAGCACGCAGCTGCTCAGGACTGTGTTGCTTCCAGATCCTGTTCCAAGTATCACTGGATCACTCCATCATCACATTGGACCAAATTAAATCTTTATCATACATCTGTTTCTTTAATAACTCGATGTGATCAACTTTGATGAATTTTACTGTGAAATGATATTTGAATCCTTCTCCCTCGCAGAATATGGCCCACACCATCCTCCCAGTGAAGGTCAGTCACAGATTACATGTCCTTGAATTGAGATAATTGTCAAGGATCCATTGATCCCCAGAGACAGAACCCTTTATCTCTGACACTGGCTGTGGAGTTGGTGAAGATCTGCTTGTCCAGTGAATCTGTCTTCTCGCTCAGCATGGAGGGTGACTCGTGTTATGTGGGTCCTCCGTTGATGAGGTCAATGTGGGAACTGCAGACTCTTCCACAGATGAGGCAGTGGGTTCCTGACGGGAAAGGAGGGCGGACAGATTATCAGGTGGTTCCCTCCCTTTGCTGTAAACTACGGGGTTCTCTCTTCTGATTATGGACTGGATATTTGCAACACCATCCGGATCAGCTTGTTCATGTTGTTGTGGCAGGTTCTATAACAGGATTTAAAAATCATTTGGACAGGTGTATAGAAATAAATTTTCATAGCATTTTGGCCTAACATAGGCAAATCAGATTAGATCTGGTGGTGCATTTGGTTGACATGGACAAGCTATGCCAAAGGGCCTTTTACCATGTTGTATACGTTCAGTCCCTTCGACCTGTTATTTAAATGCATCTGTATTATCAGTGTTGTTGGATTTTACCGTGAAGTGATGTTTGAATCCTTCTCCCCAGCAGAACATGGCAACTACCCACCACCCAGTGAAGGTCAGTCACAGTTTGCATGTCCTTAATTGGAGATAATTGTGAGGGATCCATTTATTCCCATAATCATAATCATACTTTATTAGCCAAGTATGTCTTGCAACATACGAGGAATTTGATTTGCCATACAGTCATACCAATAAAAAGCAACAAAACACACAAAATACATTTTATCATAAACTGACACTGGCTGAGGAGCTGGTGAAGATCTGTTTGCATCTGAATATCTGTGAACACCCAAAAAACCCCACAAAGTGCTGCAGTAACTCAGAGGGTCAGGCAGCATCTTTGGAGAGCACGGATAGATAACGTTTCAGGTTAGGACCCTTCTTCTAGTCAAGAAGAGTCTCAAGTCAAAATGTCATCTGCAGATGTCCTCCAGAGATGCTGCCTGAGCTGTTGTTACTCCAGTACTTTGTATCTTTTTATTTAAACCGGCAGTTCCTTGTGTCAACTCAGTGTATCTCCAGTCTGTGCTCTTGTTGTACTTGACTGATGTCTGACTACATCTTTTACAGTGGGACCCCATGACTATTACAAACCAGGTGAGCAGATGTGATGGTCGCGGTCTGATTCAGAGGCAGACATTTAATATCAGTTTCCCTCCTGTGAAGACAAGCATGTCTCCACACCATGACACTCTCCAACTAGCCCTGATTAATGTTAATTCTGGGGAGCAGTGTTGGCTGAGCAGGAACTGGGGGCTGAAGTCAGTCCCCATTGTGACAGGACTGGGTCAGTGAGAGCTCCTGTTGGGAGGCTGGTTTCCTCTGGTGAACAGATTCCTACACACAGATCAGGTTGTTGTCTGGTGCGATGACTGCTCACCAGTGGACATCACACCGGGACCGGTAATTGGGATGAGCACGCAGCTGCTCAGGTCTGTGTTGCTTCCAGATCGTGTTCCAAGTATCACTGGATCTCTGCATCATCACATTGGACATTAAATCTTTATCATACATCTGTTTCTTTAATAACTCGATGTGATCAACTTTGATGAATTTTACTGTGAAATTATATTTGAATCCTTCTCCCTCGCAGAATATGGCCCACACCATCCTCCCAGTGAAGGTCAGTCACAGATTGCATGTTCTTGAATTGAGATAATTGTCAAGGATCCATTGATCCCCAGAGACAGAACCCTTTATCTCTGACACTGGCTGTGGAGTTGGTGAAGATCTGCTTGTCCAGTGAATCTGTCTTCTTCTCGGGAGCTCTCTCAGCATGGAGGGTGACTCGTGATATGTGGGTCCTCCGTTGATGAGGTCAATGTGGGAGCTGCAGACTCTTCCACAGATGAGGCAGTGGGTTCATGACGGGAAAGGAGGGCGGACAGATTATCAGGTGGTTCCCTCCCTTTGCTGTATACTACGGGTTTCTTTCTTCTGATTATGGACTGGATCTTTGCAACACCATCCGGATCAGCTTGTTCATGTTGTTGTGGCAGGTTCTATAACAGGATTTAAAAATCATTTGGACAGGTGTATAGAAATAAATGTTCAGAGCATTTTGGCCTAACATGGTCAAATCAGATTAGCTCTGGTGGTGCACTTGGTTGATATGGACAAACTATGCCAAAGGCCCTTTTACCATGTTGTATAAGTTCAGTCCCTTCTACCTGTTATTTAAATGCATCTGTATTATCAGTGTTGTTGGATTTTACCGTGAAGTGATGTTTGAATCCCTCTCCCCAGCAGAACATGGCAACTACCCACCACCCAGTGAAGGTCAGTCACAATTTGCATGTCTTAATTGGAGATAATTGTGTGGGAATCATTTCTTCCCATAATCATAATCATAGTTTATTAGTTAAGTATGTTTTGCTACATACGAGGAATTTGATTTGCCATACAGTCATACCAATAAAAAGCAACAAAACACACAAGACATTTTAACATAAACTGCAACTCCCCCGTCAATTCTTCCCTTCCCTCCCGCACCACCCCCTCCCCGGGCACTTTCCGTTGCAACCGCAAGAAATGCAACACCTGTCCCTTCACCTCCCCCCTCGACTCCATCCAAGGTCCCAAGCAGTCGTTCCAGGTGCGACAAAGGTTCACCTGTATCTCCTCCAACCTCATCTACTGCATCCGCTGCTCTAGATGTCAGCTGATTTACATCGGTGAGACCAAGCGTAGGTTGGGCGATCGTTTCGCCGAACACCTCCGCTCAGTCCGCAATAACCTACCTGACCTCCCGGTGGCTCAGCACTTCAACTCCCCCTCCCATTCCCAATCCGACCTCTCTGTCCTGGGTCTCCTCCATTGCCAGAGTGAGCAACAGCGGAAATTGGAGGAACAGCACCTCATATTCCGTCTGGGGACCTTGCATCCTTATGGCATTAACATAGAATTCTCCCAATTTGGCTAGCCCTTGCTGCCTCCTCCCCTTCCTTAACCCTCTAGCTGTCTCCTCCCACCCTCCCATCCGCCCGCCCTCGGGCTCCTCCTCCTCCTCCCCTTTTCCTTCTTTCTTTCCCCCACCCCCCATCAGTCTGAAGAAGGGTTTCGGCCCGAAACGTCGCCTATTTCCTTCGCTCCATAGATGCTGCTGCACCCGCTGAGTTTCCCCAGCAATTTTGTGTACCTTTAACATAAACTGACACTGGCTGAGGAGCTGGTGAAGATCTGTTTGCATCTGAATATCTGTGAACACCCAAAAAAACCCACAAAGTGCTGCAGTAACTCAGAGGGTCAGGCAGCATCTTTGGAGAGCACTGATAGATGACGTTTCAGGTTAGGACCCTTCTTCTAGTCAACAAGAGTCTTAAGTCAAAATGTCACCTACAGATGTCCTCCAGTGATGCGGCCTGAGCTGCTGTTACTCCAGTACTTTGTATCTTTTTATTTAAACCGGCAGTTCCTTGTGTCAACTCAGTGTATCTCCAGTCTGCTCTTGTTGTTTTTGACTGATATCTGACTACATCTTTTACAGCGGGACCCCATGACTATTACAAACCAGGTGAGCAGATGTGATGGTCGCGGTCTGATTCAGAGGCAGATATTTAATATCAGTTTCCCTCCTGTGAACACAAGCATGTCTCCACACCATGACACTCTCCAACTATCCCTGGTCAATGTTATTTCGGGGGAGCAGCGTTGGCTGAGCAGGAACTGGGGGCTGAAGTCAGTCCCACTGAGACAGGACTGGGTCAGTGAGAGCTCCAGTTGGGAAGCTGGTTCCCTCTTGTGAACAGATTCCTTCACACGGATCAGGTTGTTGTCTGGTGCGATGACTGCTCACCAGTGGACATCACATGATTGGGGTGAGCATGCCTCCAGATCCTGTTCCAAGTAGCGGCCGTTATATCACAGGATCACTGGATCTCTCCATCATCACATTGGACTAATTAAACCTTAATCGTACATTTGTTTAAAAAAAAAAAAGTTTGTCTGATCAACGTTGATGAATTTTACTGTGAAATGATATTTGAATCCCTCTCCCTCGCAGAATATGGCACGCACCATCCTCCTAGTGAAGGTCAGTCACAGATTGCATGTCCTTGAATTGAGATAATTGTCAAGGATCCATTTATCCCCAGAGACAGAACCCTTTATCTCTGACACTGGCTGTGGAGTTGGTGAAGATCTGCTTGTCCTGTGAATCCATCTTCTTCTCGGGCGCTCGTTCAGCATGGAGGGTGACTCGTGTTGTGTGGGTCCTCCGTTTATGAGAATGTGGGAGCTGCAGACTCTTCCACAGATTGGGCAGTGGGTTCCTGACGGGAAAGGAGGGGGGACAAATTATCAGGTGGTTCCCTCCCTTTGCTATATATCACGGGTTTCTCTCTTCTGATTATGGACTGGATATTTGCAACACCATCCTGATCAGCTTGTTCATGTTGTTGTGGCGTTGGCTGAGCAGGAACTGGGGGCTGAAGTCAGTCCCCACTGTGCCAGGACTTGGTCAGTGAGAGCTCCTGTTGGGAGGCTGGTTCCCTCTGGTGAACAATTCCTTCACACAGATCAGGTTGTTGTCTGGTGCGATGACTGCTCACCAGTGGACATCACACCAGGACCGGTAATTGGGTTGAGCACGCCGCTACTCAGGACTGTGTTGCTTCCAGATCCTGTTCCAAGTGTCACTGGATCTCTCCATCATCACATTGGACCAAATTAAATCTTTATCATACATCTGTTTCTTTAATAACTCGACGTGATCAACTTTCATGAATTTTACTGTGAAATGATATTTGAATCCTTCTCCCTCGCAGAATATGGCCCACACCATCCTCCCAGTGAAGGTCAGACACAGATTACATGTCCTTGAATTAAGATAATTGTCAAGGATCCATTGATCCCCAGAGACAGAACCCTTTATCTCTGACACTGGCTGTGGAGTTGGTGAAGATCTGCTTGTCCAGTGAATCTGTCTTCTTGGGCGCTCCCTCAGCATGGAGGGTGACTCGTGATACGTGGGTCCTCCGTTGATGAGGTAAATGTGGGAACTGCAGACTCTTCCACAGATGAGGCTGTGGGTTCCTGACGGGAAAGGAGGGCGGACAGATTATCAGGTGGTTCCCTCCCTTTGCTGTAAACTACGGCGTTCTCTCTTCTGATTATGGACTGGATATTTGCAACACCATCCTGATCAGCTTGTTCATGTTGTTGTGGCAGGTTCTATAACAGGATTTAAAAATCATTTGGACAGGTGTATAGAAATACATTTTCAGAGCATTTTGGCCTAACATAGGCAAATCAGATTAGATCTGGTGGTGCATTTGGTTGACATGGACAAGCTATGCCAAAGGGCCTTTTACCATGTTGTATACGTTCAGTCCCTTCGACCTGTTATTTAAATGCATCTGTATTATCAGTGTTGATGGATTTTACCGTGAAGTGATGTTTGAATCCTTCTCCCCAGCAGAACATGGCAACTACCCACCACCCAGTGAAGGTCAGTCACAGTTTGCATGTCCTTAATTGGAGATAATTGTGTGGGAATCATTTCTTCCCATAATCATAATCATAGTTTATTAGTTAAGTATGTGTTGCTACATACGAGGAATTTGATTTGCTGTACAGTCATGCCAATAAAAAGCAACAAAACACACAAAATACATTTTAACATAAACTGACACTGGCTGAGGAGCTGGTGAAGATCTGTTTGCATCTGAATATCGGTGAACACCCATAAAACCCCACAAAGTGCTGCCGTAACTCAGAGGGTCAGGCAGCATCTTTGGAGAGCACGGATAGATGATGTTTCAGGTTAGGACCCTTCTTCTAGTCAAGAAGAGTCTCAAGTCAAAATGTCATCTACAGATGTCCTCCAGAGATGCTGCCTGAGCTGCTGTTACTCCAGTACTTTGTATCTTTTTATTTAAACCGGCAGTTCCTTGTGTCAACTCAGTGTATCTCCAGTCTGTGCTCTTGTTGTTTTTGACTGATATCTGACTACATCTTTTACAGTGGGACCCCATGACTATTACAAACCAGGTGAGCAGATGTGATGGTCGCGGTCTGATTCAGAGGCAGATATTTAATATCAGTTTCCCTCCTGTGAACACAAGCATGTCTCCACACCATGACACTCTCCAACTATCCCTGGTCAATGTTATTTCGTGGGAGCAGCGTTGGCTGAGCAGGAACTGGGGGCTGAAGTCAGTCCCCACTGAGACAGGACTGGGTCAATGAGAGCTCCTGTTGGGAAGCTGGTTCCCTCTGGTGAACAGATTCCTTCACATGGATCAGGTTGTTGTCTGGTGCGATGACTGCTCACCAGTGGACATCACATGATTGGGGTGAGCATGCAGCTGCTCAAGACTGTTGCCTCCAGATCCTGTTCCAAGTAGCGGTTGTTATATCACAGGATCACTGGATCTCTCCCTCATCACATTGGACTAATTAAACCTTAATCATACATCTGTTTATTTTTTAATAAGTTTGTGTGATCAACGTTGACGAATTTTACTGCGAAATTATATTTGAATCCCTCTCCCTCGCAAAATATGGCACGCACCATCCACCTAGTGAAGGTCAGTCACAGATTGCATGTCCTTGAATTGAGATAATTGTCAAGGATCCATTTATCCCCAGAGACAGAACCCTTTATCTCTGACACTGGCTGTGGAGTTGGTGAAGATCTGCTTGTCCTGTGAATCCATCTTCTTCTCGGGCACTCGCTCAGCATGGAGGGAGACTCATGTTGTGTGGGTCCTCCGTTGATGAGAATGTGGGAGCTGCAGACTCTTCCACAGATTGGGCAGTGGGTTCCTGACGGGAAAGGAGGGCGGACAGATTATCAGGTGGTTCCCTCCCTTTGCTGTATATAACGGGTTTCTCTCTTCTGATTATGGACTGGATATTTGCAACACCATCCCGATCAGCTCGTTCATGTTGTTGCGGCGTTGGCTGAGCAGGAACTGGGGGCTGAAGTCAGTCCCCACTGTGCCAGGACTGGGTCAGTGAGAGCTCCTGTTGTCTGGTGCGATGACTGCTCACCAGTGGACATCACACCAGGGCCGGTAATTGGGGTGAGCACGCAGCTACTCAGGACTGTGTTGCTTCCAGATCCTGTTCCAAGTATCACTGGATCTCTCCATCATCACATTGGACCAAATTAAATCTTTATCATACATCTGTTTCTTTAATAACTCGATGTGACCAACTTTGATGAATTTTACTGTGAAATGATATTTGAATCCTTCTCCCTCGCAGAATATGGCCCACACCATCCTCCCAGTGAAGGTCAGTCACAGATTACATGTCCTTGAATTGAGATAATTGTCAAGGATCCATTGATCCCCAGAGACAGAACCCTTTATCTCTGACACTGGCTGTGGAGTTGGTGAAGATCTGCTTGTCCAGTGAATCTGTCTTCTTGGGCGCTCGCTCAGCATGGAGGGTGACTCGTGATATGTGGGTCCTCCGTTGATGAGGTCAATGTGGGAAACTGCAGACTCTTCCACAGATGAGGCTGTGGGTTCCTGACGGGAAAGGAGGGCGGACAGATTATCAGGTGGTTCCCTCCCTTTGCTGTAAACTACGGGGTTCTCTCTTCTGACTATGGACTGGATATTTGCAACACCATCCTGATCAGCTTGTTCATGTTGTTGTGGCAGGTTCTATAACAGGATTTAAAAATCATTTGGACAGGTGTATAGAAATAAATTTTCAGAGCATTTTGGCCTAACATAGGCAAATCAGATTAGTTCTGGTGGTGCACTTGGTTGACATGGACAAGCTATGCCAAAGGCCCTTTTACCATGTTGTATACGTTCAGTCCCTTCGACCTGTTATTTAAATGCATCTGTATTATCAGTGTTGATGGATTTTACCGTGAAGTGATGTTTGAATCCTTCTCCCCAGCAGAACATGGCAACTACCCACCACCCAGTGAAGGTCAGTCACAGTTTGCATGTCCTTAATTGGAGATAATTGTGTGGGAATCATTTCTTCCCATAATCATAATCATAGTTTATTAGTTAAGTATGTTTTGCTACATACGAGGAATTTGATTTGCCATACAGTCATACCAATAAAAAGCAACAAATCACACAAAAGACATTTTAACATAAACTGACACTGGCTGAGGAGCTGGTGAAGATCTGTTTGCATCTGAATATCTGTGAACACGCAAAAAAACCCACAAAGTGCTGCAGTAACTCAGAGGGTCAGGCAGCATCTTTGGAGAGCACGGATAGATGACGTTTCAGGTTAGGACCCTTCTTCTAGTCAAGAAGAGTCTCAAGTCAAAATGTCATCTACAGATGTCCTCCAGAGATGCTGCCTGAGCTGCTGTTACTCCAGTACTTTGTATCTTTTTATTTAAACCGGCAGTTCCTTGTGTCAACTCTGTGTATCTCCAGTCTGTGCTCTTGTTGTTTTTGACTGATATCTGACTACATCTTTTACAGTGGGACCCCATGACTATTACAAACCAGGTAAGCAGATGTGATGGTCGCGGTCTGATTCAGAGGCAGATATTTAATGTCAGTTTCCCTACTGTGAACACAAGCATGTCTCCACACCATGACACTCTCCAACTATCCCTGTTCAATGTTATTTCGTGGGAGCAGCGTTGGCTGAGCAGGAACTGGGGGCTGAAGTCAGTCCCCACTGAGACAGGACTGGGTCAGTGAGAGCTCCTGTTGGGAGGCTGGTTCCCTCTGGTGAACAGATTCCTTCACATGGATCAGGTTGTTGTCTGGTGTGATGACTGCTCACCAGTGGACATCACATGATTGGGGTGAGCATGCAGCTGCTCAAGACTGTGTTGCCTCCAGATACTGTTCCAAGTAGCGGCCGTTATATCACAGGATCACTGGATCTCTCCCTCATCACATTGGACTAATTAAACCTCAATCATACATCAGTTTAAAAAAAAAAAAAGTTTGTGTGATCAACGTTGGTGAATTTTACTGCGAAATGATATTTGAATCCCTCTCCCTCGCAGAATATGGCACGCACCATCCACCTAGTGAAGGTCCGTCACAGATTGCATGTCCTTGAATTGAGATAATTGTCAAGGATCCATTTATCCCCAGAGACAGAACCCTTTATCTCTGACACTGGCTGTGGAGTTGGTGAAGATCTGCTTGTCCTGTGAATCCATCTTCTTCTCGGGCACTCGCTCAGCATGGAGGGAGACTCATGTTGTGTGGGTCCTCCGTTGATGAGAATGTGGGAGCTGTAGACTCTTCCACAGATTGGGCAGTGGGTTCCTGACGGGAAAGGAGGGCGGACAGATTATCAGGTGGTTCCCTCCCTTTGCTGTATATCACGGGTTTCTCTCTTCTGATTATGGACTGGATATTTGCAACACCATCCTGATCAGCTCGTTCATGTTGTTGTGGCGTTGGCTGAGCACGAACTGGGGGCTGAAGTCAGTCCCCACTGTGCCAGGACTGGGTCAGTGAGAACTCCTGTTGGGAGGCTGGTTCCCTCTGGTGAACAATTCCTTCACACAGATCAGGTTGTTGTCTGGTGCGATGACTGCTCACCAGTGGACATCACACCAGGACCGGTAATTGGGATGAGCATGCAGCTGCTCAGGACTGTGTTGCTTCCAGATCCTGTTCCAAGTATCACTGGATCTCTCCATCATCACATTGGAATAATTAAATCTTTATCATACATCTGTTTCTTTAATAACTCGATGCGATCAACTTTGATGAATTTTACTGTGAAATGATACTTGAATCCTTCTCCCTCGCAGAATATGGCCCGCACCATCCTCCCAGTGAAGGTCAGTCACAGATTACATGTCCTTGAATTGAGATAATTGTCAAGGATCCATTGATCCCCAGCGACAGAACCCTTTATCTCTGACACTGGCTGTGGAGTTGGTGAAGATCTGCTTGTCCTGTGAATCTGTCTTCTTGGGCGCTCCCTCAGCATGGAGGGTGACTCGTGATATGTGGGTCCTCCGTTGATGAGGTCAATGTGGGAGCTGCAGACTCTTCCACAGATGAGGCTGTGGGTTCCTGACGGGAAAGGAGGGCGGACAGATTATCAGGTGATTCCCTCCCTTTGCTGTAAACTACGGGGTTCTCTCTTCTGATTATGGACTGGATATTTGCAACACCATCCCGATCAGCTTGTTCATGTTGTTGTGGCAGGTTCTATAACAGGATTTAAAAATCATTTGGACAGGTGTATAGAAATACATTTTCATAGCATTTTGGCCTAACATAGGCAAATCAGATTAGTTCTGGTGGTGCATTTGGTTGATATGGACAAGCTATGCCAAAGGGCCTTTTACCATGTTGTATACGTTCAGTCCCTTTGACCTGTTATTTAAATGCATCTGTATTATCAGTGTTGATGGATTTTACAGTGAAGTGATGTTTGAATCCTTCTCCCCAGCAGAACATGGCAACTACCCACCACCCAGTGAAGGTCAGTCACAGTTTGCATGTCCTTAATTGGAGATAATTGTGAGGGATCCATTTATTCCCATAATCATAATCATACTTTATTAGCCAAGTATGTCTTGCAACATACGAGGAATTTGATTTGCCATACAATCATACCAATAAAAAGCAACAAAACACACAAAATACATTTTATCATAAACTGACACTAGCTGAGGAGCTGGTGAAGATCTGTTTGCATCTGACCAACTGTGAACACCCAAAAAACCCCACAAAGTACTACAGTAACTCAGAGGGTCAGGCAGCATCTTTGGAGTGCACGGATAGTTAACGTTTCAGGTTAGGACCCTTCTTCTAGTCAAGAAGATTCTCGTAAAAATGTCACTTCACTGTCCTCCAGACGTGCTGCCTGAGCTGCTGTTATTCCAGTACTTTGTATCTTTTTATTTAAACTGGCAGTTCCTTGTGTCAACTCTGTGTATCTGCAGTCTGTGCTCTTGTTGTTCTTGACTGATATCTGACTACATCTTTTACAGCGGGACCCCATGACTATTACAAACCAGGTGAGCAGATGTGATGGTCGCGGTCTGATTCAGAGGCAGACATTTAATATCAGTTTCCCTCCTGTGAACACAAGCATGTCTCCACACCATGACACTCTCCAACTATCCCTGGTCAATGTTATTTCGGGGGAGCAGCGTTGGCTGAGCAGGAACTGGGGGCTGAAGTCAGTCCCCACTGAGACAGGACTAGGTCAGTGAGAGCTCCAGTTGGGAAGCTGGTTCCCTCTTGTGAACAGATTCCTTCACACGGATCAGGTTGTTGCCTGGTGCGATGACTGCTCACCAGTGGACATCACATGATGGGGGTGAGCATGCCTACAGATCCTGTTCCAAGTAGCGGCCGTTATATCACAGGATCACTGGATCTCTCCATCATCACATTGGACTAATTAAACCTTAATCATACATCTGTTTTAAAAAAAAATAAGTTTGTGTGATCAACGTTGATGAATATTACTGTGAAATGATATTTGAATCCCTCAGCCTCGCAGAATATGGCCCACACCATCCTCCTAGTGAAGGTCAGTCACAGATTGCATATCCTTGAATTGAGATAATTGTCAAGGATCCATTTATCCCCAGAGACAGAACCCTTTATCTCTGACACTGGCTGTGGAGTTGGTGAAGATCTGCTTGTCCTGTGAATCCATCTTCTCGGGCGCTCGCTCAGCATGGAGGGAGACTCATGTTGTGTGGGTCCTCCGTTGATGAGAATGTGGGAGCTGCAGACTCTTCCACAGATTGGGCAGTGGGTTCCTGACGGGAAAGGAGAGCGGACAGATTATCAGGTGGTTCCCTCCCTTTGCTGTATATCACGGGTTTCTCTCCTCTGATTATGGACTGGATATTTGCAACACCATCCTGATCAGCTTGTTCATGTTGTTGTGGCGTTGGCTGAGCAGGAACTGGGGGCTGAAGTCAGTCCCCACTGTGCCAGGACTGGGTCAGTGAGAGCTCCTGTTCCCTCTGGTGAACACCAGGTGAGCAGATGTGATGGTCGTGGTCTGATTCAGAGGCAAACATTTAATATCAGTTTCCCTCCTGTGAAGGCAAGCATGTCTCCACACCATGACACTCTCCAACTATCCCTGGTCAATGTTATTTCTGGGGAGCAGCGTTGGCTGAGCAGGAACTGGGGGCTGAAGTCAGTCCCCACTGAGACAGGACTGGGTCAGTGAGAGCTCCAGTTGGGAAGCTGGTTCCCTCTTGTGAACAGATTCCTTCACGGATCAGGTTGTTGTCTGGTGCGATGACTGCTCACCAGTGGACATCACATGATGGGGGTGAGCATGCCTCCAGATCCTGTTCCAAGTAGCGGCCGTTATATCACAGGATCACTGGATCTCTCCATCACATTGGACTAATTAAAGCTTAATCGTACATCTGTTTTTTTATTAATAAGTTTGTGTGATCAACGTTGATGAATTTTACTGTGAAATGATATTTGAATCCTTCTCCCTCGCAGAATATGGGCCACACCATCCTCCCAGTGAAGGTCAGTCACAGATTGCATGTTCTTGAATTGAGATAATTGTCAAGGATCCATTGATCCCAGAGACAGAACCCTTTATATCTGACACTGGCTGTGGAGTTGGTGAAGATCTGCTTGTCCAGTGAATCTGTCTTCTTGGGCGCTCCCTCAGCATGGAGGGTGACTCGTGATATGTGGGTCCTCCGTTGATGAGGTCAATGTGGGAACTGCAGACTCTTCCACAGATGAGGCTGTGGGTTCCTGACGGGAAAGGAGGGCAGACAGATTATCAGGTGGTTCCCTCCCTTTGCTGTAAACTACGGGGTTCTCTCTTCTGATTATGGACTGGATCTTCATATTGTTGTGGCAGGTTCTATAACAGGATTTAAAAATCATTTGGACAGGTGTATAGAAATAAATTTTCAGAGCATTTTGGCCTAACATAGGCAAATCAGATTAGTTCTGGTGATGCATTTTGTTGACATGGACAAACTATGCCAAAGGGCCTTTTACCATGTTGTATACGTTCAGTCCCTTCGACCTGTTATTTAAATGCATCTGTATTATCTGTGTTGATGGATTTTACCGTGAAGTGATGTTTAAATCCTTCTCCCCAGCAGAACATGGCAACTACCCACCACCCAGTGAAGGTCAGTCACAGTTTGCATGTCCTTAATTGGAGATAATTGTGAGGGATCCATTTATTCCCATAATCATAATCATACTTTATTAGCCAAGTATGTCTTGCAACATACGAGGAATTTGATTTGCCATACAATCATACCAATAAAAAGCAACAAAACACACAAAATACATTTTATCCTAAACTGACACTGGCTGAGGAGCTGGTGAAGATCTGTTTGCATCTGAACATCTGTGAACACCCAAAAAACCCCACAAAGTGCTGCAGTAACTCAGAGGGTCAGGCAGCATCTTTGGAGAGCACGGATAGTTAACGTTTCAGGTTAGGACCCTTCTTCTAGTCTAGAAGATTCTCGTCAAAATGTCACTTCACTGTCCTCCAGACGTGCTGCCTGGGCTGCTGTTATTCCAGTACTTTGTATCTTTTTATTTAAACTGGCAGTTCCTTGTGTCAACTCTGTGTATCTCCAGTCTGTGCTCTTGTTCTTGACTGATATCTGACTACATCTTTTACAGTGGGACCCCATGACTCTTACAAACCAGGTGAGCAGATGTGATGGTCGCGGCCTGATTCAGAGGCAGACATTTAATATCAGTTTCCCTCCTGTGAAGACAAGCATGTCTCCACACCATGACACTCTCCAACTATCCCTGGTCAATGTTATTTCTGGGGAGCAGTGTTGGCTGAGCAGGAACTGGGGGCTGAAGTCAGTCCCCATTGTGACAGGACTGGGTCAGTGAGAGCTCCTGTTGGGAGGCTGGTTCCCTCTGGTGAACAGATTCCTTCACACAGATCAGGTTGTTGTCTGGTGCGATGACTGCTCACCAGTGGACATCACACCAGGACCGGTAATTGGGGTGAGCACGCAGCTGCTCAGGACTGTGTTACTTCCAGATCGTGTTCCAAGTATCACTGGATCTCTGCATCATCACATTGGACTAATTAAATCTTTATCATACATCTGTTTCTTTAATAACTCGGTGTGATCAACTTTTATGAATTTTACTGTGAAATGATATTTGAATCCTTCTCCCTCGCAGAATATGGCCCACACCATCCTCACAGTGAAGGTCAGTCACAGATTGCATGTTCTTGAATTGAGATAATTGTCAAGGATCCATTGATCCCCAGAGGCTGAACCCTTTATCTCTGACACTGGCTGTGGAGTTGGTGAAGATCTGCTTGTCCTGTGAATCCATCTTCTTCTCGGGAGCTCCCTCAGCATGGAAGGTGACTCGTGATATGTGGGTCCTCCGTTGATGAGGTCAATGTGGGAACTGCAGACTCTTCCACAGATGAGGCAGTGGGTTCCTGACGGGAAAGGAGGGCGGACAGATTATCAGGTGGTTCCCACACTTTGCTGTACACTACGGGTTTCTCTCTTCTGATTATGGACTGGATATTTGCAACACCATCCTGATCAGCTTGTTCATGTTGTTGTGGCAGGTTCTATAACAGGATTTAAAAATCATTTGGATAGGTGTATAGAAATAAATGTTCAGAGCATTTTGGCCTAACATAGGCAAATCATATTAGCTCTGGTGGTGCACTTGGTTGATATGGACAAGCTATGCCAAAGGGCCTTTTACCATGTTGTATAAGTTCAGTCCCTTCGACCTGTTATTTAAATGCATCTGTATTATCAGTGTTGTTGGATTTTACCGTGAAGTGATGTTTGAATCCCTCTCCCCAGCAGAACATGGCAACTACCCACCACCCAGTGAAGGTCAGTCACAGTTTGCATGTCCTTAATTGGAGATAATTGTGAGGGAATCATTTCTTCCCATAATCATAATCATAGTTTATTAGTTAAGTATGTTTTGCTACATACGAGGAATTTGATTTGCCATACAGTCATACCAATAAAAAGCAACAAAACACACAAAAGACATTTTAACATAAACTGACACTGGCTGAGGAGCTGGTGAAGATCTGTTTGCATCTGAATATCTGTGAACACCCAAAAACCCCCACAAAGTGCTGCAGTAACTCAGAGGGTCAGGCAGCATCTTTGGAGAGCACGGATAGATGACGTTTCAGGTTAGGACCCTTCTTCAAGTCAAGAAGAGTCTCAAGTCAAAATGTCACCTACAGATGTCCTCCAGAGATGCTGCCTGAGCTGCTGTTACTCCAGTACTTTGTATCTTTTTATTTAAACCGGCAGTTCCTTGTGTCAACTCTGTGTATCTCCAGTCTGTGCTCTTGTTGTTCTTGACTGATATCTGACTACATCTTTTACAGCGGGACCCCATGACTATTACAAACCAGGTGAGCAGATGTGATGGTCGCGGTCTGATTCAGAGGCAGACATTTAATATCAGTTTCCCTCCTGTGAACACAAGCATGTCTCCACACCATGACACTCTCCAACTATCCCTGGTCAATGTTATTTCGGGGGAGCAGCGTTGGCTGAGCAGGAACTGGGGGCTGAAGTCAGTCCCCACTGAGACAGGACTGGGTCAGTGAGAGCTCCAGTTGGGAGGCTGGTTCCCTCTTGTGAACAGATTCCTTCACACGGATCAGGTTGTTGCCTGGTGCGATGACTGCTCACCAGTGGACATCACATGATGGGGGTGAGCATGCCTCCAGATCCTGTTCCAAGTAGCGGCCGTTATATCACAGGATCACTGGATCTCTCCATCATCACATTGGACTAATTAAACCTTAATCATACATCTGTTTTAAAAAAAAATAAGTTTGTGTGATCAACGTTGATGAATATTACTGTGAAATGATATTTGAATCCCTCAGCCTCGCAGAATATGGCCCACACCATCCTCCTAGTGAAGGTCAGTCAAAGATTGCATATCCTTGAATTGAGATAATTGTCAAGGATCCATTTATCCCCAGAGACAGAACCCTTTATCTCTGACACTGGCTGTGGAGTTGGTGAAGATCTGCTTGTCCTGTGAATCCATCTTCTCGGGCGCTCGCTCAGCATGGAGGGAGACTCATGTTGTGTGGGTCCTCCGTTGATGAGAATGTGGGAGCTGCAGACTCTTCCACAGATTGGGCAGTGGGTTCCTGACGGGAAAGGAGAGCGGACAGATTATCAGGTGGTTCCCTCCCTTTGCTGTATATCACGGGTTTCTCTCCTCTGATTATGGACTGGATATTTGCAACACCATCCTGATCAGCTTGTTCATGTTGTTGTGGCGTTGGCTGAGCAGGAACTGGGGGCTGAAGTCAGTCCCCACTGTGCCAGGACTGGGTCAGTGAGAGCTCCTGTTCCCTCTGGTGAACACCAGGTGAGCAGATGTGATGGTCGCGGTCTGATTCAGAGGCAGACATTTAATATCAGTTTCCCTCCTGTGAAGGCAAGCATGTCTCCACACCATGACACTCTCCAACTATCCCTGGTCAATGTTATTTCGGGGGAGCAGCGTTGGCTGAGCAGGAACTGGGGGCTGAAGTCAGTCCCCACTGAGACAGGACTGGGTCAGTGAGAGCTCCAGTTGGGAAGCTGGTTCCCTCTTGTGAACAGATTCCTTCACGGATCAGGTTGTTGTCTGGTGCGATGACTGCTCACCAGTGGACATCACATGATGGGGGTGAGCATGCCTCCAGATCCTGTTCCAAGTAGCGGCCGTTATATCACAGGATCACTGGATCTCTCCATCATCACATTGGACTAATCAAACCTTAATCGTACATCTGTTTTTTTATTAATAAGTTTGTGTGATCAACGTTGATGAATTTTACTGTGAAATGATATTTGAATCCTTCTCCCTCGCAGAATATGGGCCACACCATCCTCCCAGTGAAGGTCAGTCACAGATTGCATGTTCTTGAATTGAGATAATTGTTAAGGATCCATTGATCCCAGAGACAGAACCCTTTATCACTGACACTGGCTGTGGAGTTGGTGAAGATCTGCTTGTCCAGTGAATCTGTCTTCTTGGGCGCTCCCTCAGCATGGAGGGTGACTCGTGATATGTGGGTCCTCCGTTGATGAGGTCAATGTGGGAACTGCAGACTCTTCCACAGATGAGGCTGTGGGTTCCTGACGGGAAAGGAGGGCAGACAGATTATCAGGTGGTTCCCTCCCTTTGCTGTAAACTACGGGGTTCTCTCTTCTGATTATGGACTGGATCTTCATATTGTTGTGGCAGGTTCTATAACAGGATTTAAAAATCATTTGGACAGGTGTATAGAAATAAATGTTCAGAGCATTTTGGCCAAACATAGGCAAATCAGATTAGTTCTGGTGGTGCACTTGGTTGACATGGACAAGCTATGCCAAAGGGCCTTTTACCATGTTGTATACGTTCAGTCCCTTCGACCTGTTATTTAAATGCATCTGTATTATCTGTGTTGATGGATTTTACCGTGAAGTGATGTTTAAATCCTTCTCCCCAGCAGAACATGGCAACTACCCACCACCCAGTGAAGGTCAGTCACAGTTTGCATGTCCTTAATTGGAGATAATTGTGAGGGATCCATTTATTCCCATAATCATAATCATACTTTATTAGCCAAGTATGTCTTGCAACATACGGGGAATTTGATTTGCCATACAGTCATACCAATAAAAAGCAACAAAACACACAAAAGACATTTTAACATAAACTGACACTGGCTGAGGAGCTGGTGAAAATCTGTTTGCATCTGAACATCTGTGAACACCCAAAAAACCCCACAAAGTGCTGCAGTAACTCAGAGGGTCTTTGGAGAGCACGGATAGTTAACGTTTCAGGTTAGGACCCTTCTTCTAGTCTAGAAGATTCTCGTCAAAATGTCACTTCGCTGTCCTCCAGACGTGCTGCCTGGGCTGCTGTTATTCCAGTACTTTGTATCTTTTTATTTAAACTGGCAGTTCCTTGTGTCAACTCTGTGTACCTCCAGTCTGTGCTCTTGTTGTTCTTGACTGATATCTGACTACATCTTTTACAGTGGGACCCCATGACTATTACAAACCAGGTGAGCAGATGTGATGCTCGCGGTCTGATTCAGAGGCAGACATTTAATATCAGTTTCCCTCCTGTGAAGACAAGCATCCATTGATCCCAGAGACAGAACCCTTTATCACTGACACTGGCTGTGGAGTTGGTGAAGATCTGCTTGTCCTGTGAATCCATCTTCTTCTCGGGAGCTCCCTCAGCATGGAAGGTGACTCGTGATATGTGGGTCCTCCGTTGATGAGGTCAATGTGGGAACTGCAGACTCTTCCACAGATGAGGCAGTGGGTTCCTGACGGGAAAGGAGGGCGGACAGATTATCAGGTGGTTCCCACACTTTGCTGTACACTACGGGTTTCTCTCTTCTGATTATGGACTGGATATTTGCAACACCATCCTGATCAGCTTGTTCATGTTGTTGTGGCAGGTTCTATAACAGGATTTAAAAATCATTTGGATAGGTGTATAGAAATAAATGTTCAGAGCATTTTGGCCTAACATAGGCAAATCATATTAGCTCTGGTGGTGCACTTGGTTGATATGGACAAGCTATGCCAAAGGGCCTTTTACCATGCTGTATAAGTTCAGTCCCTTCTACCTGTTATTTAAATGCATCGGTATTATCAGTGTTGTTGGATTTTACCGTGAAGTGATGTTTGAATCCCTCTCCCCAGCAGAACATGGCAACTACCCACCACCCAGTGAAGGTCAGTCACAGTTTGCATGTCCTTAATTGGAGATAATTGTGAGGGAATCATTTCTTCCCATAATCATAATCATAGTTTATTAGTTAAGTATGTTTTGCTACATACGAGGAATTTGATTTGCCATACAGTCATACCAATAAAAAGCAACAAAACACACAAAAGACATTTTAACATAAACTGACACTGGCTGAGGAGCTGGTGAAAATCTGTTTGCATCTGAATATCTGTGAACACCCAAAAACCCCCACAAAGTGCTGCAGTAACTCAGAGGGTCAGGCAGCATCTTTGGAGAGCACGGATAGATGACGTTTCAGGTTAGGACCCTTCTTCAAGTCAAGAAGAGTCTCAAGTCAAAATGTCACCTACAGATGTCCTCCAGAGATGCTGCCTGAGCTGCTGTTACTCCAGTACTTTGTATCTTTTTATTTAAACCGGCAGTTCCTTGTGTCAACTCTGTGTATCTCCAGTCTGTGCTCTTGTTGTTCTTGACTGATATCTGACTACATCTTTTACAGCGGGACCCCATGACTATTACAAACCAGGTGAGCAGATGTGATGGTCGCGGTCTGATTCAGAGGCAGACATTTAATATCAGTTTCCCTCCTGTGAACACAAGCATGTCTCCACACCATGACACTCTCCAACTATCCCTGGTCAATGTTATTTCGGGGGAGCAGCGTTGGCTGAGCAGGAACTGGGGGCTGAAGTCAGTCCCCACTGAGACAGGACTGGGTCAGTGAGAGCTCCAGTTGGGAAGCTGGTTCCCTCTTGTGAACAGATTCCTTCACACGGATCAGGTTGTTGCCTGGTGCGATGACTGCTCACCAGTGGACATCACATGATGGGGGTGAGCATGCCTCCAGATCCTGTTCCAAGTAGCGGCCGTTATATCACAGGATCACTGGATCTCTGCATCATCACATTGGACTAATTAAACCTTAATCATACATCTGTTTTTAAAAAAAATAAGTTTGTGTGATCAACGTTGATGAATATTACTGTGAAATGATATTTGAATCCCTCAGCCTCGCAGAATATGGCCCACACCATCCTCCTAGTGAAGGTCAGTCACAGATTGCATATCCTTGAATTGAGATAATTGTCAAGGATCCATTTATCCCCAGAGACAGAACCCTTTATCTCTGACACTGGCTGTGGAGTTGGTGAAGATCTGCTTGTCCTGTGAATCCATCTTCTCGGGCGCTCGCTCAGCATGGAGGGAGACTCATGTTGTGTGGGTCCTCCGTTGATGAGAATGTGGGAGCTGCAGACTCTTCCACAGATTGGGCAGTGGGTTCCTGACGGGAAAGGAGAGCAGACAGATTATCACGTGGTTCCCTCACTTTGCTGTATATCATGGGTTTCTCTCCTCTGATTATGGACTGGATATTTGCAACACCATCCTGATCAGCTTGTTCATGTTGTTGTGGCGTTGGCTGAGCAGGAACTGGGGGCTGAAGTCAGTCCCCACTGTGCCAGGACTGGGTCAGTGAGAGCTCCTGTTCCCTCTGGTGAACACCAGGTGAGCAGATGTGATGGTCGCGGTCTGATTCAGAGGCAGACATTTAATATCAGTTTCCCTCCTGTGAAGGCAAGCATGTCTCCACACCATGACACTCTCCAACTATCCCTGGTCAATGTTATTTCGGGGGAGCAGCGTTGGCTGAGCAGGAACTGGGGGCTGAAGTCAGTCCCCACTGAGACAGGACTGGGTCAGTGAGAGCTCCAGTTGGGAAGCTGGTTCCCTCTTGTGAACAGATTCCTTCACGGATCAGGTTGTTGTCTGGTGCGATGACTGCTCACCAGTGGACATCACATGATGGGGGTGAGCATGCCTCCAGATCCTGTTCCAAGTAGCGGCCGTTATATCACAGGATCACTGGATCTCTCCATCATCACATTGGACTAATTAAACCTTAATCGTACATCTGTTTTTTTATTAATAAGTTTGTGTGATCAACGTTGATGAATTTTACTGTGAAATGATATTTGAATCCTTCTCCCTCGCAGAATATGGGCCACACCATCCTCCCAGTGAAGGTCAGTCACAGATTGCATGTTCTTGAATTGAGATAATTGTCAAGGATCCATTGATCCCAGAGACAGAACCCTTTATCTCTGACACTGGCTGTGGAGTTGATGAAGATCTGCTTGTCCAGTGAATCTGTCTTCTTGGGCGCTCGCTCAGCATGGAGGGTGACTCGTGATATGTGGGTCCTCCGTTGATGAGGTCAATGTGGGAACTGCAGACTCTTCCACAGATAAGGCTGTGGGTTCCTGACGGGAAAGGAGGGCAGACAGATTATCAGGTGGTTCCCTCCCTTTGCTGTAAACTACGGGGTTCTCTCTTCTGATTATGGACTGGATCTTCATATTATTGTGGCAGGTTCTATAACAGGATTTAAAAATCATTTGGACAGGTGTATAGAAATACATTTTCAGAGCATTTTGGCCTAACATAGGCAAATCAGATTAGTTCTGGTGGTGCATTTGGTTGACATGGACAAGCTATGCCAAAGGGCCTTTTACCATGTTGTATACGTTCAGTCCCTTCGACCTGTTATTTAAATGCATCTGTATTATCAGTGTTGATGGATTTTACGGTGAAGTGATGTTTGAATCTTTCTCCCCAGCAGAACATGGCAACTACCCACCACCCAGTGAAGGTCAGTCACAGTTTGCATGTCCTTAATTGGAGATAATTGTGAGGGATCCATTTATTCCCATAAT
The DNA here is from genome assembly GCF_010909765.2 of Amblyraja radiata. Classification (NCBI taxonomy): domain Eukaryota; kingdom Metazoa; phylum Chordata; class Chondrichthyes; order Rajiformes; family Rajidae; genus Amblyraja; species Amblyraja radiata. The sequence continues at coordinate 38,943,969 of NC_045975.1, forward strand.
CATAATCATACTTTATTAGCCAAGTATGTCTTGGAACATACGAGGAATTTGATTTGCCATACAGTCATACCAATAAAAAGCAACAAAACACACAAAATACATTTCATCATAAACTGACACTGGCTGAGGAGCTGGTGAAGATCTGTTTGCATCTGAACATCTGTGAACACCCAAAAAGCCCCACAAAGTGCTGCAGTAACTCAGAGGGTCAGGCAGCATCTTTGGAGAGCACGGATAGTTAACGTTTCAGGTTAGGACCCTTCTTCTAGTCTAGAAGATTCTCGTCAAAATGTCACTTCACTGTCCTCCAGACGTGCTGCCTGGGCTGCTGTTACTCCAGTACTTTGTATCTTTTTATTTAAACTGGCAGTTCCTTGTGTCAACTCTGTGTACCTCCAGTCTGTGCTCTTGTTGTTCTTGACTGATATCTGACTACATCTTTTACAGCAGGACCCCATGACTATTACAAACCAGGTGAGCTGATGTGATGGTCGCAGTCTGATTCAGAGGCAGACATTTAATATCAGTTTCCCTCCTGTGAACACAAGCATGTCTCCACACCATGACACTCTCCAACTATCCCTGGTCAATGTTATTTCCTGGGAGCAGCGTTGGCTGAGCAGGATCTGGGGGCTGAAGTCAGTCCCCACTGAGACAGGACTGGGTCAGTGAGAGCTCCTGTTGGGAGGCTGGCTCCCTCTTGTGAACAGATTCCTTCACACGGATCAGGTTGTTGTCTGGTGCGATGACTGCTCACCAGTGGACATCACATGATTGGGGTGAGCATGCAGCTGCTCAAGACTGTGTTGCCTCCAGATCCTGTTCCAAGTAGCGGCTGTTATACCACAGGATCACTAGATCTCTCCATCATCACATTGAACTAATTAAAGCTTAATCATACATTTGTTTTTTTATTAATAAGTTTGTGTGATCAACGTTGATGAATTTTACTGCGAAATTATATTTGAATCCTTCTCCCTCGGAGAATATGGCACGCACCATCCTCCTAGTGAAGGTCAGTCACAGATTGCATGTCCTTGAATTGAGATAATTGTCAAGGATCCATTTGTCCCCAGAGACAGAACCCTTTATCTCTGACACTGGCTGTGGAGTTGGTGAAGATCTGCTTGTCCTGTGAATCCATCTTCTTCTCGGGCACTCGCTCAGCATGGAGGGAGACTCGTGTTGTGTGGGTCCTCCGTTGATGAGAATGTGGGAGCTGCAGACTCTTCCACAGATTGGGCAGTGGGTTCCTGACGGGAAAGGAGGGCGGACAGATTATCAGGTGGTTCCCTCCCTTTGCTGTATATCACGGGTTTCTCTCTTCTGATTATGGACTGGATATTTGCAACACCATCCTGATCAGCTTGTTCATGTTGTTGTGGTGTTGGCTGTGCAGGAACTGGGGGCTGAAGTCGGTCCCCACTGTGTTAGGACTGGGTCAGTGAAGGGCCTGTTACACTTTGGCGATTTATTTGGCGACTGTCATAGTCGTAGCAGGTCACCGAAAAAACGGTAACTGGACCCCCCTACGACAATGACTACAACAACCTACCTCCTAGTCGATGTCAAGCTCCAGCAAGCTACCGACAACCGGCGGCCCATTAGGACGTCCACCTACGACCAGACCTACGACAACCTACGTCCAACCGCGACAAGCTATGACAAGGTACGACCCTGTCGGCGATAACTGAAGAAAACTTAAGACAATTCAGTCGCCGGTACCTGTCGCCGGTTGATGTAGGTAGTCGCCAATGGAATTCACCGAAGTCAGCACCAGCGACAACCTACGTCATCCTGGCGACAACCTACGACACCACCTTAGGTCAGGAGAAGTCAAGCTACGCTCATTGGCTTCAAGCCAACTGTCACTGACTGCCACCGAAAAGTTTTCAAAATCCAGCGGTGATCAGAAAAGCCCGACGATTCTTTAGGTGACTGAGGAGGCTACTCATGACCATATAGGCAACACCCTGGCTACCATGTGGTGACAGCCTAGTCGCCAAAAAAATCGCCTAAGTGGGACAGGGGCATGAGAGCTCCTGTTGGGAGGCTGGTTCCCTCTGGTGAGCATATTTCTTCACACGGATCAGGTTATTGTCTGCTCGCCAGTGGACATCACACCAGGATGGGTAGCTGGGTGATTGGGGTGAGCAGTCAGCTGATGGATCCAGCGTTGATGGATTTTACTGTGATGTGATATTTGAATCCTTCTCCCCCGCAGAATATGACACGCAACATCCTCTCGGTGAAGGTCAGTCACAGATTGCATGTTCTTGAATTGAGATAATGGTCAAGGATCTATTGATGCCCAGAGACAGAACCCTTTATCTCTGACACTGGCTGAGGAGCTGTACTGTATACTGCGTATTTCTCTCTTCTGATTATGAACTGGATATTTGCAACACCTTCCTGAATCCTCCTTCTTCATTGTCAAATATAACTACGTATCCCCAGGCCCTCAGCGCTGGAGATACTGGCCGGGGAGAGAACACTGACGATGGTTCATGTCACCTTCACATTATTCACATTGTACTGGATCTGACATTGCTCACTCGCTCAATCCCTCTCTTTCCTTGAAGCCTCTTCACCTCCTCCTTACAATCCACAATCCCAACCACTTTTGTTGGCACCAGCAATCCTTGAAGTATCACATTTGCTTCCCACAGCCAAATCATTGGTGACATTGCTGATATCTGAGGCCCAGGCACTGATCTGTGTGGCATTGTCCAGTCACCTGCTGTCAGCCCGAGACACACCAAGTCGTTCCTCATCCCTGTTTTGGGTGTGTCTGCCTGCTCTATTAAAAATCATATTAGAAAAGGCAGGACCTTCACAGTGAATGGTAGAGCTCTGGGCAGCATTGTGAGGCAGAAGGATCAGGGAGTATAGATACATAGATCCCTGAAAGTGGCATAAGAGATAGACAGGATAGTTACACCTCATTTAACCTCATCTACTGTATCCATGTCAACTCTTATACATTGGTGAGACCAAACGTAGACTGGGCGATTATTTCGCTGAACAACTTTGCTCAGTCAGCCTGGGCTCACCTGATCACCCTGTTGCCAAACATTTTAATTCCCCTTCCCATTCCCACAATGACCTCTCCGTCCTAAGCCTCCTCCATGGTCGGAGTGAGGCTAAACGCAAATTGGAGGAACAGCATCTCATATTTCGCTTGGGCAGCTTACCACCCAATGGTATGAATATTGAATATTGATTTCTCTAACTTCAAGTAACCACTGTATTCCCTCTCTTTCCATCCCTCGCCCACCCAAGTCACACCAGCTTCTCGTTCTCACCTAGCAAACAGTTAACAATAGCTTGTTTCCTTTATCATCATCATTCATCTTTCATTCATTTGTTCTATATCTCTCCACATCACTGTCTATTTCTCTTGTTTCCCTTTCCCTTGACTCTCAGTCTGAAGAAGGGTCTTGACCCGAAATGTCACTCATTCCTTCTCTCCAGGGATGCTGCCTGTCCTGCTGAGTGACTCCAGCATTTTGTGTCTATCTATGGTTAAGAAGGCTTTAAATACATTGGCCTAGAGCAGTCAGCGTATTGAGTGTAGAAGTTGTGACATTATGTTAGAGTTGTACAACACATTGGTGTGGTTGCATTTAGAATACGATGATCAGAGTCGGGACACTCATTTGGTCGCCCTGTTATGGGAAGGATGTCATTAAGTAGCAAGATTTACAAGGATGTTGCCAGGACTTAAGGGCTTGTGTTATCATGGAAAGGTTGGGCAGGCTAAGACTTTATTCCTTGGAGTGCAGGATGCTGATGGTCCATTATCACATTGGACTAATAGAAACTTTACCTTTCATCTGTTTTGTTGTTAAATAACTTGGCTCTTCTCCCCAGCAGAATATGACAAGCACCGTCCACTCACTGAAGGTCAGTAACAGATTGCACGGTCCTAGAATTGTGCTACTTGTCATGGATCCACTTGTTACCAGAGGCAGAATTCTTTGTTTCTTTATTATTAAATCACTCTCGGCTGTAACGATCCGGAGAACAAAGCATGGCATGTGGGTGTAGGCCGGGGAGGGGGGAGAGGTTTGATAAGCAAATAGTTGGTACAAAGGCCAGAATATTAGCAGAAAGTGTTAGGCAGGGTTGAAGAATTGCAAATTGTGAAGCTAAAGTAGCAGGGGTGGTGAGGAGGGGGTAGAAATAGGGGGGAGTCAAGGAGAGTCCAGTTCGTACCATTAGGCTGTAAGCTACTCAAGCGGAATATAAAGTGGTATTCCTTCAGTTTGTGTGCGCCCTCACTCTGGCAATGGAGGAAGCCCAGGACAGAAAGATCAGTATGGGAATGGGATGGGGAATTAAAATGCTTAGAAACCGGGAGGTCCAATGGGCCTTGGCGGACAGAGTGCAAGTTTTCAGTGAAACGATCGGCGAGTCTACGCTTGGTCTCGCCAATGAACAGGAGGTCATGTGGGGAACACATACTGTTGGCAGTAGGTGAGGTTAGAGGAGGTGCACAATTTCCCTGACTCACCTGGAAGGACTGCTGGGGTCCCTGGATGGAGGCAAAGGACAGATATTACATCTCCAGCGGCCTTAGGGAGTGTATCTGGGAAGGGGGGGGGGGGGGTTGATTGCGAGGAAACCAAGGATCTGCGGATGGAGCGGTCACTGAGGAAGGCATAAAGGGTTGGAGCTCGAAAGATGTGACTGGTGGTGGGATCGCGTTGGAAGTGACGGAAATGTTGGAGGAAGTTGCATTGGTTATGAAAGGTGGTGGTGGTGAGGACCGGGGGAACGCTATCCTTGTTCCACTGGGGGGGAGGGGAAGCGAGAGCAGATCTACAAGACACAGAGGAGACGTGGGTGAGAGATCTGTCTATAACAGAAGGGAGAACATTATGTATGTCTAGGAAGGAATTGCAGATGTTGATTTAAACCGAAGAGAGACATGAAAAGCTGGAGTGTCAGACAGCATCTCTGGAGAAAAACAATAGGTGATGTTTTATGTCGAGACCCTTCTTCAGACAGAGAGTCGGGAAAGGAAAACGAGAGATATAGACGGTGACATGGAGAGATATAGAACAAATGAATGACAGATATGCAAAAAAGTAACAATGATAAAAGAAACAGGCCAGTGTTAGCTGTGGGTTTGGTGAAAATAAGTTACAGACAATGAGACTCAACAAGACAATTTGGGTGGAGTAGGGATGGAGAGAGGGGAGATGGAAGGGTTACTTGAAGTTAGAGAAATCAATATTCACACTGCTGGGTTGTGAGCCGCCCAAGTGAAATATGAGTTGCTGTTGCTCCAATTTGCGTTTGGCCTCACTCTGACAGACACAGGACAGAAAGGTCAGTGTGGGAATGGGAATGAAAGCATTTGGCAACTGGGAGATCAGGTAGGTCCAGGCGGACAGAGCGAAGGTATTCAGCGTAACAATCGCCCTGTCTACGTTTGGGCTCCCCGATGTATGGTGTACTACGTCAGCCTTATTTTTGCCTGGTGGTTTAAACGGTCTCTTGCCCGAGAGACTCTTTCCTTCCTGCCCACAATACACAATCCCACCCTGTTTTATGTCACCAGCCGTCTTTGAATTCTCACAATTAGTTCCCTCAACCAAAACGATGTCTGAGACTGTGGCACTGACACCTGCAACACTGTCCACTCACTGCCTGCCCGACCCGAACTGCAGATGCTGGTTTAAAGAAGGAGAGAAGGAATGGGTGACGTTTCGGATCGATACTGGTCTAAAGAAGGGTCTTGATCTAAAAAAGGCACCCATTCCTTCGCTCCAGAGATGCTGCCTGTCCCACTGAGTTACTACAGCTTTTTGCGTCTATCTCAGACCTGTACGTTAATTGGTGTGGTATAAATATATATATTGTCCGTACTGTGTTAGGATAGGGTTAATGTGCAGGGATCACTGGTCAGCATGGGCTCAGTGGGTCGAAGGGCCTGTTTCAACACTGTACCTCTAAACTAAACTGAAGTGCAGTTTTATCAAGATGTAGATCCACGTGTCTCCCATTCGGTATTTAAGTGTCTGTGCACACCCAGTCTTGTTGACTGATACCTGATTTCCTCTTTCATAGCAGTGCCTCCAGCAGCTCAGCAGAGAGGTCAGCCCTGGTCTGACCAGAGGCCCTTCATTGAGAGACTGTCACCCCTCCATAACCGCCTATATACTATTATTGGTCACTTCTGCCAGTGTTTCAATGTTTGCTACAAACTGGGAATCCAGTCAGCATTTGAACACAGCATCAGCGTACAGCAGCGTACATTACGCTCTCAACAATTTCCTTACTTTCACTGACCTGTGAACCTGTCCTTGCGATCCTCCGTCACTATGGCTTTGCCTTTGATACAGGGTCCCCTTGCTCAAGTGGTGAAATCCTTCATTATGAGAGGGGCCGAGTGGATCGCTGAAGCCAGTGAGATAACTAGCGTTCCCTGTGGTCCCTCTGGTCACGCTGTTGATCACAGGAACCTGTCCACAGTTTAAAATCATTTTTAATGGGTCCTGTTTCAAAATGTTATGCCAAATTTTCATGCAGTTTTAAACGTGCTCCCGTGCCAGCACATTGTAACATGGAGGTCTATCTGTCCTTTGTCAATGTTACCTGCAGGCTGAGCAGGAATTGGGGGCTGAAGTCAGTCCCCTCTAGGGCAGGACTCGGTCAGTGAGAGCTCCTGTTGGGAGGCTGGTTCCCTCTGGTGACCAGATTCCTTCACACGGATCAGATTGTTGTCTGGTGCGGTGACTGCTCGCCAGTGGACATCACACGGGGACAGGGGGAGGCCGCACAGTCCAGCAGTAATGTGTTGTCTCCATCTCCTGGTCCAAGTATCTGCCATTGTAGTACTGGATATTTTTATCATCACTTTGACCTTGCAGATTAAATCGGTCTGTTATGTAAATAAATCGCTACCATCGGTGCTGATGGAATTTATTGTGAAGTGACATTTGAATCCTTCTCCCCAACAGGACATGACAACTACCGTCCACCCAGTGAAGGTCAGTCACAGTTTGCACATCTATTAATTTGGGATATAGTGATGGATCCTCTTGTTCTCAATGCCAGAACCCTTTGTCTTTACATTGGCTGAGGAGCTGATGAAGATTTACTTGTCCAGTGAATGTTTCTTCATCTCAGGGGCTCTCTCTGGATGGAGGATCACTGTCTTCCATGCGTGTTAAGTGAGTCTTCTATTGTCTGATGAGGGCAATGTGGAAACCATCCCTACTCTTCCACATATTTGGCAGGAAAGGGATACATGGTCAGGTTGTTTACTTCGACTGTGGATCTCTCGATGTTCCAATTCATGGACTGGAGGTTAGAAACGCCATCCTGATTCCTCCTTCTTTACCTTCAGCCATCAGAGATTCCCAAAAGTCGGTGGAGATGTTGCATTATTTTCAAGAAGTTAGTTTCAGTGTTGGAACAGGAATGGGAGAATTTAAAAGCAAGCTGGTGGATTGATGCAGCCAGTTCATTTCAGTGTCTGAGCAGGAGTGAGAAATTTAAAAGCTACCCCACGGATTAGTGCAGCCAACCAATTTCATTGTCGGAGCAGCAGTGGAAGAATTTAAAAGCCAGCCCGTGAATTGGTTGGGTGTTAATAACTAATAAAAAGAAGGTATGGTGTGGTGGATAGCCGATTGGGAGCAGCCGTGTTGGGAGAGAGGTTGGTTGAGGTAAAGTGCTGTGTGGAGGTCAAATGTGAGTCTTTCGCTCAAGAGTCTAAACTTTATGTCAAAGTTTTTTGTCACATTTACTGAGGTACAGTGAAAAGCTTTTGTTGCATGCTAACCAGTCAGCAGAAAGGCAATACATAATCACAATAGAGCCATCCACAGGTATACGGACACATAATAAGGGAATGACGTAAAAATACGTTTTTGTGCAAGATTAAGTCCAGTAAAGTCCAATCAAAGTTAGTGCGAGCGTCTCAAAGAGGTAGATAGTAGCTCAGGACTGCTCTCGAGTTGTCGGTAGGACGGTTCGGTTGCCTGATAATAGCTGGGAAGAAAGTGTCCCTGAATTTGGAGTTTTTTTTTTAACACTTCTATACCTTTAGCCCACTGGGAAAGGAGAGAAGAGGGAGTGGCTGGGGTGTGACTCATCCTTGATTATGCCTCTGAGGAAGCATGAAGTGGAAATGGAGTCAATGGAATGGAGGTTAGTTTATGTGATGGTCTGGGCTGTGTCTATAATTCTCTGCAACTTCTTGTGGTCTGGGATGGAGCTGTTCCCAAACCATGCTGAGTGGATCCCAATGCATAAATGCTTTCGATCTGTAGACGTTTGTGAGAGTTGTTGGGGACATGTCGAACTTCCTAAGCCTTCTAAGGAAGTAGAGGCGTTGATGTGCTTTCTTGGCCGTTGCTTTGATCTGGATGGTCCAGGATGTTATTGGTGATATTGACTCCTAGGAATTTGAGGTTTTCAGCCATCTCGACTTCAGCACCATCAATGCAAACTGGGGTATGTGTACCACTTCGCTTCCTGAAGACGATCACTATCTCCATGTCTTAATGACATCGAGAGAAAGGTTGTTGCCTCAACACCAGACCACGAGGTTCTCAATCTCCTTCTGTACTCCATCTCATGATTATTTTATCCATAATTATCTCATGATTATTTTATATCCGGCCCACGATGGTGGTGTCGTCTGCGAATTTGTAAATTGCATTGGAGTGCTGTCTGGTTGGAAAGCGTGAGTGTCTGGCTGAAGAATCTTGGGTGAGGAGGTTGAGCAGAGGGAGCTCAGAAGGAAAAGGTACAGCCTGCCGTTTCATTTTATTCGTGTGATATTTCTTTCTTAGTTGAGTGCAGTTGTGATGGGCAGTAGAATAGTGCAATGTTCCTCCTGCAGGATGTGGGAAGTCAGGGAAACTGCTGGTGACTTTGGCGGCTAAACCTGTGGCAATTATGTCCAGGTGCAGCTCCTTTCAGGCTGTGTTAGGGAGCTGGACGACCTCAGCATCATCCAGGAGAATGAGAGCTTAAATAAGACATAGTGAGGTGGTCGCACCTAAGCTTCAGGAGGAGAGTAGGAGGGTGACAACGAGGAAAGGGATTAACAGAGAGTATGTGTCCCTTGTGGCCATTTCCCTTTAAAACAGGTACATTCTCTTGAATGAATAAGTTTATTGGCCTTGTATATTCACATACAAGGAATTTGCTTTGGTGCTCCGCCCACGTGACAACATGACATACAGTGACAGTTAGGAATGACACGTAAAACATTAAACATTAATAATAAAACATTATCGATTAAGCATGTGAATTAAATAAAATACCAGAGCAAAAGGATGCTACAGATTTTTGGTATAGAGTAGATACTGGTTTACACTGAAGATAGACACAAAAAGCTGGAGTAACTCAGCAGGACAGGTAGCATCTCTGAAGAGAAGGAATGGGTGAGGTTTTGGGTCAAGATTCGCTTCTTAGGGGCCTGACAGGAGATTCTTCATCAACAATGAAGGCTTCAGGACGGTGTGTTGCCTCCCTGGTGCCAAGGAACATCCTGAAAGTAGTATGCTTTAAAAGTGTGATGACATGAGATCAGGGCATGCATATTCCTGTTATTGTGAAGGGCAAGGCAGGTGGGCGTAAGGGAGCTTAGTTGACGAGATAAATTAAAGTGCGGGTCAGGAAAATGGAAGCATGGCACAGGTATAAACAGCTGGCATCTAATGTATGTGTTCAAAAGGGAACTGCAGATGCTGGAATATCGAAGGTACACACAATTGCTGGGGAAACTCAGCGGGTGCAGCAGCATCTATGGAGCGAAGGAAATAGGCGACGTTTCGGGCCAAAACCCTTCTTCAGACTGATGGGGGGTGGGGAAAGAAAGAAGGAAAAGGGGAGGAGGAGGAGGAGCCCGAGGGCGGGCGGATGGGAGGGTGGGAGGAGACAGCTAGAGGGTTAAGGAAGGGGAGGAGACAGCACGAGCTAGCCAAATTGGGAGAATTCAATGTTAATGCCATAAGGACGCAAGGTCCCCAGACGGAATATGAGGTGCTGTTCCTCCAATTTCCGCTGTTGCTCACTCTGGCAATGGAGGAGACCCAGGACAGAGAGGTCGGATTGGGAATGGGAGGGGGAGTTGAAGTGCTGAGCCACCGGGAGGTCAGGTAGGTATTTGCGGACTGAGCGGAGGTGTTCGGCGAAACGATCGCCCAACCTACGCTTGGTCTCACCGATGTAAATGAGCTGACATCTAGAGCAGCGGATGCAGTAGATGAGGTTGGAGGAGATACAGGTGAACCTTTGTCGCACCTGGAACGACTGCTTGGGACCTTGAATGGAGTCGAGGGGGGAGGTGAAGGGACAGGTGTTGCATTTCTTGCGGTTGCAATGGAAAGTGCCCGGGGAGGGGGTGGTGCGGGAGGGAAGGGAAGAATTGACGAGGGAGTTGCGGAGGGAGCGGTCTTTGCGGAAGGCAGACATTGGGGGAGATGGGAAGATGTGGCGAGTGGTGGGGTCACGTTGGAGGTGGCGGAAATGGCGGAAATGGCGGAGGATTATGTGTTATATTTGCCGGCTGGTGGGGTGAAAGGTGAGGACCAGAGGGACTCTGCCCTTGTTGCGTGTGCGGGGATGGGGAGAGAGAGCAGTGTTACGGGGTATGGATGAGACCCTGGTGTGAGCCTCATCTATGGTGGCGGAGGGGAATCCCCGTTCCCTGAAGAACGAGGACATTTCCGATGCCCTGGTATGAAATGTCTCGTCCTGGGAACAGATGCGGCGTAGGCGGAGGAATTGGGAGTAGGGGATGGAGTCTTTGCAGGGGGCAGGGTGGGAAGACGTGTAGTCCAGATATGTATCCCTAGATATGAACTGAGGAACATACTTAGTAAGGAAGGAGGCAGGAGATAGTCTGGCAGATAATATTAAGGAAAATTCAAAAAGCTTTTACAAGTACAGGTACATTAAAGGAAATATTAGGTGACTAGAGAGAATAGGGCCCCTCATAAGCCAGAGTGGTCATCTCCGTGTAGAGCCGCAGGAGATGGACAAATTCCTCAATAAGTATTTTCCCTCTATTTTTACTGTGGAGAAAGTCATGAACACTGGGGAACTTGAGACGGTTAATGGAAGTGTATTGTGGACAGTCTGTATTATGGCTGAGGAGGTGAAGAATGTTCTAATGCATATGAAGGTGACCAAAACTCCTGACCCTGGACAGATATATCTGAGGGCTTTGTGAGGAGCTAGAGAAGAAATTGCAGGTGCCCTGGCTGAAATATACCAATCCGTGTGCGGACGTGGCGCTGAAGGACGGGAAGCCAAAGCGAAGAAGTGGAAGCCAAATAACCGAATGGAAACGACGCTGAAAAGCCAAATAACCGAAAGCGTACGATGCCGAAAAGCCAAATAACCGACTGGAAGCAACGCTGAAAAGCCAAATAACTGAACGGACGCAATGCCGAAAAGCCAAATAACCGAAAGGGCGTGACGCCTAAAAGCCAACTAACAGAAAGAGCGCAATGCCGAAAAGCCAAATAATGGACATGACATACCGGGCAGGACTTGTCAGAGATTGGTCCAGATCCCTGCGCGCATCATATCACTGGCTGGAGGAGACGGAAGGGTGGGGGTCAATTTCCCCACACAAGGCTGCCCGGAGCTGGAGGGTGACTGGGCGCTCTGAACTTGAGCACCAAGGTGTAAATGGCCGAAGGAGCGCATCCCTCGGGACAGCCCTCATTCTCTCCCCCGGGGTCAGCTCTATCCGGCCATGGCCGCCATCCGCCTCGTCTCCCCCATGTGACGGCAGTGTGACGGGCTGTCAGCAGCACATGCACACACGGGTCCGGGGACAGATGGGGACAGTCTGGTCCCCCCGCCCACCTAGATTCACTGACCGTGATGCACCGCCACTGGACTCTGACCCCCCCCCCCCTGGCAGCAGGGACAGATGAATCACCCGGTGTGGGTGTCGGGCGGTGAATCACCCCACGTGTGGGCCGGGGTCCGGTGGTCGGGGGGTTGGATATCCCTGGTGTGGGGGTTGGGGTCCAGTGGCGGTGCATCGCGGTCAGTGACTCTGGGTGGGTGAAGGGACCAGACTGTCCCCAACTCTACTCCACCTGGCCCCGTGTGTGTGTGCGCTGCCGACCCACAGCCTGTCACAGTGCGGCTGCACGGGGAGATGAAGCGGAGGGCAGCCGTGGCCGGACAGTGCAGAACCTAGGGGGAAGAGTGGGGGCTGTCCAGAGGGATGTGGAATGGAGCGAGGTGGAGGATAAATGCTCCTTGCATTGGAAGACTCAAATAGGGAAAGCTAGCAGTCAGTGTGAGAGGCAGGAGGCAGAGAAGGGTAGCACTCGGACCCAAAATGTAGGGGAGAAAGAAGAAAAGGATAATAAAAAGAGAATAAGAGGGGGTGGGTTTCTTAAATGTGTATATTTTAATTCTAGGAGCATTGTAAGAAAGGTGGATGAGCTTAGAGCCTGGATTGACACCTGGAAGTATGATGTTGTGGCGATCAGTGAAACATGGTTGCAGGAGGGCTGTGATTGGAAACTAAATATTCCAGGATTTTGTTGCTTCAGGTGTGATTGAATTGGAGGGGCAAGAGGTGGAGGTGTTGCATTGCTTGTCAGGGAAGATATTACAGCAGTGCTTTGGCAGGATAGATTATAGGGCTCGTCTAAGGAGGCTATTTGGGTGGAATTGAGAAATGGGAAAGGGGTAGCAACACTTATAGGGGTGTATTGTAGACCTCCAAATGGGGAGCGAGAATTGGAAGAGCAAATATGTAAGGAGATCACAGATATTAGTAGTAAGCACAAGGTAGTGATTGTGGGAGATTTCAATTGTCCTCACATAGACTGGGAAGCACATTCTGTAAATGGGCTGGATGGTTTGGAGTTTGTAAAATGTGTGCAGGATAGATTTTGCAGCAATACATAGAGGTACCTACTAGAGAAGGGGCGGTACTGGACCTCCTGTTAGGAAATGAGACAGGTCAGGTGGCAGAGGTGTGTGTTGGGGAACAGTTCGGGTCCAGTGATCACAATACCATTAGTTTCAATATAATTATGGAGAGGGTCAGAACTGGACCTAGGGTTGAGATTTTTGATTGGAGAAAGGCTAACTTTGAGGAGATGCGAAAGGATTTAAAAGGAGTGAATTGGGACATTTTGTTTTATGGGAAAGACGTGGAAGAGAAATGGAGTACATTTAAAGGTGACATTTTAAGAGTACGGAATCTTTATGTCCCTGTTCGGTTGAAATGAAATAGTAAAAATTGGAAAGAGCCATGGTTTTCAAGGGAAATTGGACCCTTGGTTTGGAAAAAGAGAGAGATCTACAATAATTATAGGCAGCATGGAGTAAATGAGGTGCTTGAGGAGTATAAAGAATGTAAAAAGAATCTTAAAGAAATTAGAAAAGCTAAAAGAAGATATGAGGTTGCTTTGGCAAGTAAGGTGAAAGTAAATCCAAAGGGTTTCTACAGCTATATTAATAGCAAAAGGATAACGAGGGATAAAATTGGTCCATTAGAGAGTCAGAGTGGACAGCTATCTGCAGAGCCAAAAGAGATGGGGGAGATATTGAACAATTTCTTTTCTTCAGTATTGACCAAGGAGAAGGATATTGAATTATGTGACGTAAGGGAAACAAGTAGAGTAGCTATGGAAACTATGAGATTCAAAGAAGAGGAAGTACTGACACTTTTGAAAAATATAAAAGTGAATAAGTCTCCAGGTCCGGACAGGATATTCCCTAGGACATTGAGGGAAGTTAGCGTAGAAATAGCAGGGGCTATGACAGAAATATTTCAAATGTCATTAGAAACGGGAATAGTGCCGGAGGATTGGCGTATGCGCATGTTGTTCCATTGTTTTAAAAGGGTTCTAAGAGTAAACCTAGCAATTATAGACCTGTTAGTTTGACGTCAGTGGTGGGCAAATTAATGGAAAGGATACTTAGAGATAATATATATAAGCATCTGGATAAACAGGGTCTGATTAGGAACAGTCAACATGGATTTGTGCCTGGAAGGTCATGTTTGACTAATCTTCTTGAGGTTACTCGGGAAATTGATGAGGGTAAAGCAGTGGATGTTGTATATATGGACTTCAGTAAGGCCTTTGACAGGTTCCTCATGGAAGGTTGGTTAAGAAGGTTCAATTGTTGGGTATTAATAGTGGAGTAGCAAGATGGATTCAACAGTGGCTGAATGGGAGATGCCAGAGAGTAATGGTGGATGGCTGTTTGTCAGGTTGGAGGCCAGTGACTAGTGGGGTGCCTCAGGGATCTGTGTTGGGTCCACTGTTGTTTGTCATGTACATCAATGATCTGGATGATGGTGTGGTAAATTGGATTAGTAAGTATGCAGATGATACTAAGGTAGGTGGTGTTGTGGATAATGAAGTAGATTTTCAAAGTCTACAGAGAGATTTAGGCCATTTGGAAGAGTGGGCTGAAAGATGGCAGATGGAGTTTAATGCTGATAAATGTGAGGTGCTACATCTTGGCAGGACAAATCAAAATAGGACGTACATGGTAAATGGTAGTGAATTGAGGAATGCAGTTGAACAGAGGGATCTAGGAATAACTGTGCACAGTTCCCTGAAGGTGGAATCTCATGTCGATAGGGTGGTAAAGAAAGCTGTTGGTGTGCTGGCCTTTATAAATCAGAGCATTGAGTATAGAAGTTGGGATGTAATGTTAAAATTGTACAAGGCATTGGTGAGGCCAATTCTGGAGTACAATTTTGGTCGCCTAATTATAGGAAGGATGTCAACAAAATAGAGAGAGTACAGAGGAGATTTACTAGAATGTTGCCTGGGTTTCAGCAACTAAGTTACAGAGAAAGGTTGAACAAGTTAGGTCTTTATTCTTTGGAGCGCAGAAGGTTAAGGGGGGACTTGATAGAGGTCTTTAAAACGATGAGAGGGATAGACAGAGTTGACGTGGATAAGCTTTTCCCACTGAGAGTAGGGAAGATTCAAACAAGAGGACATGACTTGAGAATTAAGGGACAGAAGTTTAGGTGTAACATGAGGGGGAACTTCTTTACTCAGAGAGTGGTAGCTGTGTGGAATAAGCTTCCAGTGGAGGTGGTGGAGGCAGGTTCGATTTTATCATTTAAAAATAAATTGGATAGTTATATGGACGGGAAAGGAATGGAGGGTTATGGTCTGTGTGCAGGTAGATGGGACTAGGGGAGAATAAGTGTTCGGCACGGACTAGAAGGGCCGAGATGGCCTGTTTCCGTGCTGTAATTGTTATATGGTTATATGTGTTCCTTCAGCCGCTTACACCTTGGTGCTCAGGTTCAGAGCGCCCAGTCACCCTTCAGCCCTAGGCGGTTTGTGTGGGAAAATGACCCCCAGCCTCCCGTCTCCCCCGGCCAGTGATGTGTTGGACGCGGTGATCTAGACCAATCGCCGACAATTCCCGCCCCCCGGAGACTTCATGTCCGTTATTTGGCTTTTAGGCGTGGCGTCCATTCAGTGAGTTGGCTTTTCGGCATTGCGCCCTTTCGGTTAGTTGGCTTTTAGGCGTCCCGCCCTTTTGGTTATTTGGCTTTTCGCCGTTGCGTCCGTTCGGTTATTTGGCTTTTCGGCGTTGCGTCCGTTCGGTTATTTGGCTTTTCGGCGTTGCGCCCTTTCGGTTATTTGGCTTTTTTGCGTCGTTTCCGTTCGGTTATTTGCCTTTCACTTCTTCGCTTTGGCTTCTCATCCTTCAACGGCACGTTCGGGTACCATACCAATCATGATTGATCACGGATGAGGTGCCAGAAGACTGGAGGATGGCTAATGTTGTCACCTCTATTAAATAAGGGCTGCAAGGCAAAGCCTGGGAACTATAGACCAGTGAGCCTAACATCTATTCTAGGCATGTTACTGGAGAGTGTGCTGAGGGATAAGATGTTTATACATTTCAACAAGGCATGTGAAAAGGTTCCATATGGTCGGCTGCTCTGGAAGGTTAGATCACATGGGATCCAGGTAGAGCTAGCTGACTAGATAGAAAATTAGCTTAATGAATGGAAGCAGTGGGTGATTATGGAAGGTTTTATTTTAACTGAAGGTCTGTGACGGGTGATGTGCCTCATTGTTTTATATCAATTATTTGGATGAGAATGTATAATGTATAAATAGTAAGTTTGCTGATGAAACTAAAGTGGGTGGTATTGTAGATAACAAAGATGGTCATTAAAAATTACAGCAGGATCTTTATCAGTTGGGCAAGTGGGCTGAGGAATGGTTAATGGAGATAGTTAAAGATAAGTGCAAGGTATTTAATTTTCGGAAGTCAAACCAGACCAAGACCTTCACAGTAAATGCCAGGGCACTGGAGTGTTATCGAGCAGAAGGATCTTGGAGCGCAGGTACATGGTTCTTCAAAGTGGTGTCACAGGAAGACAAGATAGTCAAGAAGGTTTCCAGCACATTGGTCTTCAACAGTCAGTGTATATGTTAAAGTTGGACAGGACATTGGTGAGGCTACATTTGGCGTACGGTGTTCAGTTTTGGTCACCCTGCCACAGGAAAGATGTTGTTAAGTGGGAAAGAGCGCAGAGAAGATTTACGAGGATGTTGCCAGGACCTGAGGGCCTGATAGAGGTTAGGCAGGCTAGTACTTTATTCCTTGGAGAGCGGGAGGATGAGGGGTGACAAATGACAAATGTATGAAAAGAACCAATCAAAGCCAGCATTGATCATCAAGGAATGGTGGAGATATGTTATCACCTTTTCCACAGTCAACAATAGACTATTGTGGGCTCCACATTTCCTTGGTCATCGGTGCTGGCTTTAATTTGTTCTTTTCATACCTTTCATTCATTTGTTCTTTGTACCTTTCCATACTTCCAGTTTCCCTCTCCCCGACTCTCAGTCTGAAGAAGGGTCCTGACCAAAAGAATCACCTACCTCCAGAGATGCTACCTGACCCGTTGGGTTACTCCAGCATTTTGTCTGTCTAAGAGGTAACCATTGTTGTTCTACAACTGTAAGAACTATCTTTCTGCAAGATCTTTGTTAATGTTAGTTTACCTGTTGGGTAAAGAATGCACAGATGCAATGAGGAAGCCTCTGTCTTGGATAATTTTGATGAAAAGAATGAGGAAAAGGGCAGTATCAGGGTTTTACAATAGGATGTTGATTGCTTGATTTAGCTGTGGTTCATGGAATAGACATCCATGCACAGCCTTGACATTTTGGGAATAAATTCAAAAATAAATGTGAAATATAATCTGACTTTCAGGGTGCAATTTGAGGAAGGCAGACGCATTTTTGTTGGCAGATTTAATTTGATCATCTTAGACAAAGATACTCCATCCTCTGATTGTACAAAAGCAAACTTAAAAATAAAGATGTGGGTAGTTGTAATGCAAAATAACTTAACTACAAGTGGATCAACGACTTCCTGACCAACTGAACACAATCAGCGAGGATAGGTGACAAATTATCCTCTATGGTAATCCTTGGCACTGGTGCCCCTGCAAGGATAAGTTCTCAGCCCCCTTCTAAACTTCTTATACATTCATGTGTGCAGCCAAATACTAACGCAAATCAATTTACGAATTTGCAAAAGACACTATCGTAGAGGGCTGAATATCAAATAGTGATGAGATGGCGTACAGAAAGGACTTGGAGAAAGTTATAAGCTGGTACCAAGACAACAACCTCTCCCTCAGTGTCAGCAAGACAAAGGAGATCATGTCGACATCAGGAAGTGAAGCGGTTGGTACACACAACATACATTGATAGCGCCGAAGTAGAAACAGTTGAAAACTTCAAGCTCTTAGGAATAAATATCACCAGCAACTTGTCCTGGACCAGCCACATCACAGCAATGGCCAAGAAAGCACACCAACACCTCGACTTCCTCAGAAGCTTAGGAGGTTCAGTATGTCCCCAGCAACCCTCACCTTTCCACAGATGCGCCGTAGAAAGCGTTTTATAAGGATGTATCACAGCCTGGCTTGGGAACAGCTCCATCCAAGAACACAAAAAATTGCATACAATTGTGAACGTAGCCCAGACCATCACACAAACCAACTTCCCTTCCATTGACTCCATCTGCACTTCACACTACCTCGGCAAGGACACCAGCATAATCAACTAGAGAGCGGCCCTAACCTCCATTTATCTCAATGGAGATCTTCAAACTATCTTTAATCAGACTTTACTGGACTTTACCTTCCACGTTATGGTGCTCTTTATCCTCTATTAATACACTGTAGATGGCATATAGAATCGGCACTCAGGGTTCTGAGGGCCCTGATTACATGATTGTGGACTAGATAGCACAGGCCAAAAAGCTTTTCACTGTAGCTGGTAACACTTGGCACTATTAAACTAAACTAATAAACTAAACTAAACTTAAAGTTGTTTCAGTGAGTTATTGAAGAATCTGTGTATACCCAGTGCAGTCCCTTGTTCATGTTGATTGATATCTGACTTCCTCTTATACAGCGGGACCCCATGAGTATTTTCCACCAGCTCAGCACACAGGTTAGTCCTGCTCACCCAAAGGTGAACTTACACCCCATTCTTCTATCGGTCTTCCTCCAGTGTTTCTGTATTTGTTACAAGCAAGAAATGTATTTATCCTTTTGAACATAGCATCAGTTTGGGATATGATATTTTTGCCTTTCAGCCAATTTTCTTCCTTTCATTGTTTGAACTGACCTTGTGATTCTCTTCACAAAAAAGGACCAGTCCTTTTTGTCTCCGTGTGTTCCTTGCCAATGTTACCTCTGGGGGAGCAGTGTTGGCTGAGCAGGAACTGGGGGCTGAAGTCAGTCCCCACTGGGACAGGACTGGGTGAGTGAGAGCTCCTGTTGGGAGGCTGGTTCCCTCTGGTGACCAGATTCCTTCACACAGATTAGATTGTTGTCTGGTGCGGTGACTGTTCGCCAATAGATATCACACGGGGACGGGAGCAGCTTCTCAGTACTGTGTTGTCTCCAGATCCTGTTCCAAGTATCTGACGTTGTATCACAGGATCACTGGATCTTTTCATCATCACATTGACATTACTGATTACATTTATAGCTTCCATCTGTAATGTAAATTAGACCGTAAGACAGAGAAGCAGAATTAGGCCATTTGGCCCATCAAGTCTCCTCTGGCATTAGATCATGGCTGATCTATTTTTCTCTCTCAACCCCATTCTCCTGCCTTCTCCCCATAACGTTTGACACCCTTACCAACCTCAGTACCTAATCAATCTCCGCTTTAAAAACACCCAATGACTTGACCTCCCCAGCCACCTGTGGCAATGAATTCCATAGATTCACCAACCTTTGGCAAAAGACATTCATCTTCATCTTCATTCTTATATATTGGTATCATCAGTTTTGCTGGATTTTACAGTGAAGCGACATTTGAATCCTTCTCGCCAGCAGAAAACGACAACTAGCATCCACCCAGCGAAGGTCAGACACAGTTTGCAATATGAAATAATGGTGATAGATCCACTTGTTTCCAAAGGCAGAATTCTTTGTCCCTGACACATGTTGAGGGGTTGGTGAAGATCTGCTTGACCTGTGAATTTGTCGTTGTCTCAGATGATCGCTCAGGATGGATGGTGACTCACTTCTACTCAAGTTCTAAGTGTCCTCCATTCTTTGACGAGGTCAATGTGGGAACTGCAGTCTATTCCACAGATAGGACAGGGGATCTTGATGGGGAAGCAGGGTGGACAGATTGTCAGGTGGTTCAATCCTTCTGCCACAAGCAAAGATTCAAGTTGGCCATTTGAACATGAAATCTGTTTGGGATTTGTTACTTTACCTACCCATCAATGTCCTTCCTTTCACCGTGAACTGACCTTCTGATCCTCCATTACTCGAAGAACTGGTCCACTTCTTTCCCCCAGGTTAACGATCACGTTGCCCTGAGGTGAAAAGCCTTTGATTTTGAAACATGGTCCCCTTGCTCCAGCGTTGAAATCCTTTGTTATGCGAGTTGCCGAGGGGCTCCGTGAGGCTGGTGAGGTGACTGACGTGTTGGGCAGCATCTCTGGTGAGATGGAATAGATGACATTTCGGACCGAGACCCTTCTGCAGACTGAGAGTCAAGGGAAATGAAAATGAGAAATAAAGATTGTGATATAGAGAGACACAGAACAAAGAAGTAACGATGATCAGGGAAATGGTCCATTCTTGGCTGTGGGCCAGGTTAAAACGAGTTAAACGGACAATGAAACTAGTACAACGACTAGGATGGGCGAGAGATGGAGAGAGATTGCAGAGAGCATTAACACAAACTTTTAATAAAACACATTAAAATTAACAAATAAAAGATGAAAAAACAGACAGACTGTTGGCGAGGCAGCCATCGCTGACAGCGCCAAATGGTGAAATACTTCATGATGAGAGGTAGCGAGGGGCTCCTTGAGGATGGCAAGGTGACAGGAAGCCTGTGATCCCTCTGATCTGGCTGTTGGGTTCAGCAACCTGTCCACAGTTTAAAATCAGCTTACCTCTGGCGAACACAAGCATGTGCCCGCACCTTGACATAGGGGTCCGCCTGTCCCTTGTCAACATGGCCTCGGGGGAACAGTGCCGGCTTAGCAGGAACTGGGGGCTGAAGTCAGTCCCCACTGAGACAGGACTGGGTCAGTGAGAGCTGTTGGGAGGCTGGTTCCCTCTGGTGAACAGATGGATCAGACTGTTGTCTGGTGCAGTGACTGCTTGCCAGTGGACATCACACCAGAACTGGGGAAGGTGGTACAGCTGCTCAGGACTCGGGTGTCTCCAGATCCTGTTTCAAGTCTTGGCCGTGGTATATCGGGATGACTGGCTCTCCCCATCTCATTGAACTTACTGATTAGATCTGTATCTTCCATCTGTTGTTTAAATACATCAGTATCATCAGCATTGATGTCATTCATGGTGAAGTGATATTTGAATCCTTTTCCCCAGCAGACCATGGCAGATACCAACCACCCAGTGAAGGTCAGTCACAGTTTCAATGTTCTTGAATTTGGGAAAATAGTGATGGATCCACTTGTTCCCAGAGACAGAACCCTTTGTCTCTGACACTGGCTGTGGAGCTGGTGAAGATCTGCTTGTCCAGTGAATTTGTCTTCTCAGATGCTCCCTCAGGTTGGACTCACTTCCACTCAGACTCATAGTCATACAGCATGGAAATGGGCCCTTTGGCAAAAAACTGACCACAATACTCCAAATGTGGCCTCAACAATGTCTTGTACAATTGTAACATAACCTCCCATTTCTATACTCAATGCTCTGACTGATAAAGGCCAATGTGCTGAAAGCATTCTTAAACATGATATATTCCTGTGACACCACTTTCAATGAACTATGTACCTGTGCTCCCCGATCCCTCATTATACAACAATCCCCTGAGCCTGACTAAACGGTGCATGTCCTGCCCTGGATAGACTTTCAAAAATACAACAACTCGCACTAATCTCTATTAATCTCCAACAAGGTTAGACTGTAACATTTGGTTCCCTTCTCCTAAATATGTCGGAATGAGCTGCAGATGCTGGTTTACATTGAGGATAGACAAAAGCTGTTTGGGATCGTGACTCTTCAGTCTATAGAAGGGTCTCGACCCGAAATGTCACCCAATCCTTCTCTCCAGAAATGCCGCCTGTCCCTCTGTTACTCCAACATTTTGTGCTTATATCTCACCCAAAACGTTGACATTGAGGATGTCGGAGGCCCAGGCACTGCTCCCTGCAGCACCGTTAAATCACAGCCATCTAGCCCAAGACCCTCACATTCATTCCTCATTCCTGTTTCCTGTACGTCTGTCAGCTTCTAAATTTAATTACAAATCTGCACACAGATTTACATATTCTCATATTAAAGAATGGAAGTCCAATTTTTATCGAGATATTAATCCGCATCTTTCCCATGTGTAATTTTAGTATCTCTGTATACGCAGAGTGATATTTTGTTCTTGATAATGACTGATATCTGACTTCCTCTTGTACAGCACCACCCCATGAGCATTTTCCACCAGGTCATGAACCAGGTAAGATCTGGTCTGACCCAGAGTCAGATATTCACCCCTCGAGCTCCGTCTATATTCTAATGTTGGTCTTCCTCCAATGTTTCAATGTTTTCTACAGATATGAAATCCAGTTATTATTTTGAATACAGCATCATTCTGAGATGTGATACTTTAACCTTCCCAGCAATTTCCTTCCTTTCACTGTGAACTGACCTTGTTTATCCTTCATCACTAGACGGATCAATCCACGTCGTTCCCCTTGGTAACAAACTCGATGACCAGACGTAAAATACCTTTGTTTTTCAAACATAGTTCCCTTGTTCCAGCGATTAAATATTTCATTATGAGAGGTAGCGAGGGGTTCCTTCAGGCTCTCAAGGTGACAGGAAGCCTGAACTTTCCCTGTGCTCCCTCTGCTCGGGCTGTTGGGTTCAGCAACCCATCCACAGTTTAAAATCAGCTTACCTCTGGCATGTGTCCACACCTGGACCGTGGTCCGCCTGTCCCTTGTCAACATGGCCTCAGGGGAACTGTGTTGGCTGAGCTCCTGTTGGGAGGCTGGTTCCCTCTGGTGACCAGATTCCTTCTCGTGGATCAGATTGTTGTCTGGTGCGGTGACTGCTCGCCGATGGACATCACACCAGAACCGGTGAAGGTGCCACAGCTGCTCAAGACTAGGATCTCCAGATCCTGTTCCAAGTCTTGGCCATTGTATAACGGGATGACTGGCTCTCCCCATCTCATTGAACTGATTGATTAGATCTGTATCTTCCATCTGTTGTTTAAATACAGCGGTATCATCAGCATTTATGTCATTTATGGTGAAATTATATTTGAATCCTTTTTCCCAGCAGACCATGGCAGATACCAACCACCCAGTGAAGGTCAGTCACAGTTTCAAAGTTCTTGAATTTGGGAAAATAAAGATGGAGCCAATTGTTCCCAGATACAGAACCATTTGTCTCAGACACTGGCTGTGGAGCTGGTGAAGATCTGCTTGTCCAGTGAATTTGTCTTCTCAGGCGCTCCCCCAGGTTGGAGGGTGACTCACCTCCACTCAGTCTCATAGTCATACAGCATGGAAACAGGGCCTTTGGAAAAAACTGACCACAATACTCCAAATGTGGCCTCACCAATATCTTGTACAACAGCAACATAACCTCCCAACTTCTGTCCTCAATAATCCAACTGAAGAAAGCCAATGTGCTGAATGCTTTCTGAAACATGATATATTCCTGTGACGCCACTTTCAAGGAACAATGTACCTGTGATCCCAGATCCCTCAGTTCTACAACTCTCCCCAGAGCCCTTCTATTCACTGTGATGGCCGTCAAATTTCACTGTACCTTAATTGGTACATGTGACAATTAAATTGAATCTTGAATCTTGCCCTGGTTAGACTTTCAAAAATTCAACAGCTCACATATCTCTATTAACGTCCTTCAAGATTAAAATATAACATTTGGTTCCCTCACGTAAAATGGGTCGGAAGGAATTGCAGATGCTCATTTATACTGAAGATAGACAGAACAATGCTGGAGTAACTCAGCGGGACAGGCAGCATCTCTGGATGGTAGGAGTGGGTGAGGCTTTGGGTCGCGATCTTTCTTCAGTCTATAGCAGGATCTCGACCCAAAAGGTCACCCATTCCTTCTCTCCTGTGAGGAAGTCTGTCCCTCTGTTACTCCAGCATTTTGTGTCGACCCCTCACCCTAAACATGGATGACATTGAATGTCTGAGGACCAAGCACTGATCCCTACAGCACCGTTCAGTCACTGCCATCGAACCCGAGACACTCCCATTCTTTCTTCATTCCGGTTTCTTCTATGCTTGTCTGCTTCCAAATTTCATTACAAATCTGCAGACAGATTTACATATTCTCATATTTTAATAAAGGGTAAGTCCAAAGTTTATCGAGATATCAATCTGCATCTTTCCCATGTGTTATTTTAGTTTCTGTGTGTACGCAGTGTGGCACATTGCTCTTGATAATGTGTGATATCTAACTTCCTATTTTACAGCGGGACCCTATGAGCATTTTCCACCAGCTCATGAACCAGGTAAGATCTGGACTGAGGCTGTCAGATATTCACACCTCGAGCTCCATCTATATTCTACTGTTGGTTTTCCTCCAGTGTTTCAATGTTTTATTCGAAAAGGAAATCCAATTATCCTTTTGAATACAGCATCATGCTGAGATGTGATACCCTAACCTTCCCAGCAATTTCCTTCCTTTCACTGTGAACTGACCTTGTTATCATTCATCACTAGACAGACCAATCCACGTCGTTCTCCTTGGTAACAAACTCGATGACCAGACGTAAAACGCCATTGTTTTTTAAACATGGTTCCCATGTTCCAGCGGTGAAATACTTCACTATGAGAGGTAGTGAGGGGCTCCTTGAGGCTGGCAAGGTGACAGGATGCCTGAGCTTTCCCTGTGCTCCCTCTGCTCGAGCTGTTGGGTTCAGCAACCTGTCCACAGTTTAAATTCAGCTTACCTCTGGCGAACACAATCATGTGTCCACACCATGACATAGGGGTCCGCCTGTTCCTTGTCAACATGCCCTCTGCGGGGGCAGTGTTGGCTGAACAGGAATTAGGGTCCGAAGTCCGTCCCCTCAGAGACTACAGATGTTGATTAAAAACCGAAGATAGACATAAAAAACTGGAGTAACTCTGCAGGACAGGCAGCATCTCAGGAGAGAAGGAATGGGTGATGTTTCTAATGATGAAGGATTGGGAGACTGGGTCGCTCTGGTGACCATATTCCTTCACGTGGATCAGATTGTTGTCTGGTGCAGTGATTGCTCGCCAGTGGACATCACACCAGAACTGGGGAAGGTGGTACAGCTGCTCAGGACTCGGGTATTTCTAGGCCGTTGTTTAAAGGGATGACTGGCTCTCTCCATCTCATTGAACTTACTGATTAGATCTGTATATACCACTGTTGCTTAAATACATCGGTATCATCAGTCATTTATGGTGAAGTGATATTTGAATCCTTTTTCTCAGCAGACCATGGCAGATACCAACCACCCAGTGAAGGTCAGTCATAGTTTGAATGTTCTTGAATTTGGGAAAATAGTGATGGATCCACATGTTCCCAGCGACAGAACCCTTTGTCTCTGATACTGGCTGTGGAACTGGTGAAGGCCAATGTGCTGAAAGCATTCTGAAACATGATATATTCCTGTGTCGCCACTATCAAGCAATGATGTACCTATGATCCCAGATCCCTCAGTTCCACAACACGCCCCTGAGCCTGACTACACTGTGCAGGTCCTGCCCTGGATAGACTTTCAAAATACAACAACTCGCACTTATCTCTATTAACCTCCAATAAGGTTAACCTATAACATTTGGTTCCCATAACCCTAAATATGTTGGATTGAACTGCAGATGCTGGTTTATATTGAAGATAGACAAACGCTGGAGTAACTGTGCAAGTTTGGAGAAGGAATGGGTGGTGTTTTGGATCGAGACTCTTCTTCAGTCTATAGAAGGGTCTTGACCCGAAACGTCACCCATTCCTTCTCTCCAGAAATGCCACCTGTCCCTCTCTTACTCCAACATTTTGTGTCTATCCCTCACCCAAAACATTGACATTGACGATGTCTGAGGCCCAGGCACTGATCCCTGCAGCACCGTTCAGTCACAGCCATCTAGCCCGAGACACTCACATTCATCCCTCATTCCTGTTTCCTGTACGTTTGTCAGCTTCCAAATTTCATTACAAAACTACACATAGATTTACATATTCTCATATTAAACAATGGAAAGTCCATTGTTTATCGAGATATGAATCCGCATCTTTCCCATGTGTAAATTAAGTTCTTCTGTACACATAGTGTGGTACTTTGTTCTTGATAAAGAATGATATCTGACTTCCTCTTTTACAGCACCACCCCATGAGCATTTTCCACTAGCTCATGAACCAGGTAAGATCTAGTCTAACCCAGAGTCGAATATTCACCCCTCGAGCCCCGTCTATATTCTAATGTTGATCTTCCTCCAGTGTTTCAATGTTTACAACAGATATGAAATCCTGTTATTCATTTAAATACAGCATCATTTTGAGATGTGATACCTTAACCTTCCCAGCAATTTCCTTTCTTTCACTGTGAACTGACCTTGTTATCCTTCATCACTCGACGGACCAATCCACTTTGTTCCCCTTGGTAACAAACACAATGACCAGACGTAAAATGTTACAGGACCACCCTGTACTGTCCTCAGTTTAAAATCAGCTTACCTCTAGCGAACTTGAAATTGAACAAGCATGTTCGATTTCAAGTTCACATTTATTGCCACTTGCACCAATTAGGGATGAGTGAAATTTGATTTACCATGCTGCCATACAATCAAAAAGAGCACAATACACAAGAGAATATAACATGAGCATCCACCACAGTGGAATCAACATTCTTCACTGTGGTGGAAGGCAATAACGTTCAGTCAGTCCTCCTCCTTTGTTCATCCGTGGTCGGGGCCATGAACTCTCCACAGACACCGCTATGGATGGGCCCTCTCGTCGGGATGCTCAAAACTCCGTCGGGACGGGCAGATGCTCCACGGCTTGGAGGTCTCGAATCGGCCGCTTGCTACCGGAGACCGTGGCTTCACGATGATATAGGCCGCAGGCCGGCGGCCGGATCTCTTCTCCGGCGATCCCCGGCGAGGGATCCCAGACTCAGCGGCTAGAAGCTCCGCAGACCGCGACTTCAGGATGTTATAGTCTGCGGGGAAGCGATCGGAGCACTTCTTCTGGCGATCCCCGGCAAGGGACCGCCTGGCTCCGCGATGGAAAGTCCGCGTTGCGCCTGCTGTTGAAGCTCTGGGCCCGACTCCGGGAGAGGCCGCAACAATCCAAGCTGTTAGGCCGCAAGGGAGGACGAAAATGCGACTGGGAGAAAAGTCGCATACCATTGAGGTAAGTGACTAAAATACTGTTCCCCCCTATTTCCGGCCCCCACACTAAAACACACTTTAAAAATTCTGAAAACAACAAAACGTTGAAAGGACGAACAGCTTCCGGCGAGGCTGCTAGCTCGCGGCGCTTACCGATGGACGTATAAGTGGGCATGTGCCCACGCCATGACATCGGGGTCCCATTCATTCCTCTTTCCCGTACGGCCGTCTGCTTTTAATTTACATATTCTCAAATTATGAAAAAGGGGAAGTTCAATGTTTATCAAGATATTAATCTGCATCTTTCCCATGTGTTATTTAATAGACAATAGGAGCAGGCGTAGGCTATTCGGCCCTTCGAGCCAGCACCACCATTCACTGTGATCATGGCTGATCATCCACAATCAGTATCCCGTTCCTGCCTTCTCCCCATATCCCCTGACTCCGCTATCTTTAAGAGCTCTATCTAACTCTCTCTTGAAAGCATCCAGAGAATTGGCTTCCACAGCCTTCTGAGGCAGAGAATTCCACAGATTCACAACGCACTAGGTTAAAAAGTTTTTCCTCATCTTCGTTCTGATTGGCCTACACCTTATTCATAAACTGTGGCCCCTGGTTCTGGACTCCCCCAACATCGGGAACATGTTTCCTGCCTCTACCGCGTCCAATCCCTTAATAATCGTATATGTGTCAATAAGATCCTCTCATCCTTCTAAATTCCAGAATAGACAAGCCCAGTTACTCCATTCTCTCAGCATATGACAGTCCGGCCATCCCGGGCATTAACCTCGTGAACATACGCTGCACTCTCTCAATAGCAAGAATGTCCTTCCTCAAATTTGTGGACAAAAACTGCACACAATACTCCAGGTGTGGTCTCACTAGGGAACTGCAGAAGGACCTCTGCTCCTATACTCAATTCCTTTTGATATGAAGGCCAACATGCCATTAGCTTTCTTCACGGCCTCCTGTACCTGCTTGCTTATTTTCAATGACTGATGAACAAGGACACCCAGATCTCGTTGTACTTCCCCTTTTCCCAACTTGCACCATTCAGATAATAATTTTTCCTGGTCGAGTCTCCGTTGTCGTTGGGCCTAACATCGTGGAGCCTGCGGACTCACCATCGCGGGGCTGGCCGACTTCGGAGTGCGGAGCTCTGTGGTGGTGTGTGGTTGCGACCCGACTTCGGAGCTTCAGAGGCTTCAGCTGCAGGCCTGTGGAGGGTAACATCGGGAGCTCGCGGGACCCTGGTGGGAGACTGCTTTTCGGTGCTCCCGCAATGGGAAACTTTGCCCGCCCAATCGAGGGGTTTAAATCGACCCGGAGCGGGGCCTTACATCGCCCGGTGCGGCTTAAACGGCCGCGGGACTTACCATCGCCCGCCGGGGGGCTCTAACATTTAACATGAGGAGCCTCGATCGGCTCGATGCAGCGGTTTGGGCGCTTGACTGCAGGAGATAAGACTTTTGCTTTCTATCACAGTGAGGAGGTGTTTGGGGATTCACTGTGATGGATGTTTGTGTGGAATTGTGTGTTTTGTTTTTTTTTGTTTGTATTATGACTGCAGAAATGTAATTTTGTTTGAACTTATGTTCAAATGACAATAAACGATTCTGATTCAGATTTACCTTCCTGTTTTTGCCACCAAAGTGGATAACCTCACATTTATCCACATTAAACTGCCTCTACCACGCTTCTGTCCACTCACCCAACATGTCTACGTCACCCTGCATCCTCAGAGCATCCTCCTCACAGTTCACACTGCCACCCAACTGGCTATCTGTGTATACACAGTGTGGTACCTTGTTCTTGATAATGACTGATATCTGACTTCCTCTTTTACAGCGGGACCCTATGAGCTTTTTCTACCACCTCACAAGCCAGGTAAGATGTGGTCTGGCCCAGAGTCGAATATTCACCCCTGGGGAAGGTGGTAGAGCTGCACAGGACTGGGGTGTCTCCAGATCATGTTCCAAATATTGGCTGCTGTTTAACGGGATGACTGGCTCTCCCCATTCATTGAACTTATTAATTAGATCTGTATCTTCCATCAGTTGTTTAAATACATCTGTATCATCGGCATTGATGTCATTTATGGTGAAGTGATATTTGAATCCTTTTCCCCAGCAGACCATGGCAGATACCAACCACCCAGTGAAGGTCAGTCACAGTTTCAATGTTCTTGTATTTGGGAAAATAGTGATGGATCCACTTGTTCCCAGAGACAGAACCCTTTGTCTCAGACACTGGCTGTGGAGCTGGTGAAGATCTGCTTGTCCAGTGAATTTGTCTTCTTCTCAGGCGCTCCCTCAGGTTGGAGGGTGACTCGCTTCCACTCAGACTCATAGTCATACAGCGTGGAAATGGGCCCTTTGGCAAAAACTGACCACAATACTCCAAATGTGGCCTCACCAATGTCTTGTACAACAGTAACATAACCTCCCAACTTCTATACTCAATACTCTGACTGATGAAGGCAAAGGTGCTGAAAGCATTCTTAAACATGATATATTATTGTAACGCCACTTTCAAGGAAGAATGTACCAGAACTCCCAGATCCCTCAGTTCTACAGCACACCCCTGAGCCCGACTACACTGTGCAGGTAGACAAAAATGCTGGAGAAACTCAGCAGGTGCAGCAGCATCTATGGAGCGAAGGAAATAGGTTCTTATACACTGTGCAGGTCCTGCCCTGGATAGACTTTAAAAAATACAACAACTCGCACTTATTTCTATTAAACTCCAAGGTTAAACCATTAACATTTCGTTCCCTTACCCTAAATATGTCGGAATGAACTGCAGATGCTGGTTTATACTGAGGATACACAAACGCTGGAGTAACTAGTGCGGCTTAGGCAGCATCTCCGGAGAGAAAGAATGGATGGTGTTTGGGATTGAGACTTCTTCAGTCTATATAAGGGTCTCGACCCAAAACGTCACCCATTCCTTCTCTCCAGAAATGCCGCCTGTCCCTCTGTTACTCCAACATTTA
This sequence comes from Amblyraja radiata, assembly GCF_010909765.2. NCBI lineage: Eukaryota > Metazoa > Chordata > Chondrichthyes > Rajiformes > Rajidae > Amblyraja > Amblyraja radiata. The sequence continues at coordinate 38,973,829 of NC_045975.1, forward strand.
GTGTCTATCCCTCACCCAAAACCTTGACATTGACGATGTCTGAGGCCCAGGCACTGATCCCTGCAACACCGTTCAATCACAGCCATCTAGCCCGAGACACTCACGTTCATTCCTCATTCCTGTTTCCTGTACGTCTGTCAGCTTCCAAATTTAATTACAAATCTCCACACAGATTTACATATTCTCATATTAAACAATGGAAAGTCCAATGTTTATCGATATATGAATCTGCATCTTTCCCATGTGTAATATAAGTATCTCTGTATATGCAGTGTGGTTCTTTTTCTTGATAATGACTGATATCTGACATCCTCTTTTACAGCGGGACCCTATGATCATTTTCCACCAGCTCATGAGCCAGGTAAGATCTGGTCCGGCCCAGAGTCGAATATTCACCCCTCGAGATCCGTCCATAATCATCTGTTGATTTTCCTCCTGTGTTTCAATGTTTACTATGAAAAGGGCATCACACCAGAACTGGGGAAGGTGGTACAGCTGCACAGGACTGGGGGGTCTCCAAATCCTGTTCCAAGTATTGGCTGCTGTTTAACGGGATGACTGGCTCTCCCCATCTAATTGAACTTATTAATTAGATCTGTATCTTCCATCTGTTGTTTAAATACATCTGTATCATCGGCATTGATGTCATTTATGGTGAAGTGATATTTGAATCCTTTTCCCCAGCAGACCATGGCAGATACCAACCACCCAGTGAAGGTCAGTCACAGTTTGAATGTTCTTGAATTTGGGAAATTAGTGATGGATCCACTTGTTCCCGGGGACGGAACTCTTTGTCTTTGACACTGGCCGTGGAGCTGGTGAAGATCTGCTTGTCCAGTGAATTTGTCTTCTCAGGTTGGAGGGTGACTCACTTCCACTCAGACTCACAGTCATTCAGCATGGAAATGGGCCCTTTGGCAAAAACTGACCACAATACTCCAAATGTGGCCTCACCAATGTCTTGTACAACAGTTACATAACCTCCCAACTTCTATACTCAATTCTCTGATGAAGGCAAAGGTGCTGAAAGCATTCTTAAACATGATATATTCTTGTGACGCCACTTTCAAGGAAGAATGTGCCAGAACTCCCAGATCCCTCAGTTCTACAGCACACCACTGAGCCCGACTACACTGTGCAGGTAGACAAAAGTGCTGATGAAACTCAGCAGGTGCAACAGCATCTAAGGAGCGAAGGGAATAGGCTCTTATACACTGTGCAGGTCCTGCCCTGGATAGACTTTCAAAAATACAACAACTCGCATTAATCTCAATTAAACTCCAAGGTTAAACTATAACATTTGGTTCCATTAACCAAAATATATCGGAATGAACTGCAGATGCTGGTTTATACTGAGGATAGACAAACGCTGGAGTAACTGTGCGGCTTAGGCAGCATCTCCGGAGAGAAAGAATGGATGGTGTTTGGGATTGAGACTCTTCTTCAGTCTATATAAGGGTCTCGACCCAAAACATCACCCATTCCTTCTCTCCAGAAATGCCGCCTGTCCCTCTGTTACTCCAACATTTTGTGTCTATCCCTCACCCAAAACCTTGACATTGACGATGTCTGAGGCCCAGGCACTGATCCCTGCAGCACCGTTCAATCACAGCCATCTAGCCCGAGACACTCACGTTCATTCCTCATTCCTGTTTCCTGTACGTCTGTCAGCTTCCAAATTTAATTACAAATCTCCACACAGATTTACATATTCTCATATTAAACAATGGAAAGTCCAATGTTTATCGAGATCTGAATCTGCATCTTTCCCAAGTGTAATATATCTCTGTATCTGCAGTGTGGTTCTTTTTCTTGATAATGACTGATATCTGACATCCTCTTTTACAGCGGGACCCTATGATCATTTTCCACCTGCTCATGAGCCAGGTAAGATCTGGTCCGGCCCAGAGTCGAATAGTCACCCCTCGAGCTCCGTCCATAATCATCTGTTGATCTGAGGACTGGGGTGGCTCCAGATCCTGTTCCAAGTATTGGCTGCTGTTTAACGGGACGACTGGCTCTCCCCATCTAATTGAACGTATTAATTAGATCTGTATCTTCCATCTGTTGTTTAAATACATCTGTATCATCGGCATTGATGTCATTTATGGTGAAGTGATATTTGAATCCTTTTCCCCTGCAGACCATGGCAGATACCAACCACCCAGTGAAGGTCAGTCACAGTTTGAATGTTCTTGAATTTGGGAAATAGTGATGGATCCACTTTGTTCCCAGACAGAACCCTTTATCGCTGACACTGGCTGTGGAGCTGGTGAAATATGTAATATAAGTATCTCTGTATACGCAGTGTAGTACTTTGTTCTTGATAATGACTGATATCTGACTTCCTCTTTTACAGGACCACCCCATGAGCATTTTCCACCAGCTCATGAACCAGGTAAGATCTGGTCTGACGCCGAGTTGGAAATTCACCCCTCGAGCTCTCCTCTATATTCTACTGTTGGGCTTCCTCCCAAAGTTTCAATGTTTACTTCAAATAGGAATTCCAGATATTTTTATGAATACAGCTTCATTTTACGATGTGATACCTTAATCATCCCAGCAATTTCCTTCCTTTCACTGTGAACTGACCTTGTTATCCTTCATCACTAGAAGGACCAATCTACTTCATTCCCCCTTGGCAACAAACACAATGACCAGACGTAAAATGCCTTTGATTACAGCAGCACCCTATACTGTCCACAGTTTAAAATCAGCTTACCTCTGGTGAACACAAGCATGTGTCCGCACCTTGACATAGGGGTCCGCCTGTCCCTTGTCAACATGGCCTCGGGGGAACAGTGTCGGCTGAGCAGGAACTGGGGGCTGGTCAGTCTCCACTGAGACAGGACTGGGTCAGTGAGAGCTCCTGTTGGGAGGCGGGTTCCCTCTGGTGACCAGATTCCTTCTCATTGTTCAGATTTTGTCTGGTGCAGTGACTGCTCGCCAGTGGACGTCACACCAGAACTGTGGAAGGTGATACAGCTGTTGAGGACTAGGGTGTCTCCTGATCCTGGTCCAAGTCTTGGCTGTTGTTTAACGGGATGACTGACTCTTCCCATCTCATTGAACTTACTGATTAAAGGGCCTACGTGGCCCTTCGATAAGGTCCCACATTGGAGATTAGTGAGCAAAATTAGAGCACATGGTATTGGGGGTAGGGTACTTCATCTACTAGCATATGGCGTGCATAGCCTAAAGTTGTAGATCAAGGGTAGACATCCAGGCCAGGACAGCATTAGTTACTGGGTGGATGGCTTTGATGCCACCAGGGAAAAGCCTCAGTGGGCAGTCATTCACGATGTGTGGGGTGGGCTGGTCTGGATGTCCACAGTCGCAAGCAGGGCTGTCTGTCATCCCCCACTTATGCAGGTGATGGGCTGTTCTTGCATAGAGGGTGCGGATTCTGTTCAGGGTTAGCCATTGCTTGCGATGGAGGTCAAAACATAGAAACATAGAAACATAGAAATTAGGTGCAGGAGTAGGCCATTCGGCCCTTCGAGCCTGCACCGCCATTCAATATGATCATGGCTGATCATCCAACTCAGTATCCCGTACCTGCCTTCTCTCCATACCCTCTGATCTCCTTAGCCACAAGGGCCACATCTAACTCCCTCTTAAATATAGCCAATGAACTGGCCTCGACTACCCTCCGTGGCAGAGAGTTCCAGAGATTCACCACTCTCTGTGTGAAAAAAGTTCTTCTCATCTCGGTTTTAAAGGATTTCCCCCTTATCCTTAAGCTGTGACCCCTTGTCCTGGACTTCCCCAACATTGGGAGCAATCTTCCTGCATCTAGCCTGTCCAACCCCTTAAGAATGTTGTAAGTTTCTATAAGATCCCCTCTCAATCTCCTAAATTCTAGAGAGTATAAACCAAGTCTATCCAGTCTTTCTTCATAAGACAGTCCTGACATCCCAGGAATCAGTCTGGTGAACCTTCTCTGCACTCCCTCTATGGCAATAATGTCCTTCCTCAGATTTGGAGACCAAAACTGTACGCAATACTCCAGGTGTGGTCTCACCAAGACCCTGTACAACTGCAGTAGAACCTCCCTGCTCCTATACTCAAATCCTTTTGCTATGAAAGCTAACATACCATTCGCTTTCTTCACTGCCTGCTGCACCTGCATGCCCACTTTCAATGACTGGTGTACCATGACACCCAGGTCTCGCTGCATCTCCCCTTTTCCTAGTCGGCCACCATTTAGATAATAGTCTGCTTTCCTGTTTTTGCCACCAAAATGGATAACCTCACATTTATTATATTGTAAATAGTTGGGGTCCCAGCACCGAGACTTGCTGTACCCCACTAGTCACTGCCTGCCATTCTGAAAGAGACCCAGTGGTTTCACTGTGGGGGCTGTGATGACCTCTCCGTTGTTGGTGTTGGCATCTTTCCAGGCTCTGTGGGTCTCTTTCAGAATGGCAGGCAGTGACTAGTGGGGTACAGCAAGTCTCGGTGCTGGGACCCCAGCTATTTACAATATAATAATGATTTAGATGTAGGGATTAAGAGTAACATTAGCAAATTTGCAGATGACACAAAGCTGGGTGGCAGTGTGAACTATGAGGAGGAAGCTATGAGGATGCAGGGTGACTTGGACAGGTTGGGTGAGTGGGTAGATACATGGCAGATGCAGTTTAAAGTGGATAAATGTGAGGTTATCCACTTTGGTGACAAAAACAGGAAGTCAGATTATTATCTGAATGGTGTCCAGTTAGGAAATTGGATGCATAATGAGATCTGGGTGTCCTTGTTCATCAGTCACTGAAAGTAAGCATGCAGGTACAGCAGGCAGTGAAGAAAGTGGATGGCATGTAGGCCTTCATAACAAGAGGATTATGTGTAGGAGCAAAGAGGTCCTTCTTCAGTTGTACAGGGTACTAGTGAGACCACACCTGGAGTATTGTGTGCAGTTCTGGTCTCCAAATTTGAGGAAGGACATTCTTGCTATTGAGGGAGTGCAGCATTGGTTCACAAGGTTAATTCCCAGGATGGCGGGCCTGTCCTATGTTGAAAGAATGGAACGACTGGGCTTGACTACATTGGAATTTAGAAGGATGAGAGGGTATCTTATTGAAACATATTCAATTCAATTCAATTCAATTCAATTAAGGGATTGGACACACTAGAGGCAGGAAACATGTTCCTGATGTTGGGGGAGTCCAGAACCAGGGGCCACAGGTTAAGAATAAGGGGTAGGCCATTTAGAACGGAGATGAGGAAAAACTTTTTCACCCAGTGAGTTGTGAATCTGTGGAATTCTCTGCCTCAGAAGGCAGTGGAGGCCAATTCTCTGGATGCTTTCAAGGGAGAGTTAGTTGGAGCTCTTAAAGATAGTGGAGTCAAGGAATATGGGGAGAGGGCAGGAATGGGGTACTGATTGTGGATGATCAGCCATGATCACGGTGAATGGCGGTGCTGGCTTGAAGGGCCAAATGGCCTACTCCTGCACCTATTTTCTATTGTCTGTTGTCTAAATCTATCTTCCATCTGTTGATTAAATACATCGGTATATAAGCGTTGATGTCACATGGTATTTGAATAATTTCCCCAGCAGACCATGGCAGATACCAATCACCCAGTGAAGGTCAGTCACAGTTTGAATGTTCTTGAATTTGGGAAAATAGTGATGGAGCCATTTGTTCCCAGAGGCAGAACCCTTTATCTCTGACACTGGCTGTGGAGCTGGTGAAGGTCTGCTTGTCTGACTGATGAAGTCCAATGTGCTGAAAGCATTCTTAAACATGATACATTCCTATGATGCCACTTTCAAGGAACAATGTACCTGTGATCCCAGATCCCTCAGTTCTACAGCACATCCCTGAGCCCAACTACACTGTGCAGGTTCTGCCCTGGATAGACTTTCAAAAATACAACAACTCGCACTAATCTCTATTAATCTCCAACAAGGTTAAATTATAATATTAGGTTTCCTTCTCCTAAATATGTCGGAATGAACTGCAGATGCTGGTTTACACTGAAGATAGACAAACGCTGGATTATTGCGCAGGTCTGGCAGCATCTTTGGAGAGAAGAAAGGGGAGGTGTTTCGGATCAAGTCTCTTCTTCAGTCTATAAAAAGATATTATTATTATTATTATTACATTTGTCTATCCCTCACCCAAAACATTGACATTGACGATGTCTGAGGCCCAGGCACTGATCCCTGCAGCACCATTCAGTCATAGCCATCTAGCCCGAGACACTCACATTCATTCCTCATTCCTGTTTCCAGTACGTCTGTCAGCTTCCAAATTTCATTACAAATCTGCACACAGATTTACATATTCTCATATTAAACAATGGAAAGTCCAATGTTTATTGAGATATTAATCCGCATCTTTCCCATGTGTAATTTAAATATCTCTGTATATGCAGTGTGGTACTTTGTTCTTGATAATAACTGAAATCTGACTTCCTCTTTTACAGCACCACCCTATAAGCATTTTCCACCAGCTCATGAACCAGGTAAGATCTGGTCTGACCCAGTGTCGAATATTCACCCCTCGAGCTCCATATTCATCTGTTGATTTTCCTCCGGTGTTTCTATGTTTACTACGAAAAGAATATCCAGTTATCCTTTTGAATACAACATCATTTTGAGATATGATACCTTAACCTTCCCAGGAATTTCCTTCCTTTCACTATGAACTGACCTTGTTATCCTTCATCACTAGACGGACCAATCCACGTCGTTCCCCTTGGTAACGAATTCGATGACCAGGCGTAATATGCCTTTGTTTTTGAAACAAGGTTCCCATGTTCCAGTGGTGAAATTCTTCATGATGAGAGGTAGCGAGGGGCTCCTTGAGGCTAGCAAGGTGACAGGATGCCTGAGCTTTCCCTGTGCTCCCCCTGCTCGGGCTGTTGGGTTCAGCAACCTGTCCACAGTTTAAAGTCAGCTTACGTCTGGTGAACACAAGGGGTGGGTCTAAATCATTTTCCACTTTGTTCCCCTTGATAACAAACTCAATGACCAGATGTAAAATTCCTTTGTTTTTGAAGTGGTGAGATACTTCGTTATGAGAGGTAGTGAGGGGCTCCTTGAGGCTGGCAAGGTGACAGGATGCCTGAGCTTTCCGTGTCCTCCCTCTGTTCGGTCTGTTGGATTTGTAAATAGCTTGTTCTAAGCTCCCCCCAGTCTAGTTTCAGTCAATAAAATACTGAATCAAGCACTGAGCAACCAAGCTTTATTTTGGATAACACAACACAAATTCCCCTATACATTACCTAACTACCGCGGGTTCAATCCTTGTATCTGCTTGGCCAATAATAGTTTTATATTTTTGTAAATAATCTAGGAGCTGAAGTTAAAATATTAGGTAATGCTTTAAACTGCCACAATTGCTTCATCCAGCTAAATTTCAAATATCTTCGATGATTGTGATGAATGGGTACCGAATAGTATGCATCTTGGAGGTCTATGCATGCCATGTAGTACCCTTTAGAAACCAGCTGTTTGGCAGTAAGAAAAGTTTTGAAATGTTTATACTGCACATTGGAGTTAAGCCTAGTTAGATCAAGAATAATCCGACACCCACCATCCTTCTTTTGTCTTGGAAATATATTAGAGACAAATTGGTGAGATTGATGAGAAGACTTCTCAATTACACCTTTCTTAGATAATGTTTGAATCTCAGTGTGTACCTCCAAGGATTCCTGTTGTGAAAAAGACAACATCCGGCTCGGTGTATGCTGTGTAGGTGGACATAATTTAAAAATAAATTCAATCCGGTAACCTAGTATACTGTGCAGTATAAACAAGTCTGATGTTATGCGACACCATTGATTGAAAAACAACCGTAATCTCCCACCCGGTTGTAACTGGCCACCTACCTCCGTGTTTTGTAGAAACTTCTGACCTCGTGTTCTGGAGGGAAATGGTGGCGTGCGCCAGCTGCGCCTACTTGGCAAGGGCCGGCTTGGTCCTTGACCTGAATTTGCTTCAGTGGACCGTTTGTAGGGATGCTGCCATCGGGGAGGATTTTTGCTGACCGGTTGTGCTCTGATGAGGTCAACTGTTTTTACCTCATCATCTAGTTCTCTGACCAGCTTGGACAGGTCATCCCCGAACAGCAAATTCGGTGGTTGCACGCTGCTCGTCTTGCACAGTGCTGCAAATTTAGGATTCAGCATTGGCCGGATCGCAGTCTTCCTCAAACAATTTATTTCAAACTGTGCATTGCATTCAAGTGCAAGCGCATCCTGCTGAACTGGGGACAGAGGCTCGTCATCCACTGACCTGGCAAAAGCTGTTATCCCTGATGCCAGGAGCTTGAGGATCTTCTGGACCCTTAACTCTTGTGCTCTGATCCCTGCTGCCATGTGCCCCCAGATTGGGTGGTTCACAGCTGGGACCTTGAGCGATGCGCAATTACCCGGTGTTTGATATTTCTTGCAGGTTTCTTCTATAGTAAGGTCCTGTAGTTGATGAGAGACCATATAGTTGATGGGCCTGGCCAGCTCCTCATTGATTTGTTTGCCCGTTCCGGTAGGTATGGAAAATTTGCATGCCATGCTTGGCACCCCTGATTCTTGGTCTCCTTGCCCGGAGGTATGCCCCTCAGCTAGACCTCCGATCTCGGAGTCAGAACAAAACTGACTCCTTGAGCTCACCTCCTCCAAGATGGAGACATCATGCAGCCCTGTTACAGGTGCTGCTGCCACGGGCCCCCGAGGAGACCCGCGGGTGAAAAGCTCGTCTTCCTCGAGCATTTTTTGATGGAACATCCTCTCCATGAGGCGTTCCATCCTGGACAGCCACCCAGAAATGGCATCCATTGTGGGAGAACCATCCTCCTGGCCCAACTCATCAGAGTCAACGGGCCTCTTTGGTTTTTTTTGGTGGCTTTCCGACCCACCGGAATCGCCACGGTGTCTTCCACCGGAGGCCACTGGCCGTGCCACCAATGTCTCGGAAGGTGAGAGGGGCGGCCGCCCGCTACCCGCACTCCTGCGGTCTTCCGAAGCTGTTTTCACAGCGGACTGCCTCGACCTTTCTTTCATTGCTTTTTTACATTGCGGTCTCGCTCCTTTAAGACAAGATTTCCCTCCCGGAAAAAAACCTCAGCTAAGTTATAAAAACTTACCTCAGGGTTTTTAACTTACCGCTGGTGGAGCTGCGCCTTGCCAGCCGGTCAGTGCGCCATGCGTCAAACGTAATGATGAACATGCGGACTGGCGGGCCTTCTCCACGGAATCACTCACGTGACACCGATGTAAAATACATTGTATCTGGCGGAGATTCGAGAAGGAAATTAACACAGATGAATTATGCAACATGTGCCCTGGGATTCAGACAACCCAGACAAAGCTTAACATTTCAACCAATCACCAACTATCCAAATAAGGCTTTGCAACATTATTTAAACTATGTATATCTGGTTTGCATTGACCCAATCCGTTCCATGCAATTTACACCTTATTGTAAGTCTGTGCAGATGACCCATTCTTTCTCTGCAGTTCTTATCTTGGCCACAGACATGCTGGCACCATTCAGCAGCTTGTCCCAGTTCTGCAAAGGCACATTTAACTTGACCAAAATGGCCTAGCAGCACACAAGCACTTACTCAATTTTAATATCCTGCCTGCTCCAATTTAGCCAGGATTACCAATTTCAGCAACCTGTCCACAGTTTAAAATCAGCTTTCCTCTGGTGAACACAAACATGTGTCCGCACCATGACATGGGGATCTGCCTGTCCCTTGTCAACATAGCCTCAGGGGAGCAGTGATGGCTGAGCAGGATCTGGGAGCTGAAGTCAGTCCCCACTGAGACAGGACTGGGTCAGTGAGAGCTCCTGTTGGAAGGCTGGTTGCCTCTGGTGACCAGATTCCTTCTCGTTGTTCAGATTGTTGTGTGGTGCGGTGACTGCTCACCAGTGGACATCACACCAGAACTGGGGAAGGTGGTACAGCTGTTCAGGACTGGGGTGTCTCCAGATCCTTTTCCAATGTATTGGCCGTTGTTTAACGGGATGACTGTCTCTCCCCATCTCATTGAATTTACTGATTAGATCTGAATCTTCCACCTGTTCTTTAAATACATCGGTATCATCAGCATTGATGTCATTTATTGTGAAGTGATATTTGAATCCTTTTCCCCAGCAGACCATGGCAGATACCAACCACCCAGTGATGGTCAGTCACAGTTTGAATGTTCTTGAATTTGGGGAAATAGTGATGGATCCACTTGTTCCCAGAGACAGAACCCTCTATCTCTGTCACTGGCCGTGGAGCTGGTGAAGATCTGCTTGTCCAGTGAATTTGTCTTCTTCTCAGGCGCTCCCTTAGGTTGGAGGGTGACTCACTTCCACTCAAGACTCATAGTCATACAGCGTGGAAACAGGGCCTTTGGCAAAAACTGACCACAATACTCCAAATGTGGCCTCACCAATGTCTTGTACAACAGTAACATAACCTCCCAACTTCTATACTCAGTACTCTGACTGATGAAGGCCAAGCTGCTGAAAGCATTCTTAAACATGATATATTCCTGTGACGCCACTTTCAAGCAACAATGTACCTGTGATCCCAGATCCCTCAGTTCTACAACACTCCCCTGAGCCCGACTACACTGTGCAGGTCCTGCCCTGGGTAGACTTTCAAAAATACAACCTCGCAGTAATCTCTATTAACCTCCAACAAGTTTAAACTATAATACTTGGTTCCCTTACCCTAAATGTGGGAATGAACTGCAGATGCTGGTTTACACTGAAGATAGACAAACACTGGAGTTAAGGGGCTGTCCCACTTTACGAGCTAATTCAAGAGCTCTCCCGAGTTTAACAAAAAATCAAACTCGTGGTAAGCACGTAGAATGTACATAGCAGGTACGTCGGAGCTCGGGACGTCTCTTAGTGGCTCGTAACGCTAACGGCAGGTACTCTGGAAACACGGTAAGCTCGTGAAGACTTGTGAAGATTATTCAACATGTTGAAAAATGTCCACGAGAGCCCCGAGTACCTACGAGCGGCCATTACAGTAATTCTCCGAGTTTGAATCAGGGGAAACTCGGGAGAACTCTTGAATTAGCTCGTACAGTGGGACAGCCCCTTAACTGTGCAGGTCAGGCAGCATCTCTGGAGAGAAGGAATGGTTGGTGTTTCAGATCGAGACTCTTCTTCAGTCTATAGAAGGGTCTCGACTCGAAATGTCACCCATTCCATCACTCCAAAATGCCGCCTGTCCCTCTGTTACTCCAGCATTTTGTGTCTATCCCTCACCCAAAACGTTGACATTGACGGTATCTGAGGTCCAGGCAATGATCCCTGCAGCACCGTTCAGTCACAGCCATCTAGCCTGAGATACTCACATTCATCCCTCATTCCTGTTTCCAGTACGTCTGTCAGCTTCCAAATTTCATTACAAATCTGCACATAGATTTACATATTCTCACATTATAAAATGGTAAGTCCAATGTTTTATCAAAATATTAACCCCTATCTTTCCCATGTGTAATTTTTGTATCTCTGTATATGCAGTCTGGTACTTTGTTCTTGAAAATGACTGATATCTAACTTCCTCTTTTACAGCACCACCCCATGAGCATTTTCCAAAAGCTCATGAACCAGGTAAGATCTTGTCTGACCCAGAGTCTGATATTAACCCCTCAAGCTCAATCTAGATTCAACTGTTTGTCTTCCTCCAATGTTTCGATGTTTTCTACAAATAGGAAACCCAGTTATTCTTTTGAATACAGCATCATTTTGAGATGTGATACCTTAACCTTCCCAGCAATTTCCTTCCTTTCACTGTGAACTGACCTTGTTATCCTTCATCACTAGACGGACCAATCCACATTGTTCCCCGTGGTAACAAACGCAATGACCAGACGTGAAATGCCTTTGTTTTGAAACATGGTTCCCTTGTTCACGCAGAGAAATACTTCATGATGAGAGGTAGCGAGGGGCTCCTTGAGGCTGGCAAGGTGACAGGAAGCCTGAGCTTTCCCTCTGCTCCCCCTGCTCGGGCTGTTGGGCTCAGCAACCTGTCCACAGTTTAAATTCAGCTTCCCTCTGGCGAATACAAGCATGTGTCCACACCTTGATATATGTGTCCGCCTGTCCCTTCTCAACATGGTCTCAGGGGAACAGTGAAGTCAGTTCCCACTGAGACAGGACTGGGTCAGTGAGAGCTTCTGTTGGGAGGCTGGTTCCCTCTGATGACCAGATTCCTTCTCGTGGATCAGATTGTTGTCTGTTGCAGTGACTGCTCACCAGTGGACATCACGCCATAACTGGGGAAGGTGGTACAGCTGCTCAGTACTGGGGTGTCTCCAGATCCTGTTCCAAGACTTGGCCATTGTTTCACGGGATGATTTGATAAGGGAACGGATTTGATAAGGGAACTTGAGGATAAGGAGCCTTTAGGAGGTAGTGACCAAGTTTTAATCTACAATTTGAGAGGGAGAAGGGTAAATTGGAGGTGTCAGTGTTACGGTTGAACAAAGCGGAATCTGGAGCCATGAGGGAGGATCTGGCCAAAGTTGACCGGAAACATATCCTAGCAGGGATGACAGCGGAACAACAATGGCAGTTATTTCTGGAAATAATACAGAAGGTGCAGGATCAGTTCATTCCAAAGAGGAAGAAAGATTCCAAGGGGAGTAAGGGGCGACCGTGGCTGACAAGGGGAAAAAAAGGGATAGTATAAAAATAAAAGAGAAGAAGTACAAAGATGAGCGGGACGCAAGAGGATTGGGTAATGTTTACAGAGCAACAGAAGATAATTAAAAAGGCAATACGGGAGAAAAGATGAGGTACGAAGGTAAGCTGGCCAAGAATATAAAGGAGGATAGTAAAAGCTTCTTTAGGTATGTGAAGAGGAAAAAATTAGTTAAGACCAAAGTTGGACCTTTGAAGACTGAAAAAGGTGAATTTATTATGGAGAAGAAAGAAATGGCAGATGAGTTGAACAGGTACTTTGGATCCGTCATCACTAAGGAAGACACAAACTATTTTCTTGATGTACTAGTGGCCAGAGGATCTGGGGTGACGGAGGAACTGAAGGAAAACCACATTATGCAAGAAATGGTGTTGGGTAGACTGATGGGACTGAATTCCGATAAATCCCCAGGGCCTGATGGTCTGCATCCCAGGGTAAATAAGGAAGTGGCTTTAGAAATCGTGGACGCATTGGTGATCGTTTTCCAATGTTCTATAGATTCAGGATCAGTTCCTGTGGATTGGAGGGTGACTAATGTTATCCCACTTTTTAAGAAAGGCGGGGGAGAGAAAACAGGGAATTATAGGCCAGTTAGTCTGACATCGGTTGTAGGGAAGATGCTGGAGTCAATCATAAAAGATGAAATAGAGGCACCTTTGGATAGCAGAAATCGGATTGGTCCGATTCAGCATGGATTTACAAAGGGGAAATCATGCTTGACTAACCTTCTGGAATTTTTTGAGGATGTCATGAAGAAAATGGACAAGGGAGAGCCAGTGAATATAGTGTACCTGGACTTGCAGAAAGCATTTGATAAGGTCCCACATAGGAGATTAGTGGTCAAAATTGGGGCACATGGTATTGGGGGTAGAGTGCTGGATAGAAAATTGGTTGGCAGACAGGAAACAAAGAATTAAGGGGTCCCTTTCAGAATGGCAGGCAGTGACGAGTGGGGTACCGCAAGGCTCGGTGCCAGGACCAAAGTTATTTACAATATTCATCAATGATTTAGATGAAGGGATTCAAAGTAACATTAGCAAATTTGCAGATGACACAAAGCTGGGTGGCAGTATGAACTGTGAGGAGGATGCTATGAGAATGCAGGGTGTCTTGGACAGGTTCGGTGAGTGGGCAGATGCAGTTTATTGTGGAAATATGTGAGGTTATCCACTTTGGTCGCAAAAACAGGAGGGCAGATTATTATTTAAATGGTGTCAAGTGGGAAAAGGGTAAGTACAATGGGATCTGGGGATCCTTGTTCAGTCAATAAAAGTAAGCATGCAGGTACAGCAGGCAGTGAAGAAAGTGAATGGCATGTTGGCCTTCATAAAAAGAGGAGTTGAGTATAGGAGCAAAGAGTATATGCTCTGCAGTTGTACAGAGCCCTAGTGAGACCACACCTGGAGTATTGTGTGCAGTTTTGGTCCTCTAATTTGGGGAAGGACATTCTTGCCATTGAGGGAGTGCAGCGTAGGTTTACAAGGTTAATTCCCGGGATGGCGGGACTGTGATATGCTGAGAGAATGGAGCGCCTGGGATCTTATTGAAACATATAAGATTGTTAAGGGTTTGGACACGCGAGAGGCAGGAAACAGGTTCCTGTTGTTGGGGGAGTCCAGAACCAGGGGCACAATTTAAGAATAAGGGGTAAGCCATTTAGAACAGAGATGAGGAAACTCTTTTTCACACAGAGAGTTTTGAGTCTGTGGGAGTGTCTGCCTCAGAAGGCGGTGGAGGCCGGTTCTCTGGATACTTTCAAGAGAGAGCTAGATAGGGCTCTTGAAGATAGCAGAGTCGGGGGATATGGGGAGCAGGCAGGAACGGGGTACTGATTGAGTATGTTCAGCCATGATCATTTTGAATTGCGGTGCTGGCTCACACACCTATTGTCTATTGTCTGTTGTATTTGACTGGCTCTCTCCATCTCATTAAACTTACTAATTAAATCAGTATCTTCCCTCTGTTATTTAAATACATCGGTATCATCAGCATTGATGTCATTTATGGTGAAGTGATATTTGAATTATTTTCCACAGCAGAGCATAACATATACCAACCACCCAGTGAAGGTCAGTCACAGTTTGAATGTTCTTGAATTTGGGAAAATAGTGATGGATCCACTTGTTTTATCGAGATATTCATCTGCATCTTTCTCATGTGTAATTTTAGTTTCTCTGTATACGCAGTGTGATCTTGATAATGACTGATGTCTGACTTCCTCTTTTACAGCACCACCCCATGAATATTTTCCACCTGCTCATGAACCAGGTAAGATCTGTTCTGACCCAAAGTCGAATATTCACCCCTCGAGCTCCGCATATATTCTAATGTTGGTCTTCCTCCAATGTTCAAATGTTTTCTAAAAAATAGGAAATCCAGATATTATTTTGAATACAGATTCATTTTGGGATATGATACCATAACCTTTCCAGCAATGTCCTTCCTTTCACTGCGAAATCTCCTTGTTATCCTTCATCACTAGAAGAACCAACCCACTATGTTCCCCTTGGTAACAAACTCGATGACCAGACGTAAAATGCCTTTGTTTTTGAAACATGGTTCCCTTGGTCCAGCGGTGAAATACTTCATTATGTGAGGTAGTGAGGGGCTCCTTGAGGCTGGCAAGTTGACAGGAAGCCTGAGCTTTCCCTGTGCTCCCCCTGCTCGGGCTGTTGGGTTCAGCAACCTGCCCACAGTTTAAAGTCAGCTTACCACTGGCGAATACAAGCATGTGTCCACATCTTGACATAGGGGTCTGTCTGTCCCTTGTCAACATGCCCTCAGGGGAGCAGTGATGTCAATGCCCACTGAGACAGGTCTGGGTCAGTGAGAGCTCCTGTTGGGAGGCTGGTTCCCTCTGGTGACCAGATACCTTCTCGTGGATCAGATTGTTGTCAGGTGCAGTGACTGCTCGCCAGTGGACATCACACCATAACTGGGGAAGGTGGTACAGCAGCTCAGGACTGGGGTGTCTCCAGATCCTGTTCCAAGTATTGGCCGTTGTATATCGGGATGACTGGCTCTCCCCATCTCATTGAACTTAATGATTAGATCTCTATCTTCCATCTGTTGTTTAAATACATCGGTATCATCAGCATTGATGTCATTTATGGTGATGTGATGTTTGAATCATTTTCCCCAGCAGACCATGGCAGATACCAACCACCCAGTGAAGGTCAGTCACAGTTTGAATGTTCTTGAATTTGGGAAAATAGTGATGGATCCACTTGTTCCCAGAGACAGAACCCTTTGTCTCAGACACTGGCTGAGGAGCTGGTGAAGATCTGCTTGTCCAGTGAATTTGTCTTCTTCTCAGGTGCTCCCTCAGGTTGGAGGGTGACTCACTTCCACTCAGACTCATATCCATACAGCGTGGAAAAGGGCCCTTTGGCAAAAACTGACCACAATACTCCAAATGTGGCCTCACCAATGTCTTGTACAACAGTAACATAACCTCCCAACTTCTATACTCAATACTCTGACTGATGAAGGGCAATGTGCTGAAAGCATTCTTAAACATGATACATTCCTGTGACGCCACTTTCAAGGAACAATGTACCTGTGATCCCAGATCCTTCTGTTCTACAACACTCCCCTGAGCCCGACTACACTGTGCAGGTCCTGCCCTGGATAGACTTTCAAAAAATACAACCTCGCAGTAATCTCTATTAACCTCCAACAAGGTTAAACATTTGGTTCCCTTCTCCTAAATATGTTGGAATGAACTGCAGTTGCTGGTTCATACTGAGGATAGACAAACGCTGGAGTAATTGCGCAGCTTGTGCAGCATCTCCGGAGAGAAGGAATGGGTGGTGTTTCGGATCGAGACTCATCTTCAGTCTATAGAACGGTCTCGACCCGAAACGTCACCCATTCCTTCTCTCCAGAAATGCCACCAGTCCCTCTGTTACTCCAACATTTTGTGTCTATCCCTCACCCAAAACGTGATGTTGACGATGTCTGAGGTCCAGGCACTGATCCCTGCAGCATCGTTCAGTCACAGTCATCTAGCCCGAGACACTCGCATACATTCCTCATTCCTTTCCTGTACGTTTGTCAGCTTCCAATTTACATTACAAATCTCCACACAGATTTAAATATTCTCATATTAAACAATGGAAAGTCCAATGTTTATCGAGATATTAATCCGCATCTTTCCCATGTGTAATTTTAGTATCTCTGTATATGCAGTGTGGTACTTTGTTCTTGATAAAGAATGATATTTGACTTCCTCTTTGACAGCACCACCCCATGAGCATTTTCCACCAGGTCATGAACCAGGTAAGATCTGGTCTGACCCAGAGTCAGATATTCATCCCTCGAGCTCCGTCTATATTCTACTGTTGGTCTTCCTCCAATGTTTCAATGTTTTCTCGAAATAGGAAATCCAGTTATTCTTTTGAATACAGCATCATTTTGAGATGTGATACCTTAACCTTCCCAGCAATTTCCTTCCGTTCAATGTGAACTGACCTTGTTATCCTTCATCACTAGAAGGACCAATCCGCATTGTTCCCCTTGGTAACAAACACAATGTCCAGACGTAAAATGCCTTTGTTTTTGAAGCATGGTTCACATGTTCCAGCAGTGAAATACTTCATTATGAGAGGTAGCGAGAGGCTCCTTGAGGCTGGCAAGGTGACAGGATGCCTGAGCTTTCCCTGTGATCCCCCTGCTCGGGCTGTTGGGTTCAGCAACCTGTCCACAGTTTAAATTCATCTTACCTCTGGCGAATACAAGCATGTGTCCACAACTTCTTTACTCAATCGTTTGACTGATGGAGGCCAACGTGCTGAAAGCTTTCGTAAACATGCTATAGTCCGGTGATGCCACATTCAAGGAACTATGTACTCGCTATCCCAGATCCCTCTGCTGTACAGCACTCCCTGGAGCCCCAGTATTCACTGTGTAGATCCTGCCCTGGTTAGACTTTCCAAAATGTAACAGCTTGCATTCATCCCTATTAACCTCCTTCAAGGTTAAACGATAACATTTGGTTCCCTTACCCAAAATGTGCAGGAAGGAACTGCAGATGTTGGTTTACACTGAAGATAGACACAAAATGCTGGAGTGAAGATTTCTATAGACTGAAGAATGGACTTGACCCAAAACGTCACCCATTCCTTCTCTCCAGTGAGGCCGCTTCTTCCTCTGTTACTACAGCTTTTTGTGTCTACCCCTCACCCAAAACATTGATGATATTAACAATGTCTGAGGACCAGGCACTGATCCCTGCAGCATCGTTCAGTCACTGCCATCGATCCCGAGACACTCCCATTCAATCCTCATTCCTGTTTCCCGTACGTCCGTCTGCTTTCAATTTACATATTCTTAAATTTTTATCAAGGGAAAGTTCAATGCTTATCAAGATATTAATCTGCATCTTTCCCATTGTTATTTAATAGACAATAGGCGCAGGAGTAGGCCATTCGGCCCTTCGAGCCAGCACCGCCATTCACTGTGATCATGGCTGATCATCCACAATCAGTGCCCCGTTCCCGCATTCTCCCCAGATCCCTTGAGTCTGCTACTTTAGTACTCTATCTAACTCTCTCTTGAAAGCATTCAGAGAATTGGCCTCCACCGCCATATGAGGCTGAGAATTCTACAGATTCACAACGCTCTTGGTGAAAAAGTCACCCATTCCATCACTCCAAAATGCCGCCTGTCCCTCTGTTACTCCAACATTTTGTGTCTATAACATTTGGTTCACATAACCCTAAATATGTCGGAATGAACTGCAGATGCTGGTTTACACTGAAGATAGACAAACGCAGGGGTAACAGGTCAGATAGCATCTCTGGAGAGAAAGAATGGGTGGTGTTTCGAGACTCTTCTTTAGTCTATAGAAGGGTCTCGAACCGAAACGTCACCCATTCCTTCTCTCCAGAAATGCCACCTGTCCCTCTGTCTATCCCTCACCCAACCATTGACATTGACGATGTCTGAGGTCCAGGCACTGATCCCTGCAGCACCGTTCAGTCACAGCCATCTAGCCCGAGATACTCATTCATTCCTCATTCGTGTTTCCAGTACGTCTTTCAGCTTCCAATTTTCATTACAAATCTGCACACATATTTACATATTCTCATATGAAACAATGGAAAGTCCAATGTTTATCGAGATATTAATCCGCATCTTTCCCATGTGTAATTTTAGTATCTCTATACGCAGAGTGGTATTTTGTTCTTGATGAAGAATGATATTTGATTTCCTCTTTGACAGCACCACCCCATGAGCATTTTCCACCAGGTCATGAACCAGGTAAGATCTGGTCTGACCCAGAGTCAGATATTCATCCCTCGAGCTCCGTCTATATTCTACTGTTGGTCTTCCTCCAATGTTTCGATGTTTTCTACAAATAGGAAACCCAGTTATTCTTTTGAATACGTCACCATTTTGAGATGTGATACCTTAACCTTCCCAGCAATTTCCTTCCTTTCACTGTGAACTGACCTTGTTATCCTTCATCACTAGAAGGACCAATCCACATTGTTCCCCTTGGTAACAAACACAATGTCCAGATGTAAAATGCCTTTGTTTTTGAAGCATGGTTCACATGTTCCAGCAGTGAAATACTTCATTATGAGAGGTAGCGAGAGGCTCCTTGAGGCTGGCAAGGTGACAGGATGCCTGAGCTTTCCCTGTGATCCCCCTGCTCGAGCTGTTGGATTCAGCAACCTGTCCACAGTTTAAATTCATCTTACCTCTGGCGAATACAAGCATGTGTCCACAACTTCTTTACTCAATCGTTTGACTGATGGAGGCCAACGTGCTGAAAGCTTTCGTAAACATGCTATAGTCCGGTGATGCCACATTCAAGGAACTATGTACCCGCTATCCCAGATCCCTCTGCTGTACAGCACTCCCTGGAGCCCCAGTATTCACTGTGTAGATCCTGCCCTGGTTAGACTTTCCAAAATGCAACAGCTTGCATTCATCCCTATTAACCTCCTTCAAGGTTAAACGATAACATTTGGTTCCCTTACCCAAAATATGCAGGAAGGAACTGCAGATGTTGGTTTACACTGAAGGTAGACACAAAATGCTGGAGTAAAGATTTCTATAGACTGAAGAATGGACTTGACCCAAAACGTCACCCATTCCTTCTCTCCAGTGAGGCCGCTTCTTCCTCTGTTACTCCAGCTTTTTGTGTCTACCCCTCACCCAAAACATTGATGGTATTAACAATGTCTGAGGACCAGGCACTGATCCCTGTAGCATCGTTCAGTCACTGCCATCTATCCCGAGATACTCCCATTCAATCCTCATTTCTGTTTCCCGTACGTCCGTCTGCTTTCAATTTACATATTCTCAAATTTTTATCAAGGGAAAGTTTAATGTTTATCAAGATATTAATCTGCATCTTTCCCATTGTTATTTAATAGACAATAGGCGCAGGAGTAGGCCATTCGGCCCTTCGAGCCAGCACCGCCATTCACTGTGATCATGGCTGATCATCCACAATCAGTGCCCCGTTCCCGCATTCTCCCCAGATCCCTTGAGTCTGCTACCTTTAGTACTCTATCTAACTCTCTCTTGAAAGCATTCAGAGAATTGGCCTCTACTGCCTTATGAGGCAGAGAATTCTGCAGATTCACAACTCTCTTGGTGAAAAAACTTTTTCCTCATCTCCGTTCTAAATGGCCTACCCCTCATTCATAAACTGTTGCCCCTGGTTCTGGACTCGCCCAATATTGGGAACATGTTTCCTGCCTCAACCGTGTCCAATCCCTTAATAATCTTATATGTGTCAATAAGATACCCTCTCATCCTAAATTCCAGAGTGTACAAGCCCAGTCGCTCCATTCTATCAACATATTACTGTCCCGCCATCCCGGGAATTAGTCTCGTGAACATACGCTGCACTCCCTCAATGGCAAGAATGGCCTGTCCCTCTGTTACTCCAACATTTTGTGTCTATAACATTTGGTTCACATAACTCTAAATATGTCGGAATGAACTGCAGATGCTGGTTTACACTGAAGATAGACAAAAGTTGGAGTAACTGCGCAGGTCAGGCAGCATCTCTGGAGAGAAGGAATGGTTAGTGTTTCAGATCAAGCTCTTCTTCAGTCTTTCGAAGGGTCTTAACCCGAAAAGTCACCCACCATCTCTCCAGAAATGCCACCTGTCCCTCTGTTACTCCAACATTTTGTGACGTTGACGATGTCTGAGGTCCAGGCACTGATCCCTGCAGCATCGTTCAGTCACAGTCATCTAGCCCGAGACACTCATATTCATTCCTCATTCCTGTTTCCTATACGTTTGTCAGCTTCCAATTTTTATTACAAATCTCCACACAGATTTAAATATTCTCATATTAAACAATGGAAAGTCCAATGTTTATCGAGATATTAATCCGCATCTTTCCCATGTGTAATTTTAGTATCTCTGTATATGCAGTGTGGTACTTTGATCTTGATAATGACTGATGTCTGAATTTCTCTTTTACAGCACCACCCCATGAGCATTTTCCACCAGGTCATGAACCAGGTAAGATCTGGTTTGACCCAGAGTCAGATTTCACCCTTCGAGCTCCGTCTATATTCTAATGTTGGTCTTCCTCCAATGTTTCAATGTTTTCTCGAAATAGGAAATCCAGTTATTCTTTTGAATACAGCATCATTTTGAGATGTGATACATTAACCTTCCCAGCAATGTCCTTCCTTTCACTGTGAACTGACCTTGTTTATCCTTCATCACTATACGGACCGATCCACATTGTTCCCCTTAGTAACATACACAATGACCAGACGTAAAATGCCTTTGTTTTTGAAGCATGGTTCCCTTGTTCCAGCGGTGAAACACTTCATGATGAGAGGTAGTGAGGGGCTCCTTGAGGCTGGCAAGGTGACAGGAAGCCTGAGCTTTCCCTGTGCTCCCCCTGCTCGGGCTGTTGGGTTCAGCAACCTGTCCACAGTTTAAAATCAGCTTCCCTCTGGCGAACACAAGCATGTGTCCACAACTTCTAAAGAGCCCTATGTGCTGAGAGCTTTGTTAAACATGCTGTAGTCCTATGACGCCATTTTCAGGGAACTATGTACCTGCTATCCCAGATCCCTCTGCTGTACAGCATTCCCTGGAGCCCCACTATTCACTGTGTAGCTCCTGCCCTGGTTAGACTTTCCAAAATGTAACAGCTTGCATTCATCTCTATTAACCTCCTTCAAGGTTAAACGATAACATTTGGTTCCCTTACACAAAATGTGCAGGAAGGAACTGTAGATGCGGTTTACACTGAAGATAGACACAAAATGCTGGAGTAAAGATTTCTATAGACTGAAGAATGGACTTGACCCAAAACGTCACCTATTCCTTCTCTCCAGTGAGGCCGCTTCTTCCTCTGTTACTACAGCTTTTTGTGTCTACCCCTCACCCAAAACATTGATGATATTAACAATGTCTGAGGACAAGGCACTGATCCCTGCAGCATCGTTCAGTCACTGCCATCTATCCCGAGACACTCCCATTCAATCCTCATTCCCGTTTCCCTTACGTCCATCTGCTTTCAATTTACATATTCTCAAATTTTTATCAAGGGAAAGTTCAATGTTTATCAAGATATTAATCTGCATCTTTCCCATTGTTATTTAATAAACAATAGGCACAGGAGTAGGCCATTCGGCCCTTCGAGCCAGCAGCACCATTCACTGTGATCATAGCTGATCATCCACAATCAGTACCCCGTTCCTGCCTTCTCCCCATATCCCTTGGCTCCGCTATCTTTAAGTGCTCTATCTAACTCTCTCTTGAAAGCATCCCGAGAATTGGCCTCCACAGCCTTATGAGGCGGAGAATTCCACAAATTCACAACTCTCTAGGTGAAAAACTTTTTCCTTATCTCATGTGCTAAATGGCCTACCTCTTATTCTTAAACTGTGCCCCTGGTTCTGGACTTGCCGAACATCGGGAACATGTTTCCTGCCTCTACCGTGTCCAATTCCTTAATAATCTTATATGTGTCAATAAGATACCCTCTCATCCTTCTAAATTCCATAGTATACAACCCCAGTCGCTCCATTCTATCAACATATGACAGTCCCGCCATCCTGGGAATTAGCCTCGTGAACATACGCTGCACTCCCTCAGTAGCAAGAATGTCCTTCCTCAAATTTGGAGACAAAAACTGCACACATTACTCCAGGTGTGGTCTCACTAGGGCCATGTACAACTGCAGAAAGCTCTTTTCTCATATACTCAACTCCTCTTGTTATGGAAGCTAACATGCCATTAGCTTTCTTCACTGCCAGCTGTACCTGCATGCTTCTTTTCAATGACTGATAAACAAGCACCCCCAGATCCCGTTGTACTTTCCCTGTTCCCAACTTGATGCCAATCAGATAATAATCTGCCTTCCTGTTTTTGCCACCAATGTGGATAACCTCACATTTATCCACATTAAACTGCATCTGGCATGCATTTGTCCACTCACCCAAAATGTCCAAGTCACCCTGCATCCTCATATCATCCTCCTCACAGTTCACACTGCCACCCAGCTGGGTATCTGTGTATATATACACAGTGTGGTACCTTGCGCTTGAAAATGACTGATATCTGACTTCCACTTTTACAGCGGGACCCTATGATCATTTTCCATCAGCTCATAAGCCAGGTAAGATCTGGTCTGGCCCAGAGTCGGTTATTCACCCCTCAAGCTCCATCCATATACATTTGTTGGTTTTCCTCCAGTGTTAGAATGTTTACTATGAAAAGAAACTCCAGCTATCCTTTTGAGTACAACATCATTTTGAACTTAAGAACCTGTCCAAATTTAAAATTACATTGCTTTGGTTGAATGTCTCCTCACCGAGACACCTGTCCCTTGTCAACAATATCTTGGGGGAGCAGTGATGGCTGAGCAGGAACTAGGGGCTGAAGTCAGGGTGGTTCCCTCTGGTGACCAAATCCCTTCTCGTGGACCAGATTGTTGTCTGGTGCAGTGACTGCTCACCAGTGGACATCACTGCAGATGTGGGGAAGGTTGGATCATTGGCTCAGGTGTCTTAGGACTGGGGTGTCTCTAGATAATCTTCCAAGTATTGGTCGTCGTATAATGGATGACTGGCTCTCCCCATCTCATTGAACATACTGATTAAATCTGTATCTTCCATCTATTGTTTAAATACATCAGTATCATCGGCATTGATGTCATTTATGGTGAAGTGATATTTGAATACTTTTTCTCTGCAGACCATGGCAGATACCAACCACCCAGTGAAGGTCAGTCACAGTTTGAATGTTCTTGAATTTGGGAAAATAGTGATGAGGCCACTTGTTCCCAGAGACAGAACCCTTTACCTCTGACACTGACTGTGGAGCAGGTGAAGATCTGCTTGTCCAGTGAATTTGTCGTCTTCTCAGGCGCTCCCTCAGGTTGGAGGGTGACTCACTTCCACTCAGACTCATATCCATACAGCGTGGAAAAGGTCCCTTTGGCAAAAACTGACCACAATACTCCAAATGTGGCCTCACCAATGTCTTGTACAACTGTAACATCACCTCCAAACTTCCATACTCAATACTCTGACTGATGAAGGCCAATGTGCTGAAAGCATTCTTAAACATGATATATTCCTGTGACACCACTTTCAGGGAACTATGTACCTGTGCTCCCAGATCCCTCTGCTGTACAGCACTCCCTGGAGCCCCACTATTCACTGTGCAGGTCCTGCCCTGGATAGACTTTCAAAAATACAACAACTCGCACTAATCTCTATTAATCTCCAACAAGGTTAAATTATAATATTTGGTTCCCTTCTAAATATGTTGGAATGAACTGCAGTTGCTGGTTCATACTTAGGATAGACAAACGCTGGAGTAATTGCGCAGCTTGTGCAGCATCTCCGGAGAGAAGGAATGGATGGTGTTTCGGATCGAGACTCTTCTTCAGTCTATAGAACGGTCTCGACCCGAAACGTCACCCATTCCATCTCTCCAGAAATGCCACCTGTCCCTCTGTTACTCCAACATTTTGTGTCTATCCCTCACCCAAAACGTGACGTTGACGATGTCTGAGGCCCAGGCACTGATCCCTGCAGCATCGTTCAGTCACAGTCATCTAGCCGGAGACACTCACATACATTCCTCATTCCTGTGTCCTGTACGTTTGTCAGCTTCCAATTTTCATTACAAATCTCCGCACAGATTTAAATATTCTTATATGAAACAATGGAAAGTCCAATGTTTATCGAGATATTAATCTGCATCTTTCCCATGTGTAATTTTAGTATCTCTGTATATGCAGTGTGGTACTTTCTTCTTGATAATGACTGATGTCTGAATTTCTCTTTTACAGCACCACCCCATGAGCATTTTCCACCAAGTCATGAACCAGGTAAGATCTGGTTTGACCCAGAGTCAGATATTCACCCCTCGAGCTCTGTCTATATTCTAATGTTGGACTTCCTCCAATGTTTCAATGTTTTCTACAAATAGGAAATCCAGTTATTCTTTTGAATACAGCATCATTTTGAGATATGATACCTTAACCTTCCCAGCAATTTCCTTCCTTTCACTGTGAACTGACCTTGTTATCCTTCATCACTAGAAGGACCAATCCACTTAATTCCCCTTAGTAACATACACAATGACCAGACGTAAAATGCCTTTGTTTTTGAAGCATGATTCCCATGTCCCAGCGGTGAAACACTTCATGATGAGAGGTAGTGAGGGGCTCCTTGAGGCTGGCAAGGTGACAGGATGCCTGAGCTTTCCCTGTGCTCCCCCTGCTCGGGTTGTTGGGTTCAGCAACCTGTCCACAGTTTAAAATCAGCTTCCCTCTGGTGAACACAAGCATGTGTCCACAACTTCTAAAGAGCCCAATGTGCTGAAAGCTTTGTTAAACATGCTGTAGTCCTATGACGCCATTTTCAGAGAACTATGTACCAGCTATCCCAGATCCCTCTGCTGTACAGCACTCCCTGGAGCCCCAATATTCACTGTGTAGGTCCTGCCCTGGTTAGACTTTCCAAAATGCAACAGCTTGCATTCATCTCTATTAACCTCCTTCAAGGTTAAACGATAACATTTGGTTCCCTTACACAAAATGTGCAGGAAGGAACTGTAGATGTTGGTTTACACTGAAGATAGACACAAAATGCTGGAGTAAAGATTTCTATAGACTGAAAAATGGACTTGACCCAAAATGTCACCAATTCCTTCTCTCCAGTGAGGCCGCTTCTTCCCCTATTACTACAGCTTTTTGTGTCTACCCCTCACCCAAAACATTGATGATATTAACAATGTCTGAGGACCAGGCACTGATCCCTGCAGCATCGTTCAGTCACTGCCATCTATCCCGAGACACTCCCATTCAATCCTCGTTCCCGTTTCCCTTACATCCATCTGCTTTCAATTTACATATTCTCAAATTTTTATCAAGGGAAAGTTCAATGTTTATCAAGATATTAATCTGCATCTTTCCCATTGTTATTTAATAAACAATAGGCACAGGAGTAGGCCATTCAGCCCTTCGAGCCAGCAGCGCCATTCACTGTGACCATAGCAGATCATCCACAATCAGTACCCCGTTCCGGCCTTCTCCCCATAATCCCTTGGCTCCGCTATCTTTAAGTGCTCTATCTAACTCTCTCTTGAAAGCATCCAGAGAATTGGCCTCCACAGCCTTATGAGGCGGAGAATTCCACAAATTCACAACTCTCTAGGTGAAAAACTTTTTGCTTATCTCATGTTCTAAATGGCCTACCTCTTATTCTTAAACTGTGCCCCTGGTTCTGGACTTGCCGAACATCGGGAACATGTTTCCTGCCTCTACCGTGTCCAATTCCTTAATAATCTTATATGTGTCAATAAGATACCCTCTCATCCTTCTAAATTCCTTAGTATACAAGCCCAGTCGCTCCATTCTACCAACATATGACAGTCCCGCCATCCTAGGAATTAGCCTCGTGAACATACGCTGCACTCCCTCAGTAGCAAGAATGTCCTTCCTCAAATTTGGAGACAAAAACTGCACACATTACTCCAGGTGTGGTCTCACTAGGGCCATGTACAACTGCAGAAAGCTCTTTTCTCCTATACTCAACTCCTCTTGTTATGGAAGCTAACATGCCATTAGCTTTCTTCACTGCCAGCTGTACCTGCATGCTTCTTTTCAATGACTGATAAACAAGCACCCCCAGATCCCGTTGTACTTTCCCTGTTCCCAACTTGATGCCAATCAGATAATAATCTGCCTTCCTGTTTTTGCCACCAATGTGGATAATCTCACATTTAGCCACATTAAACTGCATCTGGCATGCATTTGTCCACTCACCCAAAATGTCCAAGTCACCCTGCATCCTCATATCATCCTCCTCACAGTTCACACTGCCACCCAGCTGGGTATCTGTGTATATATACACAGTGTGGTACCTTGCTCTTGAAAATGACTGATATCTGACTTCCACTTTTACAGCGGGACCCTATGATCATTTGACATCAGCTCATAAGCCAGGTAAGATCTGGTCTGGCCCAGAGTCGGTTATTCACCCCTCAAGCTCCATCGATATACGTTTGTTGGTTTTCCTCCAGTGTTTCAATGTTTACTATGAAAAGAAAATCCAGTTATCCTTTTGAGTACAACATTATTTTGAACTTAAGAACCTGTCCAAATTTAAAATTACATTGCCTTGGTTGAATGTCTCCTCACCGAGACACCTGTCCCTTGTCAACAATATCTTGGGGGAGCAGTGATGGCTGAGCAGGAACTAGGGGCTGAAGTCAGGCTGGTTCCCTCTGGTGCCCAGATCCCTTCTCGTGGACCAGATTGTTGTCTGGTGCAGTGACTGCTCGCCAGTGGACATCACTGCAGATGTGGGGAAGGTTGGATCATTGGCTCAGGTGTCTCAGGCCTGGGGTGTCTCTAGATAATGTTCCAAGTATTGGTCGTCGTATAAGGGATGACTGGCTCTCCCCATCTCATTGAACATACTGATTAAATCTGTATCTTCCATCTATTGTTTAAATACAACAGTATCATCGGCATTGATGTCATTTATGGTGAAGTGAAATTTGAATACTTTTTCCCTGCAGACCATGGCAGATACCAACCACCCAGTGAAGGTCAGTCACAGTTTGAATGTTCTTGAATTTGGGAAAATAGTGATGAGGCCACTTGTTCCCAGAGACAGAACCCTTTGCCTCTGACACTGACTGTGGAGCAGGTGAAGATCTGCTTGTCCAGTGAATTTGTCTTCTTCTCAGGCGCTCCCTCAGGTTGGAGGGTGACTCACTTCCACTCAGATTCATATCCATACAGCGTGGAAAAGGGCCCTTTGTCAAAAACTGACCACAATACTCCAAATGTGGCCTCACCAATGTCTTGTACAACTGTAACATAACCTCCAAACTTCCATACTCAATACTCTGACTGATGAAGGCCAATGTGCTGAAAGCATTCTTAAACATGATATATTCCTGTGACACCACTTTCAGGGAACTATGTACCTGTGCTCCCAGATCCCTCTGCTGTACAGCACTCCCTGGAGCCCCACTATTCACTGTGCAGGTCCTGCCCTGGATAGACTTTCAAAAATACAACAACTCGCACTAATCTCTATTAATCTCCAACAAGGTTAAATTATAATATTTGGTTCCCTTCTCCTAAATATGTTGGAATGAACTGCAGTTGCTGGTTCATACTTAGGATAGACAAACGCTGGAGTAATTGCGCAGCTTGTGCAGCATCTCCGGAGAGAAGGAATGGGTGATGTTTCGGATCGAGACTCTTCTCCAGTCTATTGAACCGTCTCGACCCTAAACGTCACCCATTCCATCTCTCCAGAAATGCCACCTGTCCCTCTGTTACTCCAACATTTTGTGTCTATCCCTCACCCAAAACGTGACGTTGACGATGTCTGAGGTATGAAACCTTAACCTTCCCAGCAATTTCCTTCCTTTCACTGTGAACTGACCTTGTTATCCTTCATCACTAGAAGGACCAATCCACTTAATTCCCCTTGGTAACAAACACAATGACCAGATGTAAAATGCCTTTGTTTTTGAAACATGGTTCCCATGTTCCAGCGATGAAATACTTCATGATGAGATGTAGTGAGGGGCTCCTTGAGGCTGGCAAGGTGACAGGATGCGTGAGCTTTCCCTGTGCTCCCCCTGCTCAGGCTGTTGGGTTCAGCAACTTGTCCACCGTTTAAAATCAGCTTCCCTCTGGCGAACACAAGCATGTGTCCACAACTTTTATGGAGCCCAATGTGCTGAGAGCTTTGTTAAACATGCTGTAGTCCTGTGATGCCACTTTCAGGGAACTATTTACCCGTTATCCCAGATCCCTCTGCTGTACAGCACTCCCTGGAGCCCCACTATTCACTGTGTAGGTCCTGCCCTGGTTAGACTTTCCAAAATGCAACAGCTTGCATTCATCTCTATTAACCTCCTTCAAGGTTAAACAATAACATTTGTCCCTTACACAAAATGTGCAGGAAGGAACTGTAGATGCTGGTTTACACTGAAGATAGACACAAAATGCTGGAGTGAAGCTTTCTGTAGACTGAAGAATGGACTTGACCCAAAACGTCACCTATTCCTTCTCTCCAGTGAGGCCGCTTCTTCCTCTGTCACTCCAGCTTTTTGTGTCTATCCCTCACCCAAAACATTGATGATATTAACAATGTCTGAGGACCAGGCACTGATCCCTGCAGCATCGTTCAGTCACTGCCATCTATCCCGAGCCACTCCCATTCAATCCTCATTCCTGTTTCCCGTACGTCCGTCTGCTTTCAATTTACATATTCTCAAATTTTTATCAAGGGAAAGTTCAATGTTTATCAAGATATTAATCTGCATCTTTCCCATTGTTATTTAATAGAGAATGGGCGCAGGAGTAGGCCATTCGGCCCTTCGAGCCAGCACCGCCATTCACTGTGATCATGGCTGATCATCCACAATTAGTGCCCCGTTCCTGCTTTCTCCCCAAATCCCTTGACTCCGCTATCTTTAAGTGCTCTATCTAACTCTCTCTTGAAAGCATCCAGAGAATTGGCCTCCACTGCCTTATGAGGCAGAGAATTCCACAAATTCACAACTCTCTAGGTGAAAAACGTTTTCCTCATCTCATGTTGTAAATGGTCTACCCCTTATGCCCCTGTCCCGCTTAGGAAACCTGAACGGAAACCTCTGGAGACTTTTCGCCCCACCCAAGGTTTCCGTAAGGTTCCCGGAGGTTTTTGTCAGTCTCCCTAATGGTCGAAAGTGATTTTCTCTTCTTCTATGTTCCAGCGATTATTTCAAAAAATTCAAAATCGGCCTTGACTAAAAATAGGTTGCCGTTTTAAAAATCGGTAATTTTCTAGTCGAAGCCGGTTGCGATGCTAGTTGAAGGTGGTTGCCGGAGGTTGCAGGTAGTGGAAGGTAAACCTCCGGGGACCTCACAGAAACCTTGGGCGGGACGCAAAGTCTCCAGAGGTTTCAATTCAGGTTTTCTAAGTGGGACGGGCATTATTCTTAAACTGTGCCCCTGGTTCTGGACTTGCCGAACATTGGGAACATGTTTCCTGCCTCTACCGTGTCCAATCCCTTAATAATCTAATGTGTATCAATAAGATAGCATCTCAACCTTCTAAATTCCAGAGTATACAAGCCCAATCGCTCCATTCTATCAACATATGACAGTCCCGCCATCCAAGGAATTAGCCTTGTGAACGTACGCTGCACTCCATCAGTAGCAAGAATGTCCTTCCTCAAATTTGGAGACAAAAACTGCACACATTACTCCAGGTGTGGTCTCACTAGGGCCATGTACAACTGCCAAAGGACCTCTTTGCTCCTATACTCAACTCCTCTTGTTATGGAAGCAAACATGCCATTAGCTTTCTTCACTACCAGCTGTACCTGCATGCTTCTTTTCAATGACTGATCAACAAGGACCCCCAGATCCCTACTTCCCCTTTTCCCAACTTGACGCCATTCAGATAATAATCTGCCTTCCTGTTTTTGCCACCAAAGTGGATAACCTCACATTTATCTACATTAAACTGCATTTGTCCACTCACCCAACATGTCCAAGTCACCCTGTATCGTCATAGCATCCTCCTCACAGTTCACACTGCCACCCAGCTGGGTATCTTTGTATATATACACAGTGTGGTACCTTGCTCTTGAAAGTGACTGATATCTGACTTCCACTTTTACAGCGGGACATTATGATCATTTTCCACCAGCTCATAAGCCAGGTAAGATCTGGTCTGGCCCAGAGTCGAATTTTCACCTCTCGAGCTCCATCCATATATATATATATGTTGGTTTTCCTCCAGTGTTTCAATATTTACTACGAAAAGGAAATCCAGTTATCCTTTTGAATACTACATCATTTTGTAATTACGAACCTGTCCAAATTTAAAATCAGATTGCCTTGGTTGAATGTCTCCACACCGAGATTCCTGTCCCTTGTCAACAATAATTTGGGGGAGCAGTGATGGCTGAGCAGGAACGGGGGGCTGAAGTCAGTCCCCACTGAGACAGGACTGGGTCAGTGAGAGCTCCTGTTGCGAGGCTGGTTCCCTCTGGTGAGCAGATTCCTTCTCGTGGATCAGATTGTTGTCTGGTGCAGTGACTGCTCGCCAGTGGACATCACTCCAGAACAGAAGGTTGGATCATTGGCTCAGGTGGCTCAGGACTGGGGTGTCTCCAGATCACGTTCCAAGTATTGGTCATCGTATAATGGGATGACTGGCTCTCCCCCTCTCATTGAACTTACTGATTAGATCTGTATCTTCCATCTGTTGTTTAAATACATCGGTGTCATCAGCATTGATGTCATTCGTGGTGAAGTGATATTTGAATCCTTTTCCCCAGCAGACCATGGCAGATACCAACCACCCAGTGAAGGTCAGTCACAGTTTCAATGTTCTTGAATTTGGGAAAATAGTGATGGATCCACTTGTTCCCAGAGACAGAACCCTTTGTCTCTGACTCTGGCTGTGGAGCTGGTGAAGATCTGCTTGTCCAGTGAATTTGTCGTCTTCTCAGGCACTCCCTCAGGTTGGAGGGTGACTCACTTCCACTCAAACTCATAGTCATTCAGCATGGAAACGGGCCCTTTGGCAAAAACTGACCTCAATACTCCAAATGTGGCCTCACCAATGTCTTGTACAACAGTTACATAATCTCCCAACTTCTATACTCAATACTCTGACTGATGAAGGCCAAGGTGCTGAAAGCATTCTTAAACAAGATATATTATTGTGAAGCCACTTTCAAGGAACTATGTACCTGTGATCCCAGATCCCTCAGTTCCACAGCACATCCCTGAGCCCGACTACACTGTGCAGGTCCTGCCCTGGATAGACTCAATTACTTACGAATAACATGCCGACATACTACAACCTACTTCGACTAAACCTACGCGTAAAAAAAGTCTCGATTTTTTCCATGGCCACCTTTTTTTACTCGCAAGCATTTTTTAACATGTTGAAAAATACGCCTCGACCTAGCTGAGGCCTCGAGTACGCGGGGATTACTCTTGAGCATGAAGGAGAGTTACAAATACCTCGTAGGACCTCGTGTCGACCATGAGTCGAGGGCAAACTCTTCTAAACTCGCCACTTAGGTCCCGCAGTGGGACAGCCCCTATACAGTGTGGAAACAGGCCCTTCTGCCCACAGAGTCCACACCCACCAGTGATCCCCGCACATTAACACTCACTAGAGCCAATTTTGCGTTATAGCATCCAAATATCCTGCAACCAGCACGTTTACGGAGTGTGGAAATAAACCGAGGAATTGGAAAAAACCCCACGCAGGTCATGGGTTGAACGTAAAAAATTCCATTAAGACTGCTCCCATAGTCAGGATCGAACCCTGGTCTCTGGCCCCACATGACAGTTGCTCTACTGCAGCACCACCGTGCCTCCCTAACGAGGGGCTACCTGAGGTTGGCAAGGTGACAGGATGTCTGAGCTTTCCGAAGATAGAACAATGCAGGAGTAACTCAGCGGGACAGGCAGCATCTCTGAATGGTAGGAATGGGTGAGGTTTCGGGTCACGATCTTTCTTCAGTCTTTTGCAGGGTCTCGACCCAAAAGTCACCCATTCCTTCTCTCCTGTGAGGAAGCCTGTCCCTCTGTTACTCCAGCATTTTGTGTCTACCCCTCACCCAAAACATTGAAGACATTGAATGTCTGATGACCAAGCATTGATACCTACAGCTCCATTCAGTCACTGCCATCGAACCCGACACTCCCATTCTTTCTTCATTCCTGTTTCTTGTATGCTTGTCTGCTTCCAAATGTCATTACATATCTGTAGGCAGATTTACATATTCTCATATTTTAATAAAGGGTAAGTCCAAAGTTTATTGAGATATTAAGCTGCATCTTTCCCATGTGTTATTTTAGTTTCTGTGTATACGCAGTGTGGCACATTGCTCTTGATAATGTGTGATATCTAACTTCCTATTTTACAGCGGGACCCTATGAGCATTTTCTACCAGATCATGAACCAGGTAAGATCTGGACTGAGGCTGTCAGATATTCACACCTCGAGCTCCGTCTATATTCTACTGTTGGTTTTCCTCCAGTGTTTGAATGTTTTCTTTGAAAAGGAAATCCAATTATCCTTTTGAATACAGCATCATTTTGAGATGATAACTTAACCTTCCCAGCAATGTCCTTCCTTTCACTGTGAACTGACCTTGTTATCCTTCATCACTAGACGGACCAATCCACGTCGTTCCCCTTGGTAACAAACTCGAGGACCAGGTGTAAAATGCCACTGTTTTTGAAACATGGTTCCCTTGTTCCACCGGTGAAACACTTCATGATGAGAGGTAGTGAGGGGCTCCTTGAGGCTGACAAGGTGACAGGATGCCTGAGCTTTCCCTGTGCTCCCTCTGCTCGTGCTGTTGGGTTCAACAACTTGTCCACAGTTTAAATTCAGCTTACCTCTGGTGAACACAAGCATGTGTCCACACCATGACATAGGGGTCCGCCTGTCCCTTGTCAACATGCCCTTGGGGGAGCAGTGTTGGCTGAACAAGGACAGGGGGCTGAGGTCGGTCCCCCCAGAGACAGGACTGGGTCAGTGAGAGATCCTGTTCGGTGGCTGGTTCCCTCTTGTTACCAAATTCCTTCTCAGATTATTGTCTGGTGCAGTGACTGCTCGCCGGTGGACATCATGAGCAGCGGTAGAGCTGCACAGAACTGGGGTGTCTCCAGATCATGTTCCAAGTATTGGCCGTTGTATAACGGGATCACTGGCTCTCTCCATCTCATTGAACTTACTGATTAGATCTGTATCTTCCATCTGTTGTTTAAATACATCGGTATCATCAGAATAATATCATTTATGGTGGTGATATTTGAATTCTTTTTCCCAGCAGACCATGGAAGTTACCAACCACCCAGTGAAGGTCAGTTTGAATGTTCTTGAATGTGGGGAAAATAGTGATGGAACCACTTGTTCCCAGAGACAGAACCATCTATCTCTGTCACTAGCTGTGGAGCTGGTGAAGATCTGCTTGTCCAGTGAATTTGTCTTCTTCTCAGGCGCTCCCTCAGGTTGGAGGGTGACTCACTTCCACTCAGACTCAGTCATACAGCATGGAAATGGGCAATTTGGCAAAGGCTGACCACAATACTTCAAATGTGGCCTCACCAATGTCTTGTACAACTGTAACATAACCTCCCAACTTCTATACTCAATACTCTGACTGAAGAAAGCCAATATGCTGAATGCTTTCTGAAAGATGATATATTCCTGTGACACCACTTTCAAGGAACTATGTACCTGTGATCCCAGATCCCTCAGTTCTACAACACTCCCCTGAGCCCGACTACACTGTGCAGGTCCTCAAATTTCACTGTACCTTAATTGGCACTTGTGACAATTAAATTGAATCTTGAATCTTGCCCTGGTTAGACTTTTAAAAATTCAACAGCTCACATATCTCTATTATCGTCCTTCAAGGTTAAAATATAACATTTGGTTACACGGAAGATAGACAGAACAATGCTGGAGTAACTCAGCAGGACATGCAGCATCTCTGGATGGTAGGAGTCGGTGTGGTTTCGGGTCTTGATCTTTCTTCAGTCTATAGCAAGGTCTCGACCCAAAGGTCACCCATTCCTTCTCTCCTGTGAGGAAGCCTGTCCCTCTGTTACTCCAGCATTTTGTGTCTACCCCTCACCTAAACATTGAAGACATTGAATATCTGATGACCAAGCATTGATACCTACAGCTCCGTTCAGTCACTGCCATCGAAACCGACACTCCTATTCTTTCCACATTCCTGTTTCTTGTATGCTTGTCTGCTTCCAAATGTCATTACATATCTGCAGGCAGATTTACATATTCTCATATTTTAATAAAGGGTAAGTCCAAAGTTTATTAAGATATTAAGCTGCATCTTTCCCATGTGTTATTTTAGTTTCTGTGTGTACGCAGTGTGGCACATTGCTCTTGATAATGTTTGATATCTAACATCCTATTTTACAGCGGGACCCTATGAGCATTTTCCACCAGCTCATGAACCAGGTAAGATCTGGACTGAGGCTGCCAGATATTCACACCTCGAGCTCCGTCTGTATTCTACTGTTGGTTTTCCTCCAGTGTTTCAATGTTTCCTTCGAAAAGGAAATCCAATTATTCTTTTGAATACAGCATCATTTTGAGATGATAACTTAACCTTCCCAGCAATGTCCTTCCTTTCACTGTGAACTGACCTTGTTATCCTTCATCACTAGACGGACCAATCCACGTCGTTCCCCTTGGTAACAAACTCAATGACCAGATGTAAAATTCCATTGTTTTTGAAACATGGTTTCCTTGTTCCAGCGGTGAAATACTTCACTATGAGAGGTAGTGAGGGGCTCCTTGAGGCTGGCAAGGTGACAGGATGCCTGAGCTTTCCCTGTGCTCCCTCTGCTCGTGCTGTTGGGTTCAGAAACTTGTCCACAGTTTGAATTCAGCTTACCTCTGGCGAACACAAGCATGTGTCCACATCATGACATAGGGGTCCGCCTGTCCCTTGTCAACATGCCCTTGGGGGAGCAGTGTTGGCTGAACAGGAACAGGGGGCTGAAGTCAGACCCCACTGAGACAGGACTGGGTCAGTGAGAGCTCCTGTTAGGAGGCTGGTTCCCTCTTGTTACCAGATTCCTTCTCAGATTATTGTCTGGTGCAGTGACTGCTCGCCGGTGGACATCATGAGCAGCGGTAGAGCTGCTCAGAACTGGGGTGTCTCCAGATCATGTTCCAAGTATTGGCCGTTGTATAACGGGATCACTGGCTCTCTCCATCTCATTGAACTTACTGATTAAATCTGTATCTACCATCTGTTATTGAAATACATCGGTATCATCAGCATGATGTCATTTATGGTGGTGATATTTTAATCCTTTTTCCCAGCAGAACATGGCAGATACCAACCACCCAGTGAAGGTCAGTTTGAATGTTCTTGAATGTGGGAAAATAGTGATGGATCCACTTGTTCCCAGAGACAGAACCCTCTATCTCTGTCACTGGCTGTGGAGCTGGTGAAGATCTGCTTGTCCAGTGAATTTGTCTTCTTCTCAGGCGCTCCCTCAGGTTGGAGGGTGACTCACTTCCACTCAGACTCATAGTCATACAGCATAGAAACGGGCCCTTTGGCAAAGACTGACCACAATACTTCAAATGTGGCCTCAACAATGTCTTGTACTACTTTAACATAACCTCCCAACTTCTATACTCAATATTCTGACTGAAGAAAGCCAATGTGCTGAATGCTTTGTGAAACATGATATATTCCTGTGACACCACTTTCAAGGAACTATTAGATTAGATTAGATTAGATTAGATAGCCTTTATTGTCATTCAGACCGAAGTCTGAACGAAATTGAAGCAGTCATACATACAATACAATACAATAAAAAACAACAATAAACACATATTAACATCCGCCACAGTGAGTCCACCCAACATCTCCTCACTGTGATGGAGGCAAAAGTCTTAGGTCTCCAGTCTCTTCCCTCCTCTTCTCCTTCTGCGCTGAGGCGATACCCCCCGGGCGATGTTACAACTGTCCCGCGGCTCAAACACCGCGGCCCGGGGTGGTCGTAGCTGCCGCTCACCAGTCCTGCTGACGCAGCTGCTGGCCCGCGGCCGAACCCCGGACTCAGGCCACCGCCGCCAGAACACCGTGCAAGCCACCGGAGCATCGTTCCAGCCCCGAGCCGGATCGCCCTCACGTGAGTGCCGTTACCGTCTCAGCCTCGGGCTGGGCTGCCCCGACCAGGCACCGCTCCTCCCTCGGGCTGGGCCGCCCCGACTGGGCGCCGCTCCTCCCTCGGGCTGGGCCGCCCCGACTGGGTGCCGCTCCTCCCTCGGGCTGGGCCGCCACGACCAAGCACCGCTCCTCCCTCGGGCTGGGCCGCCCCGACTGGGCGCAGCTTCTCCCTCGGGCTGGGCCGCCCCGGCCGGGCGCCGCTCCTCCCTCGGGCTGGGAACGCCGTACCTCCCCGAGCTCGGCCACTCCGACGGGAGCACCGTTCCTTCCTCGGGCCGGTGATCCCAGATCCCTCAGTTCTACAACACTCCCCTGAGCCCGACTACACTGTGCAGGTCCTCAAATTTCACTGTACCTTAATTGGCACTTGTGACAATTAAATTGAATCTTGAATCTTGCCCTGGTTAGACTTTTAAAAATTCAACAGCTCACATATCTCTATTATCGTCCTTCAAGGTTAAAATATAACATTTGGTTACACGGAAGATAGACAGAACAATGCTGGAGTAACTCAGCAGGACATGCAGCATCTCTGGATGGTAGGAGTCGGTGTGGTTTCGGGTCTTGATCTTTCTTCAGTCTATAGCAAGGTCTCGACCCAAAGGTCACCCATTCCTTCTCTCCTGTGAGGAAGCCTGTCCCTCTGTTACTCCAGCATTTTGTGTCTACCCCTCACCTAAACATTGAAGACATTGAATATCTGATGACCAAGCATTGATACCTACAGCTCCGTTCAGTCACTGCCATCGAAACCGACACTCCTATTCTTTCCACATTCCTGTTTCTTGTATGCTTGTCTGCTTCCAAATGTCATTACATATCTGCAGGCAGATTTACATATTCTCATATTTTAATAAAGGGTAAGTCCAAAGTTTATTAAGATATTAAGCTGCATCTTTCCCATGTGTTATTTTAGTTTCTGTGTGTACGCAGTGTGGCACATTGCTCTTGATAATGTTTGATATCTAACATCCTATTTTACAGCGGGACCCTATGAGCATTTTCCACCAGCTCATGAACCAGGTAAGATCTGGACTGAGGCTGCCAGATATTCACACCTCGAGCTCCGTCTGTATTCTACTGTTGGTTTTCCTCCAGTGTTTCAATGTTTCCTTCGAAAAGGAAATCCAATTATTCTTTTGAATACAGCATCATTTTGAGATGATAACTTAACCTTCCCAGCAATGTCCTTCCTTTCACTGTGAACTGACCTTGTTATCCTTCATCACTAGACGGACCAATCCACGTCGTTCCCCTTGGTAACAAACTCAATGACCAGATGTAAAATTCCATTGTTTTTGAAACATGGTTTCCTTGTTCCAGCGGTGAAATACTTCACTATGAGAGGTAGTGAGGGGCTCCTTGAGGCTGGCAAGGTGACAGGATGCCTGAGCTTTCCCTGTGCTCCCTCTGCTCGTGCTGTTGGGTTCAGAAACTTGTCCACAGTTTGAATTCAGCTTACCTCTGGCGAACACAAGCATGTGTCCACATCATGACATAGGGGTCCGCCTGTCCCTTGTCAACATGCCCTTGGGGGAGCAGTGTTGGCTGAACAGGAACAGGGGGCTGAAGTCAGACCCCACTGAGACAGGACTGGGTCAGTGAGAGCTCCTGTTAGGAGGCTGGTTCCCTCTTGTTACCAGATTCCTTCTCAGATTATTGTCTGGTGCAGTGACTGCTCGCCGGTGGACATCATGAGCAGCGGTAGAGCTGCTCAGAACTGGGGTGTCTCCAGATCATGTTCCAAGTATTGGCCGTTGTATAACGGGATCACTGGCTCTCTCCATCTCATTGAACTTACTGATTAAATCTGTATCTACCATCTGTTATTGAAATACATCGGTATCATCAGCATGATGTCATTTATGGTGGTGATATTTTAATCCTTTTTCCCAGCAGAACATGGCAGATACCAACCACCCAGTGAAGGTCAGTTTGAATGTTCTTGAATGTGGGAAAATAGTGATGGATCCACTTGTTCCCAGAGACAGAACCCTCTATCTCTGTCACTGGCTGTGGAGCTGGTGAAGATCTGCTTGTCCAGTGAATTTGTCTTCTTCTCAGGCGCTCCCTCAGGTTGGAGGGTGACTCACTTCCACTCAGACTCATAGTCATACAGCATAGAAACGGGCCCTTTGGCAAAGACTGACCACAATACTTCAAATGTGGCCTCAACAATGTCTTGTACTACTTTAACATAACCTCCCAACTTCTATACTCAATATTCTGACTGAAGAAAGCCAATGTGCTGAATGCTTTCTGAAACATGATATATTCCTGTGACACCACTTTCAAGGAACTATTAGATTAGATTAGATTAGATTAGATAGCCTTTATTGTCATTCAGACCGAAGTCTGAACGAAATTGAAGCAGTCATACATACAATACAATACAATAAAAAACAACAATAAACACATATTAACATCCGCCACAGTGAGTCCACCCAACATCTCCTCACTGTGATGGAGGCAAAAGTCTTAGGTCTCCAGTCTCTTCCCTCCTCTTCTCCTTCTGCGCTGAGGCGATACCCCCCGGGCGATGTTACAACTGTCCCGCGGCTCAAACACCGCGGCCCGGGGTGGTCGTAGCTGCCGCTCACCAGTCCTGCTGACGCAGCTGCTGGCCCGCGGCCGAACCCCGGACTCAGGCCACCGCCGCCAGAACACCGTGCAAGCCACCGGAGCATCGTTCCAGCCCCGAGCCGGATCGCCCTCACGTGAGTGCCGTTACCGTCTCAGCCTCGGGCTGGGCTGCCCCGACCAGGCACCGCTCCTCCCTCGGGCTGGGCCGCCCCGACTGGGCGCCGCTCCTCCCTCGGGCTGGGCCGCCCCGACTGGGTGCCGCTCCTCCCTCGGGCTGGGCCGCCACGACCAAGCACCGCTCCTCCCTCGGGCTGGGCCGCCCCGACTGGGCGCAGCTTCTCCCTCGGGCTGGGCCGCCCCGACCGGGCGCCGCTCCTCCCTCGGGCTGGGAACGCCGTACCTCCCCGAGCTCGGCCACTCCGACGGGAGCACCGTTCCTTCCTCGGGCCGGTGATCCCAGATCCCTCAGTTCTACAACACTCCCCTGAGCCCGACTACACTGTGCAGGTCCTCAAATTTCACTGTACCTTAATTGGCACTTGTGACAATTAAATTGAATCTTGAATCTTGCCCTGGTTAGACTTTTAAAAATTCAACAGCTCACATATCTCTATTATCGTCCTTCAAGGTTAAAATATAACATTTGGTTACACGGAAGATAGACAGGACAATGCTGGAGTAACTCAGCAGGACATGCAGCATCTCTGGATGGTAGGAGTCGGTGTGGTTTCGGGTCTTGATCTTTCTTCAGTCTATAGCAAGGTCTCGACCCAAAGGTCACCCATTCCTTCTCTCCTGTGAGGAAGCCTGTCCCTCTGTTACTCCAGCATTTTGTGTCTACCCCT
This sequence comes from Amblyraja radiata, assembly GCF_010909765.2. Taxonomy (NCBI): domain Eukaryota; kingdom Metazoa; phylum Chordata; class Chondrichthyes; order Rajiformes; family Rajidae; genus Amblyraja; species Amblyraja radiata. Next base: position 39,014,150 of record NC_045975.1, read on the forward strand.
CACCCAAAACATTGAAGACATTGAATATCTGATGACCAAGCATTGATACCTACAGCTCTGTTCAGTCACTGCCATCGAAACCGACACTCCTATTCTTTCCACATTCCTGTTTCTTGTATGCTTGTCTGCTTCCAAATGTCATTACAAATCTGTAGGCAGATTTACATATTCTCATATTTTAATAAAGGGTAAGTCCAAAGTTTATTGAGATATTAAGCTGCATCTTTCCCATGTGTTATTTTAGTTTCTGTGTGTACGCAGTGTGGCACATTGCTCTTGACAATGTTTGATATCTAACTTCCTATTTTACAGCGGGACCCTATGAGCATTTTCCACCAGCTCATGAACCAGGTAAGATCTGGACTGAGGCTGCCAGATATTCACACCTCGAGCTCCGTCTGTATTCTACTGTTGGTTTTCCTCCAGTGTTTCAATGTTTCCTTCGAAAAGGAAATCCAATTATTCTTTTGAATACAGCATCATTTTGAGATGATAACTTAACCTTCCCAGCAATGTCCTTCCTTTCACTGTGAACTGACCTTGTTATCCTTCATCACTAGATGGACCAATCCACATCGTTCCCCTTGGTAACAAACTCAATGACCAGATGTAAAATTCCATTGTTTTTGAAACATGGTTTCCTTGTTCCAGCGGTGAAATACTTCACTATGAGAGGTAGTGAGGGGCTCCTTGAGGCTGGCAAGGTGACAGGATGCGTTAGCTTTCCCTGTGCTCCCTCTGCTCGTGCTGTTGGGTTCAGGAACTTGTCCACAGTTTGAATTCAGCTTACCTCTGGCGAACACAAGCATGTGTCCACATCATGACATAAGGGTCCGCCTGTTCCTTGTCAACATGCCCTTGGGGGAGCAGTGTTGGCTGAACAGGAACAGGGGGCTGAAGTCAGACCCCACTGAGACAGGACTGGGTCAGTGAGAGCTCCTGTTAGGAGGCTGGTTCCCTCTTGTTACCAGATTCCTTCTCAGATTATTGTCTGGTGCAGTGCCTGCTCGCCAGTGGACATCATGAGCAGCGGTAGAGCTGCTCAGAACTGGGGTGTCTCCAGATCATGTTCCAAGTATTGGCCGTTGTATAACGGATCACTGGCTCTCTCCATCTCATTGAACTTACTGATTAAATCTGTATCTTCCATCTGTTATTGAAATACATCGATATCATTAGCATGATGTCATTTATGGTGGTGATATTTTAATCCTTTTTCCCAGCAGAACATGGCAGATACCAACCACCCGGTGAAGGTCAGTTTGAATGTTCTTGAATGTGGGAAAATAGTGATGGATTCACTTGTTCCCAGAGACAGAACCCTCTATCTCTGGCACTGACTGTGGAGCTGGTGAAGATCTGCTTGTCCAGTGAATTTGTCTTCTTCTCAGGCGCTCCCTCAGGTTGGAGGGTGACTCACTTCCACTCAGACTCAGTCATACAGCATGGAAATGGGCCCTTTGGCAAAGACAGACCACAATACTTCAAATGTGGCCTCACCAATGTCTTGTACAACTGTAACATAACTTCCCAACTTCTATACTCAATACTCTGACTGAAGAAGGCCAATGTGCTGATTGCTTTCTGAAAGATGATATATTCCTGTGACACCACTTTCAAGGAACTATGTACCTGTGATCCCAGATCCCTCAGTTCTACAACACTCCCCTGAGCCCGACTACACTGTGCAGGTCCTCAAATTTCACTGTACTTTAATTGGCACTTGTGACAATTAAATTGAATCTTGAATCTTGCCCTGGTTAGACTTTTAAAAATTCAACAGCTCACATATCTCTATTATCGTCCTTCAAGGTTAAAATATAACATTTGGTTCCCTCACCTAAAATGGGTAGGAAGGAATTGCAGATGCTCGTTTACACCGAAGATAGACAAAAGAATGCTGGAGTAACTCAGCGTGACAGGCAGCATCTCTGGATGGTAGGAGGGGGTGAGGTTTCATGTTGCGATCTTTCTTCAGTCTATAGCAGGGTCTCGACCCAAAAGGTCACCCATTCCTTTTCTCCTGTGAGGAAGCCTGTCCCTCTGTTACTCCAGCATTTTGTGTCGACCCCTCACCGAAAACATTGATGATATTAATTGTCTAAGGACCAAGCATTGATCCCTACAGCACCGTTCAGTCGCTGTAATCGAACCCGACACTCCCATTCTTTCCTCATTCCTGTTTCTTCTATGCTTGTCTGCTTCCAAATTTCAATACAAATCCGCATGCAGATTTACATATTCTCATATTTTCATAAAGGGTAAGTCCAAATTTTATCGGGATATTAATCTGCATCTTTCCCCTGTATTATTTTAGTTTCTGTGTATACGCAGTGTGGTACTTTTTTCTTGATAATGTTTGATATCTAACTTCCTATTTTGCAGCACCACCCCATGAGCATTTTCCACCAGCTCATGAACCAGATAAGATCTGGTCTGACCTAGAGTCGGATATTCCCCGTTCGAGCTCCGTCTATATTCTACTGTTGTTTTACCTCCAACGTTTCAATGTTTTATTCGAAAAGGAAATCCAATTATCCTTTTGAATACAGCATCATTCTGAGATGTGATACCTTAACCTTCCCAGCAATTTCCTTCCTTTCACTGTGAACTGACCTTGTTATCCTTCATCACTAGACGGACCAATCCACTTTGTTACCAATCCTTGGTAATAAACTCGATGACCAGACGTAAAATGCCTTTGTTTTTGAAGCATGGTTCCCATGTTCCAGCGGTGAAACACTTCATGATGAGAGGTAGTGAGGGGCTCCTTGAGGCTGGCAATGTGACAGGATGCCTGAGCTTTCCCTGTGCTCCCTCTGCTCGGGCTGTTGGGTTCAGCAACTTGTCCGCAGTTTAAATTCAGCTTACCTCTGGCGAACACAAGCATGGTGTCCACACCATGACATAGGGGAGCAGTGTCCCTTATCAACATGCCCTTGGAGGATCAATCTTGGCTGGACAGGAACTGGGGGATGAAGTCAGTCCCCACTGTGACAGGATTGGGTCAGTGAGAGCTCCTGTTGGGATGCTGGTTCCCTCTGGTGATCAGAATCCTTCACACGGATCAGATTGTTGTCTGGTGTAGTGACTGCCCTACCAGTGGTCATCAGATGGACAGGGGGAGGCCACATAGCTCAGCAGTACTGTGTTGTCTCCCGGTCCTTGGCCAAGTATCTGGATCTTTTCATCATCACTTTAACCTAGATTAAATTGGTCTATTCCACCAGTTATATAAATGCATGTGTTAATGGATTTTACTGTGAAGTGATATTTTGTTTCTTCCCTCCAGCAAAACCTGACAACTACTTCCCACCCAGTGAAGGTCAGTCACAGTTTGCATGTCCTTGAATAGAGATAATTGTGATGTATCCACTTGTTCCCAGAGGCTGAGGGGAGTCGAGGTAGTGGCCAGGGTGCGACTTGTCCTTGATTATGCTGCTGGACTTGCCGAGGCAGCATGAGGTATAAATGGAGTCAATGGAAGGGTAGTTGGCTTGTGCGATGGTCTGGGCTGTGTCCACAATTTCTTGTAGTCTTCGATGGGGGTTTTCCCCAACCAAGCTGTAACGCATCCTGATAAAATGCTATTTATGCGCATCTGTAGAAGTTGGTGAAAGTTGTAAGGGACATGCCAAACTTCCTAAGCCTAAGAGGCATTGGTATGCTTTGTTGGTCCTTTGTTGATCCTCCGTTGCCTGATGAGCTCCATGTGGGAATTGAGGACTCTTTCACAGATGGGACAGTGTATGACAGGGCAGGAGGACAGATATATTGTCAGGTAGTTCACCCTTCCAGACACACACTGCGGGCTTCTCACTGCTTCTGTTCACGGACGGGAGGCTTACATTTCCAGCCTGATTTCTTCTATTTCACTCTCAGCCATCACGGGCTGGGGATTACCGGGAGTCAGTGGGGATGTTGCATATTTTCAAAAAGGCCTTGAGCACGTCTATGAGTCTATTCCTCTGCCCAGCTGGTAATCTTGTTCCATGTCTGAGCTCGGAATAGTGTGTCAACTTTGGGGAGTCTGGTATTAGATGTGTGAAAGGCGTGGCCTGCCCGCCTAGCAGAGGTGACTGAGTGTCTGCTCGTGATGTTGGCCAGGGAGATGATACTCACTGGTGATGATTCACATCACCTTCACATTTCCGCTTTGTTCTGCGTCTGGCTCATTTTTGGCAAATCACGCAATTTGTCTTTTGCCTTGTGGCCTCTTTACTTCCTGCTCACAATCCACATTCCCATCCTGTTTTACACGAGCAGCAAGCCTGGAAATATCACCTTTGGTTCCCCTCAACCAAACCTGTGATGACAATGTCTAAGGCCCAGGCATCGCCAGCACGATACACACCCATTTGTCATCCTTGGGTCCTGTATGTTTGCACATTTCCAAATTGTATTTCAAATTGGCATGCTCGTTTTAGTTTAGTTTATTGTCACATGTACCGAGGTACAGTGAAAAGCTTTTGTTGCGTGCTATCCAGTCAGCAGAAAGACAACACATGATTACAATTGAGACATTTACAATGTATAGCTACATGATAAGGGAAAAACGTTTAGTGCAAGGTAAAGCCAGCAAAGTCCAGTCAATGATAGTCCAAAGATCATTCGAGATAAATAGTAGTTCAGGACTGCTCTCTGGAAGGATGATTCCATTGCCTGATAACAGTTGGGAAGAAACATGATATTCCCAATCCCTGAATCTGGTGGTGTGCGTTTTCACACTTCTATATTTTTTGCCTGATGGGAGAAGGAAGAAGAGGAAGTGGCCAGAGTGTGACTCATCCTTGATTATGTTGCTAGCCTTGCTGAGGCAAGGTATAAATGGAGTTTTATATGTTTTATTATATGTTCAATGTTTATCGAGATATTGATCCGTGCCTTCCCCCTGTGTTATTTAAGTCTGTGTATATACCCAGTGTGGCCCTTGTTTTTGTTGACTCAAATCTGACTTCCTCTTTTACAGCGGGACCGCATGAATATTTTCCATCAGGTACATACACAGGTCAGTCTTGCTCTGACCTAAAGGTGGACATTCACCGCTCTAGCTGCTTCTATATTCTTCCGTTGGTCTTCCTCCAGTATTTCAATGTTTGCTACAAGCAGAAGATCCAGTTGGGTTTATGAACACAGCATTAGTTTGGGATATGATACTATTATCTTCCCAACAATTTCCTACCTTTCATTGTCTACACTTGCTTCCAACACTCAATCCGTCTTTTCCTTTGTCGCCGCTTAACTCCTTGCTCAAAATCTACAGTTCCATCCTGTTTTACACGACCAGCAAGCCTAGAAATATCTCCTTTGGTTCCCTCAACCAAAACCTTGATGACATAGGCAATGTCTAAGGCCCAGGAATTGCCAGTCCAATACAAGCCCCTTGGTTCATGTACGTTTGAACATTTTATTACAAATTTGCATGCGATATTAAATGTTCTTGTATTGAATGAAAATAAATGATATGTTCAATGTTAATCCAGATATTGATCTGTGTCTTTCCCCTGTGTTATTTAAATATGTGTATATACCCAGTGTGGCCACTTGTTCTTGTTGACTCATATCTGACTTCCTCTTTTACAACGGGACCGCATGAATATTTTCCACCAACTTCATACACTGGTCAGTCCTGCTCTGACCCAAAGTGGACATTCACACATTCACAGGTGTAATTCACAAAGTGTAGGGGGCGCCGTCGAGTATGGCTGCCCTGCCAGCAGCTGTCAGCCCTTTCACCCTTTGTTTTAATTTTTAGTGAGTTAAAAGTGTTTGTTTTTCAGGTCTTTAGTCTTTTATGTGGTGGATGGGGGAGGGGAAGGGGGAAACTTTATTTCCTAGTCCCTACCTGGTCGGAGAGGCGGCTTCCCTCCGAGCTGCTTCTTCGGCCCTTCCTCGTGGCCTACCATAGGACTGGAGCGGCGATTCCTGCCATTGTCCCCTTGCTCCAGCAGTGAAAGCCTTCATGATGAGAGGTGTCGAGGGGCTTCCTGAGGCTGCTGCACAGGCGCCTGGTCTTTCCATCTGCTCCCTCTGCTCGGGCAGCAAGACACAGGGACCTGTAATTTATTTTGAGTGGACTAGACTTCGAAAACAAGGATGTAATTCTGAGGCCACATAAGGCACTGGTCAAACTCTATTCGGAGTATTGGGAGCAATTTTGAGTCCTATATCTGAGGAAGGATGTGCTGGCACTGGAGGGGGCCCAAAGGAGGTTTACGAGGTCTCGAGCAGGTTATCCTATGATGAATGTTTGAGGACACTGGGCCTGTACTCACTGGAGTTTAGAAGGTTGACACCTGTCCCTTGTCAACATGCCCCTGGGGGGAGCAGTGTTGTCTGAGCGGTAACTGGGGCTGAAAGTCTGCATTGAAACAGGACTGGGTCAGTGAGAGCTCCTGTTGGGAGGCTGGTTCCCTCTGTTGACCAGATTCCTTCATGTGGATCAGATTGTAGGGGGCGCTGCAATGGCAGCAGCCCTGTCAGCAGCGCGTTAGTCTTTTCAACTTTCAGTATGTTTTAAAGTTTGTTTTAATGTTCCTTTGTGTGTTTTGTATGGGGGGTGGTGTGGGGGTGGGGGGTAAGGGGGAAACCGCTTCGGTCGCCTCCTCCACGGAGAGGCGACTTTTTCCAGGTCGCCTCCCCAGTGGCCTAACAACAAGGATCGGCGCGGCCTTTCCACGGAGACGTGCCCGGGACTTCAGTGGCGGGCGCAGCACGGACTCTCGGCGTGGAGCGGGTGAGCCCTCGCTGGGGCTCGCCGGAGGGGAGCGCTCCGTTTCGCTTTCCCGCAGCAGCCGGCAGCCTGAAGCCGAGGTCTGCAGAGCTCCAGCTGGTGCGGCGTCTACAGCCCGGGATCCCTCGTGGGGGACCCGGGGGAAGAAGAAGCCATCACTGCCGGCCTGCGGCCAACTTCTACCGCGGGTCCGGCATGGACTGACCATCACCCCTGGAGGGGAGCTTCGACCACCGGCCCTGCGGTCTGCGGTGCTTCTGGCTGCGGCGCGGCGTGAACCTTAAATCTTCGACCGCCGGCCTGCGGCCTACACCAGCCTGAAGCCGCGGTCTCCGGTGGGGAAGAGCCGATCCTGGACTTACCTTGGCTTTGACTTTGTCCCTTACCATCCGGACGCCCGCAGCAACGGCTGCGGAGGGTGGAGGTCCCGACCACGGGGGGAAATGGAGGAGGTCTGGCCAATTTCTGTGCCTGTGGTGGATGTTTGTGTTACATTTTTATTGTGGTTGTGTGTTCTTTATTATTGTACTGCTGCTGACAACCCAAATACCACCGACCCTGGTTGCGTGGCAAATAAATTCTATCTATTTATCTATTGTTGCCTAGCACAGTGACTGCTTGCCAGTGGACATCACACGAGGACTGAGGAAGGCCACACAGCTCAGCAGTACTGTGTTGTCTCCAGGTCCTGGTCCAAGTATCTGCGATTGTACTACAGGATCACTGGATCTTTTCATTATTTATTTATTTATTTTATTTAATTCTTTATTACGAACAGAATAAAAGAATAAAAAGCAAGTGTGAAACAGCATTCAAAAAACAAAACAAGAATATTTATAAAGTGTCATAAAAAATATCTATAAATTTATGAAATCGTATGTGTCCGAAAAGAAGCAGGAAGAAGCCAAAGCTTATTAATTCCCACCCCTTTAACCTTGCATGTTAAATTGGTCTCTTCCATCTGTTCTAAAAGTACATGTGTTGATGGATTTTACTGTGAAGTGATATTTGACTTCTTCTCCCCAGCAGAACCTGACAACTACTATCCACCCAGCGAAGGTCAGTCACAGGCATTGCCAGCCCAACACACACGCATTCATCATCCTTGGTTCCTGTATCTTTCAACTTTTACAAATTTTATTATAAACTAGACCATGTGCAGACCCGTTGGGTCTGCTCCCCCAACGCAAGATTACACCACTCACCCAACGCAAGGCGTTCCCCCAACGCAATATTGCACCACTCAAAATAGCCCCACAGCTGCGCAGACGTGGCTCAATTCTCCTCATCCCCCAGCACTCCCTCCTCCTCTTCACCCCCCCTCTTCAATCCCTAGAGAGGGATGGGGGGAAGAGAGGGAGGGAGGTTAGAGAGGGAGGGGTGGTAGAGAGGGGAGAGGGGTTAGAGAGGGAGGGGTGTAGAGAGGGAGGGTGGTAGAGGGAGGGGGGGTAGAGAGGGAGAGGGAGGGGGTTAAAAGTGATGTGGAGGGAGTAGAGAGTGTAGAGGGAGAGTGGAAGGGGGTAGAGAGAAAGAGGGAGGGGGTTAGAGGGAGAGGGAGGGGGGTAGAGTGGGGGGAGGGAGAGGGAGGGGTGGGAGTGAGGGTAGATAGGGAGGGGATTCATCGGAAATATAGGTGGGAATGGGACGGGAATATGTTTATCGCCACAATGGGGAAAATGTGAGTAGGATATGTGAAAATGGGAAGGCTGTGGCCTAGCGTTTGGAAGAAGATAGGAAAAGAGGATTGACACATTGTCGTCAAACGATAGGAAGAGTTTTAGTATTATAGAGATTGCATGTGGTTTTAAATTTTCTCATATTGAATGATATGAAATGATATGTTCAATGTATATCGAGAGTGGTAGCTGTGTGGAATGAGCTTCCAGTGAAGGTGGTGGAGGCAGGTTCGATTTTATCATTTAAAAATAAATTGGATAGTTATATGGACGGGAAAGGAATGGAGGGTTATGGTCTGAGTGCAGGTAGATGGGACTAGGGAAAAATACGTGTTCGGCACGGACTAGAAGGGCCGAGATGGCCTGTTTCCGTGCTGTAATTGTTATATGGTTATATGGTTATATTGATCCGTGCCTTTCCCCTGTGTTATTTACGTATGTGTATATATCCAGTGTGATCCCTTGTTCTTGTTGACTCGTATCTAACTTTCTTTTTTACAGCGGGACCCCATGAATATTTTCCACCAGCTCCGCACACAGGTCAGTCCTGCTGTGACCCAAAGCTGGACATTCACCGCTCTCGCTCCTCTATGTTCTAATTTTGGTCTTCCTCCACTGTTTCAATGTTTGCTACAAGCAGAAGATCCGGTTGGATTTATGAACACAACATTAGTTTGGGATACGATACTATTATCTTCCCAACAATTTCCTTCCTTTCATTGTGAACTGATCCAGTGATCCTCCATCACTAGAAGGACCGGTCTACTTCATTCCCCCAGGGAAACAAATGTATTGACCTGAGGTGAAATGCATTTGATTTTGAGAGATTGTCCCATTGCTCCAGCAGTGAAAGCCTTCATGATGAGAGGTGTCAAGGGGCTTCCTGACGCTGATGAGCTGAGCGGGTGCCTGAACTTTCCATCTGTTCCCTCTGCTTGGGCAGCTAGACACAGGGACCTGTAATTTATTTTGAGAGGACTAGACTACAAAAACAAGGATGTCATGCTGATGCTCCATAAGGCGCTGGTCATTGCATTTTGTGAAGAATTTTACGCCCCATATCTGAGGATGTGCTGGCACTGGAGGGGGTCCAGATGAGGTTTACGAAAATGATCCCATGTATGAATGGGTTAACATATGATGAACATTTGAGGGCACTGGGCCTATACTCTCTGGAGTTTAAATGAATGAGGGGGGACCTTATTGAAACGAGTGAAAGGCGTGGATAGAGTGGATGTGGGGAGGATTTTTCCACTAGTGGGAGAATCTAGGACCAGAGGCCATAGACTCAGAATTAAAGGACGTTCGTTGAGGAAGATGAGGGATTTCTTTAGTTATTGGATGGTAAATCTGTGGAATTCATTGTCACAGAAGGCTGTGGAGGCCAAGTCAATGGATATTTTTAAGGCAGTGGTAGATAGATTCTTGATTAGTACAGGTGTCAGGGGTTAGGGGAAGAAGGCAGCAGAATAGGGTTAATAGGGAGAGATAGATCAGCCATGATTGAATGCTGGCATAGACTTGATGAGCTGAGCGGCCTAATTTTGCTCCTGTCACTTATGGACTTATGAACCTGTCCAAATTAAAAATTAGATTACCTTGGTTGTATGTTTCCATACCGTGACACTGGGTCCTCCTGCCCTTGATGGAGCAGTGTTGGCCGAGCAGGAATGGGGGTTCTGAAGTCAGTCCCTACTGTGACAGGACTGGGTCAGTGAGAGTTCCTGTTGGGAGGCTCGTTCCTTCTGGTGACCAGAATCCTTCACGTGGGTCAGTTTCATGTCTGGTGCAGTGACTCCTTGCCAGTGGACATCACACGGGGACAGGGGGCGGCCGCACAGCCCAGCAGTAATGTGGTGTCTCCAGCTCCTGGGCCAAGTGTCTGCCATTGTATTACGGGATCAATGGATCTTTTCATCATCACTTTAACCTTGCATGTTTGTTTGGTCTCTTCCATCTGTTATAAAAGTTCCTGTGTTGATGGATTCTACTGTGAAGTGATATTTGATTTCTTGTCCCCAGCAGAAGCTGACAACTATTATCCACCCAGTGAAGGTCAGTCGCAGGCATTGCCAGCCCAATACACACCCAATGTTCATCCTCGGTCCCTGTATGTTTCAACGTTTCCAAATTGTATTACAAATTGCATGCGGTTTTAAATGTTCTCATATTGAATGAAATCAAAAGATATGTTCAATGTATATTGAGATATTGATCCATTTTCTCCCCTGTGTTTAAGTATGTGCATATGCCCAGTGTGGCCCCTTGTTCTTGTTGATTTATATCTGACTTCCTCTTTTACAGCGGGACCCCATGAATATTTTCCATCAGCTCAGCACACAGGTCAGTTCTGCTCTGACCCAAAGGTGGACATTCACTGCTCTAGCTCCTTCTATATTCTACAATTGGTCTTCCTCCAGTATTTCAATATTTGCTACAAGCAGAAGATCCAGTTGGATTTAAGAACACAGCATTAGTTTGGGATATAATACTATTATCTTCCCAACAATTTCCTTCCTTTCATTGTGAACTGATCCAGTGATCCTCCATCACTGGAAGGACCGGTCTACTTCATTCCCCCAGGGAAACAAATGTATTGACCTGAGGTGAAATGCATTTGGTTTTGAGAGATTGTCCCGTTGCTCGAGCAGTGAAAGCCTTCATGATGAGAGGGGTCGAGGGGCTTCCTGAGGCTGACGAGCTGAGCTGGTGTCTGATCTTTCCATCTGTTCCCTCTCTCGGGCCGCTGGGCATAGAGGGACCTGTCCAAATTTTAAATTAAGAAGGGTCTCGACCCGAAACGTCACCCATTCCTTCTCTGCAGAGATGCTGCATGTCCCGCTGAGTTGCTCCCGCGTTTTATGTCTTCCTTGGTTGAGTGTCTCCACACCCCACGGCACTAGGTCCACCTGTACCTGGTCAATGTTATTTCAGGGGAGCAGTGTTGGCTGAGCAGGAACTGGGGGCTGAAGTCAGTCCCCACTGTGACAGGACTGGGTCAGTGAGAGCTCCTGTTGGGAGGCTGGGTCCCTCTGATGACCAGCTTCCTTCACACGGATCAGATTGTTGTCTAGTCTGTGGTGAATGCTCACCAGTGGACATCACACGGGGACAGGGGGAGGCCACACAGCCCAGCAGTACTGTGTTGTCTCCAGCACCTGTTCCAAGTGTCTGCTATTGTATCATGAGATAACTTGATCCTGCATGTTAAATCTGTCTATTTCATCTGTTTTTTAATCAATGTTGATGGATTTCACTATGAGTTAATATTTGAATCCTTCTCCCCAGCAAAACCTGGCAACTATTATCCACCCAGTGAAGGTCAGTCACAGTTTGTACATTCTTAAATGTGGGATAAAGTAATGGAGTCACTTGAATAAAGGTGTAGACTGTTTTCTAAATGGGGAGAGGAATCAGAAATTGGAAGTGCAAGGGTATTTGGGAATACTGGTGCAGGAATCCCAAAAGTTAATTTGCAAATTGAATCGGTAGTAAGGAAGCCAAATGCAATGTTAACATCCATTCCACCATGGATAGAATAATAAAGCAGGGATGTAATGATGAGGCTTTCTATGCCACTGGTCAGACTGCATTTGGAGTATTGTGAGCAGTTTTGGGCCCATTATATGAGGATGGATGTGCTGGCATTGGAAAGAGCCCAGAAGAAGTTTACAAGAATGATCCCAGGGATGATTGAGTAAATGTATGATGAGCATTTGATGGCACTGGTCATGTACTCACTGGAGTTTAGAAGGATGAGAGGGCAATCTCATGGAAACTTACTGAATAATTAAAGGCTTGGATGGAGTGGATGTGGAGATGATGGTAGAGACTGGTGGTAGAGACTTGGACCAGACAGCTCAGCCTCAGAATAAAAGGATATACCTTTAGAAAGGAGATGAGGTGGAATTTCTTTAGTTAGAGGGTGGTGAATATGTGGAATTCATTGCCACAGTCGGCCGTGGAGGCCAAGTCCTTGGGTATTTTTAAAACGGAGATTATAGGCCTTGTGTACGTAGGAACTGCAGATGCTGGAAGATAAGCACAAAATGCTGGTGGGACAGGCAGCATCACTGGTTAGAAGTCATGGGTGATGTTTCGGGTCGAGACCCTTCTTCAGATTAGGTCTTCATTAGTGAGGGTGTAAAGGTTACGGATAAAAGGCAGGTGAATAGTGTTGAGAGGGATGGACAGATCAGGATTGAGTGGTGGAGTACACTCGATGGGCCAAAGGGCCTAATTCTGCTCCTATGTGTCAGGAACTTAGGAAAAGTCCCATCTAGTTTTTGCCACCAGCAATCTTTGAAATATCTCACGTGGTCCCTCACCCTTTGATCCCTCAACATGAATGACATTGAAGGTGTCTAAGGCCTGGACACTGACACCTGCTGCATAATCCAGACAGCTCGAGAAGCCACCATTCATTCATCATCCATGTTTCCTGTACATCTAAATGTTAAATTTGCAAGCAATTTTTTTATGTTCTCATATTAAATATGAATAAAGCATTTTGATCCACGTCTTTTTTCCTTGTGATATTTCCCATGTGATATTTTCTACATATATCCAGTGTGTTCTCTTGTTGACTCATATCTGTCTTCCTCTTTTACAGCGGGACCCCATGAATATTTTCCACCAGCACCACACAGAGGTTTGTCCTGGTCTGACTCAGAGATGACATTCACTGCTGTAGCTCCTTCTGTTTTCTGCTGCTGGTCTTCCCTCAGTGTTTCAGTGTTGGCTATAAGCAGAAATTCAAGTTGACCATTTGAACACAGCATCACTTTGGGGTACAATATCTTTACCTTCCCAACGCTTTTCTTGCTTTCACTGTGATCTGACCTTGTGATCATCCACCACGAGAAGGACTGGTCCACTTCATTCCCCCAGGGAAGCAAACACTTTGAGCAGAGGAGTAATCCCTTTGGTTTTAAGACATGGTGCCCTTGGTCAGGTGGTGAAGTCCTTCCTCATATGAGGTGCGACGGGCACCCTGAGGCCTGCGAGGTGGCTGAATGGCTGAACTTTCTATGCGCTGCCTCAGTTTGGGCCACTGAGCTGAGGAACCTGTCCACAGTTAAAATTCGACTTAACTCGGGTGAATATAGGCTCCACACCATGACACCGGGGTTTCCTAGGGTTGGTTGTCAACATTGCTCCAGAGGGGCAATGTTGGGTGAGCAGGATCTGGGGGCTGGAGTCAGTCTTCACTGCGGCAGGACTGGGTCAGTGAGAGATCCTGTTGGGAGGCTGGATTTCTCTGATGACCACAGTCCTAACTCAAGAGAGAGTGGGTCAGAGCTCCTGTTGGGATGCTGGTTCCCTCTGGTGACCAAAGTCCTTCACACGGATCAGTTTGATGTCTAGTGCAGTGGCTGCTCGCCAGTGGGCATCACACGGGGGGATCTTATAGAGGTGTATTAAATCATGAGAGGAATAAATCGGGTAGATGCACAGTGTCTCTTGCCCAGAGTAGGTGAATCGAAGACCAAAGGACATAGGTTTAAGGTGAAGGGGAATCTGAGGGGTGACTTTTTTACACACGGTGGATGTATGGCAGAGGTAGTTGAGGCAGGGCCTATCCCAACATTTAAGAAACAGTTAGATAGGTACATGAATAGGACAGGTTTGGAGGGATATGGACCAACACAGGCAGGTGGGACTAGTGTAGATGGGACATGTTGGCCGATGTAGGCAAGTGTTGAAGGGCCTGTTTCCACACTATGACTATGACTCTATGATGTATATGACTGACTCTATGATGTATTTGAATCTTTTCCTCTGTTGACCTGGTAATCTTGTTGTGCCAGAGCTTCACATTTGCTTAGTCTAGTTTAGTTTATTATTGTTGTCACATGTGCCGAGGTACGGTGAAAAGCTTTATTTTGCCTGCTATCCTGTCAAAGGAAAGTCTATTAATGAATACAATCAAGCCATCCACAGTGCATGGATAAAGGGTATGAAATTTAGTGCTTGGATAAAGTCGGACAAAGTCTGAGCAAAGATAATTCAAAGGTCTCCCATGAGGTAGATGGAGGTCAGAACCACACTCTAGTTGATGAGAGGACCATTCAGTTGTCTGATAACAGCTGGGAAGAAATTGTCCCTGAATCTGGAGGTATGTGTTTTCAAACTTATGTACCTCTTGCCTGATGTGATAGGGGAGAAGAGGGAATGACCGGGGTGAGACTGGTCCTTGATTATGCTGGCGTATCTGTGTAAGTTCAGTGTGGTCCCTTGTTCTTCTTGACTGATATCTGACTTCCTCTTTTACAGCGGGACCCAATGGGTATTTTCCAAAAGCTCAGCATACAGGTCAGTCCCGGTCTGACCCAGAGGCGGACATTCACCCCCCCCCCCCCCCCCTGTCGACGACAACCATTGCCTACACTCCGGCCTCCGGCTGTGACCAATGACTCCGCAAAATCTCACCACTCCCCCAGCCGCTAGTAGACCAGGGCCGTCAACACACCTGGATTCACACAGTCTGAGGAAGGGTCTACCCTATTCAAAGCTCTGTATTAAATCGTGATAATTTCCATCTATTCTTTGTTGGATATTGAAAGGGATCGGAGGAAACATTGTTTTCCACAGAGATTGCTTGAAGAGCATAATACACAAATGCTGAGCATTGAGATGTAGACTAGGGTCATGCTTGCTTCATGGATACCCTTGGAAGCAGGTATAACAACTGATTACAATAGCTAAATAATGGTTCCCTCCCTATGAGCATCTCACTATACCCAGCATAATTTACAAAGGTTTTCAAACAAACAAGGATCGACATTTTATACTGTTGAAAAATGCTCAGCATTTGATTCATTTGTGCTTTATGCAAGGGTGTTCAACACATTTCAGCTGTTTGAGTAAGCATTGAAAATGCCTTTCTTTTCTAGGCGAACCATACTTCTACAGACCACCAGGTACAACAAATTGACCTACAATGTTTGATAGTTTTTTTCAACTTTGATTATGTTTTGATTCTTTCCATTTAATAGTTCACTCCCTTACCTGACACAGTATGTGTGTGTATATAGACAAACTATTATCAGTATCTCTCATGAAGACACAAACTCAGTGGGTGTGCTGACGATATTTGCACCTTGTACACCAAGGATGTACTCTGAGCTTTGGTTTGAGACTAATACCATCAAATACAGTCACTAATATTTTGTTCAGTCTGTTCATTTTTGATGCCAAGATGCTTTTGTCCCACTTTTCCCCCATTTCATCAATTGTTTTTAAGTGAAATTTTTTCAGAAGACTTGGATGGTGAGTTACCTTACCGCAGTGCTAAATATTTTCTCCTTTGCCTTCTGAAAAAGGTTTGCTGCCAAAATATTGAATTGAGCTGCCTCCCTGCCAAAATGGATAAACTGGACTGTATTATACATTGCAATAGAACATAGACTATAGTACATTACAGCTCTGGAACTCGCCCTTCGGCCCACAATGTCTGTGCTGAACTTGAGGCCAAGTTAAACTAGTTCTCTGTCTTCACATGATCCATATCTCTCCATTCCCAGCATATCCATTCTTAAATGCCACTCATAACCATTCTTAACCATGCCTTCATCACGTGTACTGTTCCAATCTGGTTGCGCGTGCCCTGATGTCTGACACGGCATTAGGAACAGGAAATCCACAGCACCCTTGGCTTTGACCGAGCATCCATTGCATTTTGTTTTGTCGGCGTTGTTATTAATTAACGGCCGCATATGATTTGCACTCGAGTGCAGACCAACTAGCTGTTTGCACACACTCTTCAAAGTGTTTCCAAGTTTTCATCAAATGTAGTGAGAATCTCCAAAGGTGATTTAAGGGCTACTGTGATTCCAACTGGATGAGGGAGATTCTTATTGAGGAGTAAGCTGCGAACTTGTACGTCTGTTTCTTTGATCAGTATCGGGCCTCGCCAGACTGAGTCAACCCAGTTTTCAAGTCTGTGCCCTGTTGTTCTGAACACAGACATCAGTTCTTGTTGTTGTAAGTTGACATTTTTTAACAAGCCAGTGTTGTCAGTTTATGTTGTACAGAGCTGGACTTGCAAAATGCTCAGCAACTTATTCATCTGTTCTGTAAGCGGCGTGTCCACCTAATTCTTTCCTTTGGAAATGTCTTCCTGTTTTCCAGGAGAACCGTACTTCTACATGCCACCAGGTACAACAAATTACCCTGCAATATTCTGAAGCTTTTATCTTTGATACGTTTAAGTCTCCTTATGTTTGCTTCTTACGCTTTTATCAATTTCTTCTTGGATATCTAATTATTTGGAAGTAGAAATGTTTCCAGATTTCATAGAGGCATTAGCTCACTGACTAGAGTGATAGGGTGATACAGTCTGGAAACAGGCGCCTCAGCCCAACTTGCCCACACCGGCCGACATGTCCCAGCTATACTCGTCCCACCTGCCTGCGTTTGGTCCATATCCCTCCAAATCTGTCCTATCCATGTACTTGTCTAACTGTTTCTTAAACGTTGGAATAAATTGAAGTTACAGCAAACCTTGACCCTTAATCCAGCTTAATGCATACTTTTGCAGTTTGGTTCAGGAACTGAACATGAACATTTTTGCACTTACTTGAGGTCCGGTTGATCTCTTCACTTTGTCTGTGGCTTTCAGTTCAGTTCAGTTTAGTTTATTGTCACGTGTAACTAGGTAAAGTGAAAAGCTTTTGTTGCATGCTATCCAGTCAGTAGAAAGACAATACATGATTACAATTGAGCCATTTACATTGTATAGAAACATGATCAGGGAATAATGTTTAGTGCAAGGTAAAGCCAGCAAAGTCCGATCACAGATAGACCGAGGGCCACTAATGAGGTAAGTAGCAGTCCAGGACTGCTCTCTAGCTGTGATGTGATGGTTCAGTTGCCTGATAGCAGCTGGAAAGAAACTGTCCCTGAATCTGAAGTGCAATTTCACACTTCTATATCTTTTGTTCGATGGAAGAGGGGAGTAGAGGGAGTGGCCAGGGTGCGACTCGTCCTTGATAATGCTGCTGGCCTGCCAGTTTTGGACAAAATGTTCCCATCAGTTCTTTATTCATGTTTCCAGTAATCTCCATCCTTTTCTAATGTCATTGAGAGTGCTGACTTTTTCATAATTTAATAATTCCATATGACATAGAAGGAAGCCATTCAAACCATCAATTATATACTGGCCTTCTAAGCAACCCTCTCAATTCCAGGTCCCTGTGTATTTCCCTTCTTTATTGTACATGCCCATTTCCCACTCGTTTTTTTAAAAAACAGCATATTATTAATTGTCCTACCAACCCACATGTCTTTGGGATGTGTGAGAAGACTGGGGATCCCTCCTGGTCTCAGGAAGAACATGCAAACTCCACACAGAAAGCACCCAAAATTAGAACTGAATCTAGGTCACTGAAACCTGTAAGACATTAGGAGTATCTCCAGGACTCCAGTTGAAGAAATGTATCAGGTATACTTTGTCATATTTGCTCTGTTCCATTTATAATCAAGCAATGTAATGCCCATTGGGGAATGTGTGTACACCCTTGTACACTTTGGAGACAGTCCAGAGTGAAAGAGCTAATAGTCAAATCTAATAGTCAAATCTAAAATGGAGTCGTTCTTCGACAAAAGCATGATCTAGTAGAACAAAAGAATGGCTCTGTGCTAAGTCTGAATGAATTTGTAAATTATATGGAACACAATATGGAGGTCAGGTTATCTTTTTAATAAAGACATTAAGATGGCAGCCTGCAGTAATAACATGTGCTCCTTTTCAAGGCCGTAGAGGCCAGGATTGAAAAAAAATACCTGACGCTCCAGAGATAAGTAATAACATGTTATTGGATGATCTTGATTTGGACCCAGCTTTTCTTATATTCTGAAAGGTTCAGAATCTTTCGGTCATGCCATATTCAGACTTGGTAGGAGTGTTTTACTGATAAGAAAAATGTATAATTGTGCTAACTCTCCTTTGTTCTGTGAGTGGAGCCCGAGAAGCACTGAGCAACGTTTGTGCTCATTGTTGATCTTTCCCACTCTAGTCTGACAAATCAATTAAAGTTTGCCATGGTTTACCTTTTACAGTTTTTGTTGCTATCTGCTTTTTAGAAACAAACTTTGACAAAAGGATGTTTATAAGAATGATCCCAGGGATAATTGGGTTAACATATGAGGACATTTGAAGGCTCTGAGCCTGTACTCGCTGGAGTTTAGTTTAGTATTGCAACGTGTAACAAGGTACAGTGAAAAGCTTTTTGTTGCTATCTTGTCAGTGAAAAGACTATACTCAATTGACGGAATTAATGTGATTTCTGCAGAGGACCTCCAAGGAAGTGTAAAATGTATGAAGTTGATTGGATTAAAGCAAACTAAGTGTACATATTGTAAATAACGTTGTTAGACAGTTACCCTGCTGTTTGTTGATTGGCCAAAGTGTTGAGCCCCTGGTAGGTTTGTTTGGATTCCAGGGTAAATGTTGCATTATTCAAGTTAAGTTAGCTTCCTCTAGAAGCTTCTCCTGCAACAATGCAAGGGGGATTCTGTTATTGGTCTGTGTAACTGTCAATCATGTATGGTTGTAATTAATATGTTTGATTGGATTGTAAAGATACCACCCCTCTGTAGTTCAGCCCCTCAAGGTTCGTGGACCTATAAAAGGCAGCCCCCACGAGGTCCTTTGTTGATTTTCTGGAAGTGCGCTTGGGACTGCATGACCTTTTGGAGTGTTTCTGCTTGCACGAGGCTGAAGGACTTGGCCAGGCAGATACAAGGATCAAACCCGCGGTGGTTTAGGTATCGTATAGGGTAATTTGTTGTGCAATCCAAAAATAGAGATTAGTTGTTCCAGTGCTTGAATCAGTGTTTTATTGACTGAACTTGACTGGGAGGAAGCTTAGAAGGCCTTATTTACAATACAAGATTACAAGCAAGCCGTCCACAGTGCACTGATATAGGATAAAAGGTATAACGTTTGTGCAAGGTAAATTACAGTTTGAAGGTCTTCAATGGAGTAGATGGGAGGTCAGGACCGCTCTCTAGTTGTTGAGAAGACTGAGTTTCCTGATAACATCTGGGAAGAGATTGTCCCTGATTCTCTGAGGTATGCATTTTCAAACTTCTACACGTCTTTCCTGATGAGTGAGAGGATAAGAGGGAGTGACCAGGGGGAGATTGGACCTTGATTATGTTGGTGACCTTGCCGAGGTAGTGTGAACTGTAGATGGAGTAAATGGAAGGGAAATAGGCTTGTGTGATGGTCTAGGCTACATCCAGAACTCTCTGCAGTATCTTGCAGTCTTGGATGGAGCTGTTCCTGGCCTTATTGGCCTGTCCCACTAAGGCGATTTTTTTCATCGAATGCCGGCAACTGTCATAGTCATAGCAGATGGCCGAAAAACCAGCGACTGGACCCCCCTACGACAATGTCTACGTAAATGTCTACAACAACCTACCACCTAGTTGATGTCAGCTACGGCAAGCTGCCGACAACCGGCGACACATTAGGACGTCCAACTACGACCACACCTATGACAACCTACGTCCACCCGTGACAAGCTACGACAGGGTAAGACAATTCAGTCGCCGGTACCTGTGGCCAGTTGACGTAGGTAATTGCCAATGGAATTCACCAAAGTCAGCACTGGCGACAACCTACATCACCTGCCGACAACCTACATCATCCTAATGACAACCTACATCAGGAGAAGACAACGTACGATAATTGGCATCAAGCCCACTCTCGCCAACTGTCGCCGAAAGGTTTTGAACATTTCAAAATCCAGCGACGACCAGAAAAACGCTACAACACTTTGGGCGACTGAGGAGACTACTCACAACCATATAGGCGACATCCCGTGACCATGTGGCGACAGCCTAGTCGCCTAAAAAGTCACCTAAGTGGGACGGGCATTATGTTATTCTTTGTGGTGCTCTGATGTAGCGGTCCTGTCCAACTCTTGCTCTCCGCATCTGGAAAACCTGGTGGTGGGATCACAATCCAAAGCAACACCCATCCTTTGTCTGCAGAGATGCTGCCTGGCCCGTTGAGTTACTCCAGTAAACGTGTCAATCTTCAGTGATGTGCCATTCCTTCTACCTCCCGAGGGAATTCACCTCCATCATCATGACCACGGTCTGCAATACCACCCCCGGCAGATGTTCATCGAGCTCTGCAGCATCTGCACACCATGGTCAGCAAACACCAGACGGTGTATCCCAAAGCCTTTTCATATTGTAAACAAGGACCTCAACAAGGCCAGCTTGAAGAAATCACTACCAAACTACTAACTACCACCAAGTCCTGCAGCTTCAGAGAATCAAACACCCTCAAACACAGCTATTTTACCATCGGGATGCCTATCACTCCATCCCTCGTCCTCACTTTAGGGAAATTTGACCAGCTGTGTTTGCTCCTTCTTCCCTTGTATAAGCAGCGACTGGGGAATGCAGCCCCTGTGGTGAAGATTGTGTAGAGCTGATCAGGGGAGGCAGAGGACTGAATCCAGGATTCCTTGCAGTCGGCAGACTGGCCAATCTTCAAGGACTCGGCCACACACCTGAACAAAAACATCACGGTTGTTACCGACTTCATAAGGAAATTTGTGGGGGAATGTGCTCCCATAATAATTATCCGAGTGTTCCCCAAACGGAAGCCTGGGATGAATCGGGAGGTCCACAATCTTCTCTGGTCCAGACCTCGGGCATTCAAATCTGGCGATGCAGATTCATGTAAAAAGTTCAAATACAACCTCCAAGGTCATCAGAAAGGCTAAAAGCGATGTTTGCTCTAAACTGGAGCTTAAGCCAAACATTTTGCACCTATGGCAGGGCTTGCATGCCATGACTTCCTACAAGGCAAAACCAGGAGGCAGCTCAAGTGACAGCATGGCATCACTCCCAGATGAGCTCAATGCATTCTATGCATGCTGCGATCGAGAGAACACTAACATGCCTTCTCAGACCCCCATAATCCCCAATAGTATTGCAATCTCAATCACCGAGGCCAACGTGAAGCTCCTTCAGGAGGGTGAACCCTGGGACCTGACGATGTATCTAGTTGCTTTCTCAAACCCTGCACAGACCAACTACCTGGAGTTTTTGCGGACTTCATTAACCCCTCGTTACTGAGGTCTGATTTTCTCACCTGCTTTAAGTGAGAGTAAGGTGATGTGCCTCAAGGACTATCGACCGATAGAACTGTGGTTTGTGGTGATGAAGTGCTTTGAGAGGTCTGTTATGGCGCATATCAACTTCTATCTCAGCAAGAACCTGGACCCACTACAGTTTGCGTACTGCCACTATAGAGCAACGGAGGATGCGATCTTGCTAGCTCTCCACTCCGCACTAGACCACTCAGACAATATAAACACATATGTCAGGCTGTTGTTCAGAGACTACAGCGTGGCATTCAACATCATTATCCCCAACGCACCTGTTACCAAGATCAGAAATGTGCATCTCTTTGCAACTGAATCCTCAACTTCCTCATCAACAGAGTGAAATCGGTACGAATTGGCAACACTTCCTCCTTGATAACTATCAGCACAGGGGCACAGTCATCCGTTCTACTCACTCTACACCCTGACAGGGTACAGTTCCAACCCTGTTTTTAAACTCGCCGACGACACCACCATTGTTGGATGAATCGCGGATAATGATGAATATAGGATGATCGTCGTCTGACTGAATGAATCGAGAACACCTTGTTCTCTAATTCAGAAAAACCAAGGAACTGATTGTTGACTTTAGAAGAGGAAGGCCAAGAATTCACAAACCTGTCTTCATTGACAGGACAGTGGTGGAGAAAGTCAACAAATTCCTGGGCATACATATCTCTGAAGATCTGTCCTGGACCCAGCACATTGATGTAATCATAAAGAAACCCCATCAATGCCACTGCATAGTCTGAGGAGATTATGTCAACGAATATCCTCTTGAACTTATACAGGGGCATGGTCGGGAGTATATTGACTTATTGCATCATGGCCTGGTTTGGTGACTTGAATGCCCAGGAATGCAGGAGATTGCACTAACCCAAACCAAAGTCCTGACTCTTAATTTCTTTGCTCCTAACAATGAAGGCAAGCATACCATACACATTCTTTACCACCCTTTTTAATTGTGCTGTCACCTTTAGTGAGCTATGAACTTGGACTCCAAGATCCTTCTACCCATCAAATTAAGGGATTTTCTCCTTTCCAGACTGTCTCCTTACATTGAAACTCCCAAAGTACAACACCTCGCCCTTGCTCAAATTAAACTCTATCTGCCATTTCTCAGCCCATTCCTGCTTCTAATCTATATCCTGCTGTTTCTTCTGACAGCCTTCCTCTCCATTTGCAACTCCAATTTTGGTGTCATCAGCAATCCAACTCACCTACCCACCTCCATTTATGTCTAGGTCATTTATATACATCCCTGTGGAACTCCACTGGTCACAGACCTCCAGTCGGAACATCTACCATCCAGCACAACCCTATATTCTATGAATAAGCCAGTTCTGAATCCATACAACCGTCATCATGAATCCTTTGCTTCTTTGTTTTTGTTTTTGCACTATATATATATATATATATATTAAATGTATTGAACTGCTTTTTGTTCTTCATTATGGTAAGTACTGAGTACTAAGTTTACATTCCTGTTGTGCAGCTGCAAGTTAGAATTTCATTGTTCCATTTTGGGACATATGACAATAAAACACTTTAGAGTCATAGAGTGATGCAGTGTGGAAACAGGCCCATCGGCCCAACTTGCCCACACCGGCCAACACTGACCAGCTACACTAGTTCCACCTGCCTGTGCTTGGTCCATATCCCTTCAAACCTGTCCCATGCATGTACCTGGCTAACTGTTTCTTAAACGTCGGGATTAAGTATCAGCCTCAACTATCTAATCTGGCAGCTGTTCCATACACCCACCACCCTTTGTGTGACAAAGGACCCCTTCGAATCCGATTAAATCTTTTCCCCGTCACCTTGAACCTATATTCTCTGGTCCTCGATCTCCCCTACTCTGGGTAAGAGACTCTGTGCATCTACCCGATCAATTCCTCTCATGATTTTATACACCACTATAGATCACCCCTCATCCTCCTGCGCTCCAAGGAATTGGGACCCAGCCTATTCAACCTCTCCCTATACGTATCTCACACCCTCTAGTCCTTGCAACATCCTTGTAAATCTTCACTGAACCCTTTCAAGCTTGACAATAGTTGAACCCTTTCAACTCTTATAGACTTGGACTCCAAGCATCTGAGCACTAATTACATATTTTTGTGGAGGTTGTTATCAATTTTTTCTCAAGTGCAAACCAACTGGATGTATGCACAGGCTCTTCATAAATTTTCCAATTTTTCATCAAATATGGCAAGAATCTGTGAAGGTGCTGCAGAATGTGAGAGATGATATAAATTTCCATTGTGCAGGACTGGATGTGCAAGATTCTGTTGAGTTCATAAGTGATAGGAGCAGAATTAGGCTATTCGGCCCTTCAAGTCTACTCCGCCAGTTAATCATGGCTGAACTATCTCTCCATCTGAACTCAATTCTCCTGCATTCTCCCCATAACCCCTGGCACCCATACTAATGAAGAATCTCTCTCTCTCTCTCTGCCTTAAAAATATCCATTGACCTGGCCTCCACAGCCTTCTGTGGAGTGAGCTGTGAATTGATATGTCTGTTTCTTTGCTTTGATCTGTATCAGGCCTGGCTCAGACTGGGTTGACACCATCATCAAATGTAGTATAAATCTCCGAAGGAGCTACAGAATTTTAGGGCTAATGTGATTCCAACTGCGAAGGACTGGATGAGCGAGATTCTTATTGAGGAGGGAGCAGTGAATTTTTTTGCTTTGATCAGTATTGGGCCTGAGTCGCCAGACTGGGTCACCCAGTTTTCAAGTCTGTGTCCTGTGGCACTGAACAGGTCCTGTTGCTGTAAGATGACATCGCCCAACAAACCAGGGTTGTCGGTTTTTGTTGTACATAATGCTCAACTGGTTATCTGATTGTAATGCCTAACTAACTCCTTCCTTTGGAAATGTAATTCTGTTTTACAGATCAGCCCTACTCCTACAGGCCACCAGGTACAACAAATTGACCTACATTGTTCCATAGTATACATTTTAATTTCTATCAATTTTTCTCATACTTCTAATTATTTAGAAGTAATAGACGCAGGAGTAGGTCATTCGGCCCTTCGAGCCAGCACCGCCATTCAATGTGATCATGGCTGATCATCCACAATCAGTTCCTGCCTTCTCCCCATACTCCGCTCTTTCAGAGCCCTATCAAGCTCTCTCCTGAAAGTATCCAGAGAACCCGCCTCCACCGCCACTGAGGTGGAGAATTCCACAGACTCACAACTTTCTGTGAGAAAAAGTGTTTCCTCATCTCCGTTCTATATGCCTTACCCTTTATTCTTAAACTGTGGCCCCTGGTTCTGGACTCCCCCAACATCGGGAACATGTTTCCTGCCTCTAGCGTGTCCAAACCCTTAATAATCCTATATGTTTCAATAAGAACCCCTCTCATCCTTCTAAATTCCAGAGTATACATGCCCAGCCACTCCATTCTCTCAGCATATGACAGTCCTGCTATCCCGGGAATTAACCTTGTAAACCTACGCTGCACTCCCTCAATAGCAAGAATGCGGACTATGACTGCCCACGATGAAGGTTTGCTCCCTGACCTAATACAATGGGACGGATGTGTACACAAAGTATAATTGGCTTATCTTATGAAGCCACAATCTCAATGGGTATATTGAAGAGTTTTGGACCTTATGATTTGATGTTATACTCACACCAGATACTGGCCATACATTGACCCTTGACCTAGCATTAGTTAAATTTGTTGCAGTCTGTTTATTTATGTTTTGGGAACTGAACACATACATGTTGCGCTCATTTTGGGGCTGTAGAGCGCAGAACAGCATAGGAACATGCCCTCCAGCCCGATATGTCTGTTGTGACCTTAATGCCAACTTAAATGAACACCATTTGCCTGATGATGGTCTATCTCCCTGCATTCCGTGCCTGTCCATGCACCTGTCTAGATGCCTCTTAAACAACAAGATTGAATCTGCTTCCACCAGCACCACTGACATTCCACTTGCCCACCACTTGCTGTGCAAACATCTGCTTTAAACTTTCCCCCCCTCACCTGAAAGCTATGCCTTCGACATTTAGTCAAAGTATTCGACATTTCCACCTATCTTCCCTATCTATGCCTTTCATAATTTTATAAACAACTTTCCCCTCAGCCTCCGATGCTCATGAGAAAACATTGCAATTTTGTCTAAACTCTCCTTATAGCCAATACCCTCTAATACAGGAAACATCCTGACGAACCTATTCTGAACCCACGCCGAAGCCTTCACATCCTTCCTGTAATCCGCCCTGTAAACAGAACAGTACACAATACTCCAGGTCTATTTAGACAA
The DNA here is from genome assembly GCF_010909765.2 of Amblyraja radiata. Lineage (NCBI taxonomy): Eukaryota > Metazoa > Chordata > Chondrichthyes > Rajiformes > Rajidae > Amblyraja > Amblyraja radiata. The sequence goes on from NC_045975.1 coordinate 39,039,979, forward strand.
CTTTCTACAAGCACCTTTGGTTGTCCACTTGTGTAATGCACCAGAAATCGTAAGCACTCTTTTTCATCAGTAGTTTTTATTTCTACTCCTTCGTAAAATGCCATTATGAAAGCATCACACCGCAAAGGATCACCATCATATCTCGGAATTTCTATTGGTGGTAGGGTGGAAGAGAGATTTTATTGACCTATGAGCTTGTTCATTTTAGCTTGATTCCTCACCAATTCAAATAATTCACCTTGAGATCCTTGGCTTGGCACAGACGTAAGATAAACAGGCCACTGATAAGCATACTGGTCTGAGTAAACGTTGTCACGAGTCATATTAGTTATTTTCCCCTGACCAGGCCTCTACATAGCATGAACAGGTATCATCCAATCTTGGCTTGCTCGAGCCTGTGTATTAGGCCTCAGAAAAGAGCACTGAGTTGCTGGTTTGTCCCAAGCCTCGACAGACGCCCCTTAAGTAATTTGCTTCGGTCTAGCACCCAGTTGCTGAGATGAAGTTTTGTCGCCCATCAACTGGCTATGTGCTAGTTCTGAGTCACGAGGCCAGATAATCTCTGGCTGCAGATTTGATTTAACTGTTGTTTCGTTTTGATCAGTTCCTTTTCTGTAATAGGAGCTCATCCCATCAGATGATTTAGAGCCGAATCTTGAACGCTCACTTTCCATTATCTCCTCCTTCAATTTGACAACCGCCAACTTTGTGACTAGTTCCAGCTCTTCTCTTTTTCGCCGCATCCCTTCTATCAGCTGTTCTTCTTGTTGCCTCATCTCTCCTTTCAGCTGTTCATCTTGTCGCTGAATCTCATGTTTCTTCTCCAAGGCATCCGCTTGTATAGAGAGAGTGACTAGATCAGCTTCGACTTCCATTCGAGTAGAGGCCCTTGACGCTTAACTGGCTACAGAACCAGATTTCTGTCTTGATCTTCATGTAGAAACATTTGAGATACTATCATATGGTGTAATCTCCTCTTCCATTTCAACACCTTGTTGCATCGCACTTTCAACTGTAGAGTGTGCAAGTTGTTCGATTTCTTCTAACTATTTCTGCACCTCTTCTATGAAACCATCGAAAAATTCAGTTTTCTCTTGAAACCACTGATTGTGGCTTTTGAGTTCTTCCTGAGGCAGCTGTAAATCCAGCAGTACTTTTTGCTTTTCTCCAACCTCGTGACCAAGGTTAAATAAATAATAAATAAATAAAAAATAATAAATAAGGTTGAATAATTGCTCCAGATTAGATTGCACTTTGTTCATGTTTTCATCTGATTCCATTAGTTCCTTCTGGAATTCAAATAACTTCACCATCTTCTTCCATACCTTGTTTCTCTCCTTCTGGGTTTCTTTCAGAAATGCAACCCGGGCCTTTTCAGTGAGCTTAATTTGTCTTCGGATATCTTGGCCTCTCTCCGCCACCTTGTGGCTCCTCTGACTCACCTGCTCCATCTTGCTCCATGTATTTCAACAGGTCTTGGCAGATTGGCAATTGGACAAACAGGAACTCTTCTGTTTGCTTCAGTCACTATTGATAAACATTCTGCACCATGTTCTGTAAACACCAGATAAGAAACCAAGACAAACGGGACTTTCAGAAAACATCCAAATATTTTCAAAGTATAGAAGTGACTTCGGTTCAGAAAGAATGTGTCTTATCTCAACTTCAAAACAAACCAAGGCCAGCACCTGGATTTCACTCGCCCTTGGCTGCCTTCCAAAACTTAGCAGAACTTGCTTCTAATACGTCTCCAGACTCTTTTATCAGAGCCTGTAATTTTACTTTTAAAAATACGACGTTTGTCGAACTTTCACAGCATCTCCTTAAGAAGCTGTTCTAAATTAAAGCGTTACGGCTATCAAATTTACAGCATAATACAATAGCTGTTCTTACGCTCTCGTGGTAAAGTTTTCAATCTTCAGATGTCACGTGGCTGTCCATTAACGTATCGGTCAGATAGGTTCTCTAAGCCAATCTCTGACTGAGATTTATTTTCTTCAGTTCCTCTTTGGAACCAGTCTTCTGGCATTAATCTCTCGTCAGGGATCCAGCCCAATCTTCTGTCCCTCTTCTATGGGACCAATCTTCTGCCGCCTGTCTTTAAGGTAGCTTTCGACGAGATGTAATGGCAGATTATTATATCGTTCAAGGAATCTTTCCTCTAGCCACTATGATTGAAGACGGGTAAGGAGGTAGTTTTGTTACGCATCGACGAGCTCTCTGCGAGACATTAAATGCCGTCCAAGGATAAATCTTCAAAACACAGTCCCTTGATTAATAGTATCTTTATTGTCGTAGTAAAAACAGTAAGATATTCATCCAAACCTCTTCTTGTTTAAGTACATTTTGATCTTACTCGTAGTCAAACTCGTGCATGGTCGAAAGCTGTGCCTTCCACATGCTTCTTCAAAACTAAAACAAAACACTACTAGCGCGTTTGCGCGAGAATCCCAGCCTCAAACACGCCTCCGACTACGTAGTATATCCCACCCACATAATTGTAGGCAGATAACATTGAAAGGTAACTGGTTATAGGTAACTGAGTTAAGCTAAATGGCTACAACAGTCAGTTTATTGTCACATGTACCAATTAAGGTACAGTGAAATTTGAGTTGCCATACTAAATGAAAAGCAACACGACACACAGCCACATAAAAGTTAACATAAACATCCATCACAGTGGATTTCACATTCCTCACTGTGATGGAAAGCAATAAAGTTAAATCTTTTTTTGTTGTTCTCCCGCGGTCGGAGCAGTCAAACCATCCGCAGTCAGGGCAATTAAAGCCCCCGCAGCTGACGATCGGTGCCCCCCATCGGGGTGATCGAAACTCCCATGTCAGGGCGGGAGAAATTCTCTCCACGGCATGGAGCTCCCGAGTCGAGCTCTTCTTACCAGAGGCCGCGGGCTTCACGGTGTTAAAGTCCACAGGTCCCGCAGTTGGAGCTTCGATCCCCGGCAAAGGGAGCGCAAGCTCCGCGATGTTAAAGTCCCGCAGACTCCTGTGGCTTGCAGCGCCCGTCGGTCTCCAGGAAAGGACACCAAGTCCACGATGATAGGCCACAGTCGGGACGACAATATGATATGAAAAAAATCGCTTATCCGTTGAGGTAAGAGATTGAAAAAAAGAGTTTCCCCCAACCCCCACCTGCCACATAAAACAAACCAAGGAACACTAAAACATACTTTTTAACACATACCAAAAATAACAAAAAGAAGAAAGGTCAGACTGACTGTTGGCGAGGCAGCCACTGCTGGTGGGCGCACCAGCTTTTAGATAACCACATTAATGTGCAGGAACGGAGGTTTATGTACCATGTGTAGGCAGAAGGGTTCAGTTTAATTTGGCATCATATTTGATACAGACATTGTGCGCTGACAGGCTTGTTTCTGTGCTGTACTGCTCTGTGTTCAGAGTGCTGCCTACCTGACAGTGATTCTGCATGGCATTATCCCTTGTACACTCTATTGTTACATTAAGTGCCATCATTTTCCATGGAACCACTGTGTAAAGTTTTAGTGTGGAATGTAATTAATTAACTTTTTTGTGCTTTTAATGTATCCAACATTCAATGTCAATATTTCCTTCTGGTTTCAGCATTACCTTACCACAATGCATCAGGTAAAATAAATCAGTAACACAGTTTTACATACCTGTGACTTTGGGAAGTTTGCATTTGTCTAATCATCCTTAAATGGAAATATTATATGAGTCTGACCCATCTAGTTTTCAAATGCATAAACACAACTCTGCTAATTGCTTTTGGGCCAGGATGGGAAAGGGATGGTATTAATTAAATTAAGATAATGACAACATGATTTTAACTGGAATATAGAGAATTCCAAAGGTTCACCACCTTCTAGATAAATAAATCTTAAATTACAATTAAATCACAAAGTACGTGGTATAACTCCAGGATACGTGCTCAACTAAGAAAAGCAATCCCAAAGCCAAAGTATTATCTAACGATCTAACTAAATATACCAACTTATAGTGAGGACAATAAATAACTCCATATGCAAAAAACAGCTACCTACATGTTAACTAGCTCTTAATAAAAAACCTAATCATATAGATGCAAATATATCATTGGGGTTATCAAGTGGGAACCTCCCTGTTGTTTTCTTTGAGTTAGGCCCACGACATAAAGGATTTCCCCTTTACTTAAGGATAAAGGGGAAATCTTTTAGGACTGTGATGAGAAAAACATTTTTTACACAGAGAGTGGTGAATCTCTGTAATTCTCTGCCACAGAATGTAGTTGAGGCCAGTTCATTGGCTATATTTAAGAGGGAGTTAGATGTAGCTCTTGTGGATAAAGGGATCAGGGGGTATGGAGAGAAAGCAGGTACAGGATACTGAGTTGGATGATCAGCCATGATCGTATTGAATGGCGGTGCAGGCTCGAAGGGCCGAATGGACTACTCCTGCACCTATTTTCTATGTTTCTATGACATCTCAGAAAGGCTCAACAGTTAGTTCTGATGTCCCAGAACAACCCCCCTCCTCTGATCACATTCTGAATGGTGAACTCCTCATTTTGAGAACCTTTGTCCACCCAAGGGAAAGGTCAACGCCCCATAAGAAATGGAGATGTTTCATTAAGATCATCTCTCATTCTTCTAAACTCTGGAATTACTGGAGAGAAATAAAACAGTTTTCATTCAGGTTGCAAACTTTTTGTCAGAAATGGGTAAATATAGAAAACGTTCCAAGTCACAGGGAATGGGGAGGGATGGAGAGAAAAAAGGGAATGCCCGTGATCAGATGGTGTCTGGTTTGGTGTCGACCAGGTGGTGAAGCTTAATTTTCCCACACCTATATCCATCGGCATCACTTGCCAGGCTTTGTCGTGTCCCAGCTTTCTCATCTGAACCACAATCAGTCAGAGGAATGGGCCTGATCTGAAACGTTGCCTATCCATTCCTTCCATAGATGCTGCATGACCTGCTGGGCACTTTATGTTTTATTTCTCTGAAAATAGTTAGATATGTCAGGATGTCAGTCTTTAATTTCAATAATACCCCGCTAACCTTTGCATATATGGAGGTATAATTTACTAAATAGCTCCAAAACGTTCTGACTTTGGCAAATTTCATGAACAATCTAAAACATTTAGTGTGCTTTGTAGATTGTCCACACTTTAGTGAAATGCATAATTCCTACAGATTATGTCTATTTGTTCCAACGTTCTGGTTACCATTTTATCGTTATTATTGAGCTTGCCTCCATCAACAGTTTGATCTTGCCTTGACCCTGAAAACTATTTCCACAGGATCTCAGTGTGAACTATGATTCTCACTGACCCGAGATGTTGCCTGAACTGATAGATTTAAGGCACAGAGCAAACTCGAAGCAGACATCTTTGCTCTATGACGGATTGTTTTCTCTGGAATTCCCATGGTTTTGGGGAAGACTTAATATATAAAATATGGGAGGCATGGATAGAGCAGAAAGTCAGAAAATTTGTCCCAGAGTGAAAATGTCAAAAGACCCTAATGAAAGGTGAGAAAGTGAAAGTTTAAAGGAAATGTGCAGGGCAAGATTTTTTACGCAGTGATGGAGGCAGATATAGTTCATAGGCTTTTGGATAGGCAATTGGATATGCAGGGATAAAGATCATGTACAGGCAGAGGAGATTAGTTTATCTTGGCATCATGTTCGGCACAGACATGATGGGCTTGTTCCAATGCTGTACTTTTCCATGTTCTTGGTGCTCTCCAATGCTCCCTCTCCCCCACATCGCGAATGTTCTCTCCCACTCTGTCACTCTAGTCCTGTACTCATTCAGACCTTGTGATCCTCTTTTTTCCCCAGAATTATTTCCAGCAAATCTCCCTGTAGGTAAGTTGTTCACAGCGCAATATCATAGGAGAACGCCGGTTACCACTCGCTGATTCCAATCCCGGGCTTCCCGTCGATCTCGAGGAATGGAGGTCACAGCCAAGCCATTCCCATTCCTACCAGCATTGTCTGCAAAGCGTTTCATTGCTTGTAGGCCAAAATGTTTTTAAGCATCTGCATATATATATATATATATTTGTGTTTATAATGTATTGTTTCTTGCTCATCATTTACATGACTATATTCACCTCCATTTTAAATGTCTCTCAGGGAAGGGGGAGAACTAGCCATTTGCCAATGAGCTCCACTTATGGGACAGTGTGGCTGATGTTTATACGCAGCAGCACCAAGCTGCACAGGACGTTGAATGTTTTGCTATTGGTACTCGCGTATTCCTAGTTTATTAGTGTCGTGTGTACCTGGATATAGTGACAGTGTTTTGCGTGCTATCCAGGCAATTCATACCATATGAGTGTAATCAGGCAATGCATTACACTCGTTAAGCTGGCTGCTCATCTGCATTAACTGTTGAAACCAGTAAAAGATGTGTACAAAGGAACTGCAGATGCTGGTTTAAACCAAAAGATAGACACAAAAAGCTGGAGTAACTCAGCGGGTCAGACAGCATCTCTGGAGAGAAGGAATAGGTGACTTTTTGGGTCAAGACCCTTCTCCAGACTGAGAGTCAGGGGAAAGGGAAAGGAGAGATATGGACGATGTAAAGATATATAGAACAAATGAATGAAAGATATGCAAAAAAGGAACGATGACTAAGGAAAGAGGCTAGCTAGGTGAAAATGAGTTACAGACAATAAGCCTCAACAAGACAACTTTGAAGCTGGTATGACTTGGGTGGGGGAGAGATGGAGAGAGGGGGGTTGCAAAGATTACTTGAAGTTAGAGAAATCAAGATCATACCATTGGGTTGTAAGCTGCCCAAGCGAGTTTGTTTTGTTGACTAACTAACTTTAGACATTAATCCATTACCTCTGGTACACAACACCATTTTTTCCATTCTTCCCTGCCTCCTGATTCCCTTAAGACCAAGAAATACTCAGGTAGAGAGGCATCTGAGGAGAGGGTAACAGTTCACCAGTCATGTCAAAGATAAATGGGAAAGCGAGAAAGTAATTTGGTTCAAAGTTGCAGCAAGAACGGGATTGGAATGTAGAAACGAGGAACTGCAGATGCTGGTTTACAGAAGTAGACACAAAGTGCTGGAGTAACTAAGCAGGTCAGGAAGCATCTGTGGAGAACTATGGATAAGTGATATTTCGAGTCAGGACCCTTCCTTAGGGTGATTATCTCCCCCACCCTCCCACTGCAATCAGTCTGAAGAGCCCTGACCCAAAATATCATGTATCTATGTTCTCCAGAAATGCTGTCTGACACACAGTGTTCATCTGCTATTTTTACGGGGTGGGAATGGCTGGGTTCAAGAGAAAATCTCTGATAGCATGAGGTCAGGGTTACCACGGACTTCCAGCTGTTTATAAAGCTTTCTGAGACCAATTGGAAAGAGAATCAAAGCGACATGTCGAAGTTGTGAAATGCAAGTCAGAGACCTGAAATCAAAGTGAGAAGGTATTACATCTTCTGCGGTTGCTGGAGAAGGGTTCACTAGCAGTGAGTGGTTTGTGTGAGTGGTTAGTGGAACAGGGTATTGCAAAGGATGTCCCCTCAGAATGTTGAGGAAGATGTGGCTGGTTATGGAATATCTGAAGCTGGTGGAAATGGCCAAGAACATTCCACTGACTGGGGGCTGATGGTATAAAAGATGAGGACCTCAAGCGCCATTGTTCCTCTGCCTAGGGGAGCAGAAGGGTGGGAAATAGTGACAGTGGTCATGGTTCTGTCCAGTATGGTTGGTTTCAGCCACCTAGATGAAAGAAGAAATCTCAGAGATACTGAGATGCATCTCATCATTGCAGCAAATGCAATGGAGACAAAGGAACTGGGAGAATGGAAAAGAGTGTTTACAGGAGGCGGGGTGAGAGGAGGTTTAATCAAGATGGCTGAGTGAGGTTTGGCTTTTGGTTTTATTTTCTGTTCTATCCCCTGATACGCAGATGGACAGATCCAAAATGGGGAGTCAGAGATGCATTGTTTAAAGGTGAGAGCAGGGTAGAAATTGACAGGAAAGAGATAAAATGTTTGAGTTCTATGAGCGAACTTCCAATGATAGAACAAGACTTGCCATTACACATTCAGTATATGGTGGTGACCTTCAATCACAGCAGTCCACCTGGTGAAGATGACAGAGTGGTGTTGAAGGATGGTGATAGTTTAGTTTGGTTTAGTTTCATGATACAGCACGGAATCAGGCCCTTTGGCCCACCGAGGCCACGTCTACCAGCGATCCCCGCACATTAACTCTTTCCTACACACACTAGGGACAATTTAAATTTACACCAAGCCAATCAACCTACAAACCTGTACGTCTTTGGAGTGTGAGAGGATATCGAAGATCTCGGAGAAAACCTACGCAGGTCACGGGGAGAAAGTACAAACTCCGTACAGACAGCACCCGTAGTCGGGATCGAACCCGGGTCTCCGGCGCTGCAAGCGTTGTAAGGCAGCAACTCTACCGCTGCGCCACTGTGCCATCCTATATTTCATATATTTCCAAGTCAGGGTGGCTTGAACGGAAGGTGCTGGTGTAAGTGTTCCTTTTTGCCTGCTCCCTTGCCCTTCATAGACAATAGACAATAGATGCAGGAATAGGCCATTCGGCCCTTCGAGCCAGCACCGCCATTCAATGTGATCATGTCATCAGTACCCCGTTCCTGCCTTCTCCCCATATCCCCTGACTCCGCTATTTTAAAGAGCCCTCTCTAGCTCTCTCTTGAGAGCATCCAGAGAACCTGCCTCCACCGCCCTCTGAGGCAGAGAATTCCACAGACTCACCACTCTGTAAGAAAAAGTGTTTCCTCGTCTCCGTTCCAAATGGCTTACTCCTTATTCTTAAAATGTGGCCCCTGATTATGGTCTCCCCCAACAACGGGAACATGTTTTCTGCCTCTAGCGTGTCCAAGCCCTTAACAATCTTATATGTTTCAATGAGATATCCTCTCATCCTTCTAAACTCCAGAGTGTACAAGCCCAGCTGCTCCATTCTCTCAGCATATGACAGTCCCGCCATCCCGGGAATTAACCTTGTAAACCTACGCTGCACTCCCTCAACAGCAAGAATGTCCTTCCTCAAATTAGGGGACTAAAACTGCACACAATACTCCAGGTGTGGTCTCACTAGGGCCCTGTGCAACTGCAGATGGACCTCTTTGCTCCTATATTTGATTCCTCTTGTTATAAAGGCCAACATGCCATTCGCTTTCTTCACTGCCTGCTGTACCTGCATGCTTACTTTCATAGACTGATGTACAAGGACCCCCAGATCCCATTGTACTTCCCTTTCTCCCAAATTGGTGCCATTTAGATAGTAATCTGCCTTCCTGTTTTTGTTACCAAAGTGGATAACTTCACATTTATCCGCATTAAACTTCATATGCCATGCATCTGCCCACTCCCCCAACCTGTCCAAGTCACCCTGCATTCTCATAGCATCCTCCTCACAGTTCACACTGCCACCCAGCTTTGTGTCTTCTGCAAATTTGTTAATGTTACTTTGAATCCCTTCATCCAAATCATGGTTGTGGCATTTGTGGTTTCTGGAGACTCTGTGGAACTGGTCTAATTGAATAGCAACATTTTGCAAGTGGCACACACTACATCCATATTGCATCAGTGATGGAGGGAATTATTGAGCAGTAAACGGGGATGCCAGTCAAGTGGGCTGCTTTTTCCTGGATAACATTGACCTGCTTTGCCCTGGATAGTGATGAGTTGTTGGAGCTGCACCCGTCCAGGCAAGGAGGAAAAATTCCATCACACTCCTGACCTGTGCCAAGTAATTAAGACACAGATTAGCTTGGTTATATTCATGGGATCACACATAAAGCCATACAACAGAGTAATAGGCTCTTCAACATGTTGACTATTGCATCACCTTTGATTTGGGTTGGTGTTGCCACTCTAACAAGATAACCATTTATCTACACTCACTCCCACTTCCATATACTCATGTGTGGTATGATTTGAAGGTAGACACAAAATGCTTGAGTAACTCAGTGGGACCGGCAGCAGCCCTGGAGAGAAGTAACAGGTGACGTTTCGGGTCGAGACCCTTCATCAGACTGTCTTCAGTCTGACTTCAGTCTGAAGAAGCATCTCGACCCGAAACATCACCCATTCCTTCTCTCCAGAGATGCTGCCTGTCCCGCTGAGTTATCCAGCATTTTGTGACTATCTTCAGTTTAAACCAGTTCTACACATATGGCATGATTTGCCTGGAATGCATGCAAAACAAAAATTTTCACTGTATCTTAGTACAGGTGACAATATTAAACCAATACCAATGCATCAAATTTGTCAAGATCCTGCCTTTATCCATTTTCCTGCCATTCAACAAAAGTGAATGGTATGTTAACATTCATAGCAAAAGGATTTGAGTACAGGAGCAAGGAGGTTCTACTGCAGTTGTACAGGGCCTTGGTGAAACCACACCTGGAGTATTGCGTACAGTTTTGGTCTCCTAATCTGAGGAAATACATTCTTGCCATAGAGGGAGTACAGAGAAGGTTCACCAGACTGATTCCTAGGATGGCAGGACTTTCATATGAAAAAAGACTGGATAGACTCGGCTTGTACTCGCTGGAATTTAGGAGATTGAGGTGGGGATCTTATAGAAACTTACAAAATTCTTAAGGGGTTGGACAGGCTAGATGCAAGAAGATTGCTCCCGATGTTGGGGAAGTCCAGAACAAGGGGTCACAGTTTTAAGGATAAGGGGAAGTCTTTTAGGACCTAGATGAGAAAAAAGATTTTCACATAGAGAGTGGTGAATCTGAGGAATTCTGTGCCGAAAGTAGTTGCGGTCAGTTCATTGGCTATATTTAAGAGGGAGTTAGATGTGGCCCTTGTGGCTAAAGGGATCAGGGGGTATGGAGAGAAGGCAGGTACAGGATACTGAGTTGGATGATCAGCCATGATTATATTGAATGGCGGTGCAGGCTTGAAGGGCCGAATGGCCTACTCCTGCACCTATTTTCTATGTTTCTATGTCATTTTATTCAATGTCTGAATGTCATGAATGTAGTCCAGTGATGATTTGTTTCACAGTTTTACTGCACCTAATTTTTATTCCCAGCTCTGTGTAAGCCTGTTGCAAAAATAATCACATTGAGAAAGGATGGATGCGAAGTAGATGTCGTCGGCAATCACTGCAAAGGCCACTGTACCTCAGAAACCAGGTAAGAAGTCTCAACTTAATGCAACATCTCTCCTTAACATAACCACATTAAGAAAACTGCAATATTTTAAAAAAGCAGGACTGGAATGTGTAACTTTTCTCAACACAACTCAGTTACAGTGTTTTACCTCCACAGAATTGGATGTTTCTCTTCTAGCAGTGTTACCACTGAAGATACATTTATAGAGCAGAAAGGGAAAACATATGTTGAAGTTCTTTCTGACTCTTGAGTTCTGAATCTGAACAGTTTCTGTGCCTGAAGTTCATGAAATCTCCTCAGTGTCTGGGCATCATAGGATCATCCCCTCAGTCTTCGAACATCACAGGATCGTCCAGTGTCTGAAGATCACCAGATATTCTCAGTGCCTGAAGTTTAGTGTTTGGATGTCACAAGGTTTTCTCCTCATTTTCTTAAGATCACAGGATCTTCTCCTCAGTGTTTGAACGTCATGGAATCCTCTGCTCAGTGTTAGAATATCATGGGATCTTTTCATTAGGAAGATGGTAGATGTGTTTCCCATTCGCCGGGGATGTTAGGTTCAATGCTACAACCTCTGTATTCATTTTCCTTCCTGGCGATGAATGCAATAGCAGATAAGGAGATATATTTAAGAGATTGAACCATAGGTAACTGGGTCTTCGGCCTCTTCAACAGTAATGCACTTCCAAATAACTTTGGATAGAAAAGTATTCCACCGGTGATTTCTTTCAGTTTTACTGCGCCCAAGAAAAGACACTATTTCAATGCATGTTTTATTCTCCTGTAGAAACTAGCTCAATGCATGGCCAGTACATGACCCTTTCATCTCCATTTCACCTCCTGCCTTTGGCACTATCTCACCCAACTCCACGTCACCAGCCCCCTTCAGTCCACCTTGTGCCGACCAAGATGCCTATCTACCTTAATCCCACGTGGCTGCATTAGGCCCACATCCCTTTACTTCTTTCCTATCCAAGTATCCATATGCCTTTTAAACATTATAATTCTCACCCAGCCACCCTCTGTGTGAAAAACCTACCCCTCAGATCGCCACGCCTTCATAATTTTATAACCTGTAAGGTCATCTCTCAGCCTTCTATAGAGAGGTTGTACTTGCAATGTAGAATGGTTCTCAATGAGCACTTGTACATGTGCCTGTTGGGCCTATCTCCTGAAAAACAAGACCATCTGTAAGCCTAACGATAGTGGCGCTGCATCTGCTGGTCAAATCTACTTAGAAAATATTCTTGGAAAATATTTTTTGACATCTCTCTCTCCATTTTCATAGGCAATGTACAGAAGTAGTTCAGTGATTAATGGAAGTTATGGAATTACATATATTCCAAAATGGGTTTGAATCAAATGTCAAACCTGACACCTTGTAGGAGAATTTCAACAGCGCACTAAAGTAGAGGGCATGAAATACAAGCATTTCCTTGGCTACTTTTTCCTTCCAAATATGAATATCCCATTATGACCCTCATTGCCTGCAGGTTAAACAAACAATTGGGGGAAGGTGCTGACAATGGGTCTGCCCCCTTCTCTCTGGATTCCTGGTCTCGGTGATTGGGTGAAGTACTGCTGCTTTGGTTAGATATAGAATGCATGTCCACAGATATCGCTGCATGCCCAGATCAGTGCTCCCAAGCCCACTCACCAAAGAGTGTAGGAAAGATTTTGAAAGGAGTATTTTTACTAGTGGGAGGACAGCAGCTGCTGGACGAAGCCAATGGCTATTTCCTTTGAGTGCTGTGAGTTCTGTAGATGACTCCTGGTAGGAGCCAGGAAGACTGGGCAAAGGGAAGTGAACAGGTTTCCAAAGGGTAAATATTTTTAGACCTTTACATTCTCCATTAATCCCAGAAGACGTAAACTGTGGAGGGAAGGAGAAGATTGACTGTTCGAATTGCCTGATCTTTCTGTTTCTATTTGTAGGTTTAACGGTGTGACGAATATAATTGAAACTCATTGTAGCTGTTGTATTCCGAAGAAATTCACCAAAATGACAGCACGTGCCATCTGCAAAAATGGCAAAACCGTGCAGATTAAATATACGCTGTTCCAAAAATGTGAATGCAGTTACAAACCCTGTGATCACATCTACTAGAGGGATAACCACACACTGGATGGAAACTGGAATGAGCAAGAGAAGTTCTTACAGAGATGCAAACACAAGATCAGATGTCACCATTGTATCAATATAGTTGCACCTTCAGAATGAAGAACGGGTGCCCTGAAATGTAATTGTTTCTGAAATTTTGAAATTAATACACATATCTACCTTTGTTTCTACCAGCTTTGCCTTTCTTACTCAATTTCTTTGGTGAACATCCATTTGTATCTGTTAAAGATAATCTTATACTTCCAGCTATGAATAATAAGTAAACATTGATCAAAGTGATTTCAAGAGAACCATTTCTAGTGTCATTATTTCTGATATGCCCAATGGATAGAGATATTATTCAGGAAGGGAGGGATCAACACGATCAGTTCTACCAGCGGGTCCTAGTCCAGAAAGAATTAGTTCATGAGAGCCGGCTGCTCTCAGGGTGGCAAAGGGGAAAAAAGTCAACCACCAAACTTTCCCATTTGGATAGACACAAAACGCTGGAGTAACTCAGCGGGACCGACAGCATCTCTGGAGAAAAGGAATTGGTGACGTTTTGGGTCGAGACCCTTCTTCAGACCGAGGGTCAGGAGAGATATAGACGGTGATCTAGAAAGAAATAGAACAACTGGAGATCAGGAGGAATCACTGAGGGGGAGTAGTGAGAGAGGAAATTGCAGAACTCTCATCGTCTAGAGGAGGAGAAATTCAAAATAGGCATACCTCGAGGAGATTTCGCAGTGGAGCAGAGGAAATGTGTAGGAAGGAATGCAGATGCCGGTAAAACCAAAGATAGACACAAAAAGCTGGAGTAATTCAGCGGGTCAGACAGCATAACTGGAGAAAGGAACTACTGTAGGTGACGTTTCTGGGTCGAGACCCTTCTTGAGACTCAGAAAGAGACATGGTAGATATAGACAGTAATATAGCGAGATATAGAACAAAATATATTTAGATATAAAACCCATGTGGTAACTACAAGAATGATATTAGTAGACTGCAGGAAGACATAGATGATCTGATCAGCTAGACAGAAAAGTAGCAAATGGAGTTTAAGCCAAAGAAGTGCAAAGTAATGGCTGAACAATATACAACAGTAGATAGTGGTGAAGAGGTGTAAGGTAGGCTTGCCTTCATCAATCGGGGCATTGAGAATAAATTAGGTTTCAGCTTTATAAAACATTGGTTAGGCAGCATTTGGAGTATCATGTCATTTCAGGTTGCTACGTTACAGGAAGGATGCTATGGAGGGGCACAGGAAAGGTACAGAGGTGGAGGCTTTGGAGGGGTGCAGGAAAGTTTCACCGGGATGATGCCTAGATTATCTTTCGGGAGAGGTTGGTCGAATTGAGTTTGTTTTCGCTGGAGTGTCAGAGGCTGAGGGGCAACTGGTAGATGTTTATAAAATTATGAGTGGTATAAATAGGGAAACAATCAAAACCTTTTTTCCCCAGAGTGAAAATGTCAAAGACTAAAGGCCAGAGCTTTATGGTGAGATGAGCAGAGGTTAAAGGACACAGAATGCTGGAGTAACTCAGTGAGTTCGACTGCATCCCTGGGGAACATGGATAGGTGACGTTTTGAGATGGGACTTGAAAGGAGATATGTGGGCAAGATTTTATCCAGAGAGTGGTGGGTGCCTGGAACATGCTGCCAGAGGTAGTGGTGAAAGCAGATATACTGATAGCATTTAAATGGACACGTGTATATGCAAGGAATAGAGGGATATGAAGTAAGTGCAGGAAGAAGGGAATTGTTTAAGTAGACATCACGTTTGGCACAAATATTAGCGATGTTATCATACTTACCTTCAGCGGCGCTGCAGTTCTGCCACTGGCTGTGGGCGCGACTTTGGTGCCTTTGGGGGGGGGGGTTTAAAATGCCGTTTTGTACTGTCTGTCGGAGGTGGACTTCCTCGGGCTGCTAGCTGCTGATGAAAAATCAATCGGACTTCCGTTCGCGCTATATTTATAAAAAACATTTGCTGGACAATTTAATATTTGGATTAAAATAAAAAGCGACTTCTAACGCCCTCAACGTCTACAACATGATGGATCACAAGAACGGGACAAAACAAAGGGTAAGTCGTTTATTTTACATATAATCTTGCTTCTTGGGATGGCTTTAATCTAATTTACATTGCGAAAATGTGATTTCGGCCACATACGAACCGCCAGTGATTTTCCTGCCGATATGGAGTTCAAATTCACCGCATATGCAACGTTCCAATCGATCACGTTCCAGAAGCAAGATGATTTAAATCTTCTTTTTTTGGACAATCATGTCATAAGCTGTCTAAATTGTCTATATTTTGTGTTATTCTCTCTCCATGGTCATTATTTTTAAACTAAATATTCACAACAGTTTGAGTCACATATATTGCGCAAAAAACATTTTTTTAAATATTTTGGGTGGATGTATCTTGATTAATTTATGGGAATTAAACATTAAATTCCTTCCATCTGGCATATAAATTCATGACAGTGAGTTTTAAAAATCATGTTATATTGTGAATTCCTGTGTGAATGGAATTAGTTTGTTATTTGGATACTTAGGCTAGTTAAAAAAAACATCCTTTACTTAAGAAATGGAATCTACAGGACATTCTTAATGGGAAAGTAGTGGGCAGAAAGGCATGTCATGCGTGGTTTGAAGAGCAAAAACTTGTGGTTTATAATTCCAAAATTGAAAAGTTGAGGAAAAACAAGGTATACAGAGTTGCTTATTGGTTACAATCTGAGGAGTATGATGATGCTACTGATTACGATATGCCAATGTATCAGCTAGCAACTGATCTTCTCCATAAAGACTTGGTCTATTGCTAGAAATTGTTATTTATTTACCTATCTGTTACAGACACAGCATATTATACAATAATATTAAAGTTCTGATCTTGAGAATATCACATTTTTGAATTTTCAATGCAGTCTGGGTGTTTATTACTATTTCCGTCACAACGGTCAATTTTGTAATTAGCTACAATAATAATAATAATAATAATAATAATAATAATAATATCTTTTATTGTCATTGCACGTCAGTGCAACGAGATTTAGTATGCAGCTCCAACCGATGAAAAAGAAAAGTAAAATAAATAAGCTGTGTGTCGTGGCCATCCGAGGGAGACAGTCCAGGGTGGGTGGGGGGCACTCAGCAGGGCCGGTTCAGAGCCGCTATAGCTCTTGGAATAAAGCTGTTTCTGAGTCTGGAGGTTCGGGCGTAGAAGGCCTTGTAACGTCTGCCGGAGGGAAGTAGTTCGAACAGACCGTTACAGGGGTGTGAGGAGTCTTTATGGATGCTGACAGCCTTCCTGAGGCACCGTGTGTGGTAGATGCTTTCCAAGGCTGGTAGCTCTGTCCCAATGATCCTCTGCGCTCTGTGGACGAAGAGCTCTCCTCTTTGCCTCCGTGCAGCTGAGATACCACACAGAGAT
Source organism: Amblyraja radiata (assembly GCF_010909765.2). NCBI lineage: Eukaryota > Metazoa > Chordata > Chondrichthyes > Rajiformes > Rajidae > Amblyraja > Amblyraja radiata. Next base: position 39,056,653 of record NC_045975.1, read on the forward strand.
GCCATACGTTAATATGCTCTCTGTGGTGCAGCGGTAAAACGTTGTCAGCAGCTGTTGGGGCAGACCAGTCTTTTTTAATGTCCTCAGGAAGAACAGTCGTTGCTGTGCCTTCTTGACCAGCGCAGCGGTGTTGGTGGACCATGTGAGGTCCTCTGAAATGTGTGTGCCCAGAAACTTAAAGCTGGACACTCTCTCCACACTTTCCCCGTAAATGGAGATTGGGGCGTATTCTCCATTATGGGACCTCCTGAAGTCAATAATCAGCTCCTTGGTCTTGGAGGTGTTTAGTGACAAGTTGTTACATGTGCACCAGTCCGCCAGGTTCTGTACCTCTGCCCTGTATTTTGTTACATCACCGTTGGTGATCAGCCCAATCACTGTTGTGTCGATTAGGTGATTAACTAATTATATGCTTTAATTTCAGGTCATCCAAGTAAGATGTTTTATATTTGTTTCAGAATGCTTCAACCAATAATAACTGAAAATGTCATTCAGTTCTCTTAATTTTTAGGAAAGTTATGGACTTTTGACTGTCCTCGATCACAGCTTTTGCGTTAACTCAATGGAAAAGCAATAGGGAACAAGATGCTAATTTCCGAGTATGAAAATGGCCATAACTTTTTTAATACTGAATATATGAAAGTGAATTAGGTGTCAAATTAAACTTATTTTTAAGCTTTATCTGATGGGATAAATTGCAGACTTGATTTTTAAAATTGCTACAAATATTGTGGGCTGAATGGCTTGTTCCTGCATTGTACTGTTCCATGTTCTTAGGAAGTGGCAGCATATTGAATCCTATGGAGTTACAGATGGATTTAGATGTATAAGTGCACAGATTCTTAACATAGCAGGACTAGTTGATAAGGTGGTTTGAAGGCACATAAAATGCTTTATTTTATTAACAATATAGCAAATAATTTAAAAGCAAAGTCACATTCCTACTGTCAGCATTCACAAGTGCTTTTGAGAGTGGTGACAGATATGGAGACAAGCCCTATGCACGGGCTCTCAGTCAAGGTCAATGTCACGGGCAGCCTTAACCTGCTGGACTTTGGTTCAGACGTCTGACCTGTGTCACAAAGCACCTAGGTGCCTTCACCACAAATTCAAGGTTAAACTGGCAAGAACTCTGTCTACTTGTGCAGCCACCATCAGGTGGAGCAGGATCTAAAGCTTCCCCTTCAACACAAACCAAAGATGTACAGGTTTGTAGGTTAATTGGCTTCGGTAAAATTATCAATTGTCCCTAGTGTGTATGGGATTGTGTTAGTGTGTAAGTGTGCGGGGATCGGTGGTCGCCGTGGACTCGGTTGGTCAAACGGCTTGTTTCCACGCTGTATCTCTAAACTAAACTAAACTAAACAATAGGCATCACCTAAACATCCTACATACATGTACCAGGGTGAGCAGTTTGCAGGAGCTAGCCACGAGACTACACAGAGTTTGGAGTTGTGAAATGTAGCACTGAAGGCATCACCATCTCTCATCTGGGACAGAATCCCCCTTGAAGGAGCCACAATGTCATGGTTAGAAACATAGAAACATAGAAAGTAGGTGCAGGAGTCGGCCATTCGGCCCTTCGAGCCAGCACAGCCATTAAATGTGATCATGGCTGATCATCCAGAATCAGTACCCCGTTCCTGCTTTCTCCCCATATCCCTTGATTCCGTTAGCCTGAAGAGCTACATCTAACTCTCTCTTGAAAACATCCAGTGAATTGGCCTCCTCTGCCTTCTGTGGCAGAGAATTCCACAGACTGGTTCAATGGTCCTTTATTGTCACGTGTACCGAGGTACAGTGAAATTTGATTTGTCAACAGTGATAGAAAAAAAAGCAATAAGATATATAACTACATAAAGATTAAACATAGATTTAAACAGCCACCACAGCGGCGTGTGAGAATCCGAGGGCACACAGCATAAGCGGAAACCCACAGCCATCAGTTCAATGTCCGGGCCACACATACGCTCCTTCACCGTGATGTGACCAAAGTTGTACCGACCACTATCCCTCTTTCTGCAGTCCATGTCCGCCCGAATAGTTAGAAAGCCGTCCACACTCGCACTAGACTCCGGGATGTCCTCATGGATCGATGTTCCCGTAAACACTGAGATCACTGCAGTCACGGCACTCCCACTGGGTCCTCACAAGCGCAGGCAGCACGTCCATCTTGTTTTTCGGCAACCTCACATTCCCCACTGTGATGGAAGGCAAATAACTGAGACCTTCTTTCCCGCTTTTTGCCTGCGGTCGGCGCAATCGAAACACCTGCAGTTGGGGCAATCAAAGCTCCGCAGTCGGCGATTGAAGCCCCCGATCGAGGCTTCCGTGATCGGGGCGATCGAAGCTCCTGCGGTTGGAACTCCCGAAGTCAATCCCTAACAAAGGGCCGCCAGCTCCACGATGTTAAGGTCGTAGTACAGCCGGAGTAATGATACGGAAAAAGTTGCATCTCCGTCGAGGGAGGAGATAAAAAAGTTTCTCCCAACCACCCCCCCACCCCAACCCCACATAATACAAAAACTGAAGATACACTAAAACATACAAGTAAAAACAGACTATAAACAACAAAAGAAGAAAGGGACAAAACAGGCTGTTGGCGAGGCTGCCATGTACGACGGCAACCTCTGGGTGAAAACGTTTTTCTCATCTTAGTCCTAAATTACCTACCCTTATTCTTAAACTGTGATCCCTGCTGCTGGACTTCCCCAACATCAGGAAAATGTTTCCTGCATCTAGCCTGTCCAATCCCTTAAGAATTTTATAGGTTTTTATCATCCTAAATTCCAGTGAATATAAGCCCAGTCGGTCCATTCTTTCATCATATGTCAGTCCCGCCATCCCGGAAATTAACCTGGTGAATCTACGCTGCACTCCCTCAATAGCACAAATGTCCCTCCTCAAATTAGGAGACCAAAACTGCGCACAATACTCCAGGTGTGGTACACCTGCAGTAGGAACTCCTTGCTCCCATACTCTTGCTATGAAGGGCAAAATGCCATTTGCTTTTTTCACTGCCTGCTATACTTGACTGGCTCTGACTTGAACAAGGTTAACCAGACTTAATACAGCCTTGGCCTCATGAAGATTCCTCTCCGCATCAGAAACCTCATGAATAACCAGCTGGTAAGCTTGTTATGTTTTCTCCAACATTGCCTTCAGTAACAGAACACACACCCTAGTATGAGGTGGGGGGGGGGGGGGCTTCAGCCCAAGGATGCAGCTTCACTCTACTAATTTCAGTTAGGACCGCAGTGCAAGAGTCAGTTAATATAACTGAGAAGCACAGTTTGAGTTTGGAGTTCGAAAGATTGAATTTATAATACTAAGCCCAGCAAAATATTGCCTATATTTTTAGTGATCCATTGGAGTCATAGAGTCATAGAGTCATACAGCATGGAAACAGGCCCGGCCCAACTTACCCACGCTGTCCAAGATGGTCCATCTACACTAGATCCACCTGCCTGCATTTGGCACATATACTGTACCTCTAAACCTTTCCTGTTGGTAGAGCGGTAGAGCTGCTGCCTCACAGCGCCAGGTTCGATCCTTACTCCGGGTGCTCCGATTCCTCCCACACTCCAAAGACGTACAGGTTTGAAGATTAATTGGCTTCGGTAAAATATTGTAAATTGACCCTAGTGTGTAGGATAGTCTGGTGAACGGGGTGATCCCTGTTAGGCGTGGACTCAGTGGGTCGAAGGGCCTGTATCTGCACTGTAGCTCAAAAAAAACATAATTAAAAATAAGGCAACAGCCTTCAGGATCCAATGTGAAGAGGAGTTGCAGACACAGGATCTGCTATCCCCAGCACACTGAGTACACTGTCCCTGATACATTCCTGACACGCCTAGTCTGGTGTCCTTGCTTGGTGTCCTTTGTCCAATGCCGTCACCAATTACCTAAAGAGTCATTCGTCCACCCTCTTTTCACAGAGGGGGAGCATCAGTCTGATAAAGGGTCTCGACCAGAAACGTCACCCATTCCTTCTCTCCAGAAATGCTGCCTGTCCCGCTGAGTTACTACAGCATGTTGTATCTTTCTCTCTCCACAGATGCCGTCTGCCTGTTGAGTATCTCCTGTGATTCCAGATTTTCTCTGTTTTTTTAAAATCTTTCTACATTGCCAATTGGAAATAACGGGATGTTTAAAACGGGACACAGAAGAATAAAAATAAAAGTTGGAAGCTTTAAGTCTATTTGCAGGCAAAGGCATTGACTGATTGTGAACAAGTTGAAACATAGATTGATCATAGCTCTGGCAGAACAACACAACACAATTTGGATATCAGTTAGGGCTGTCAGCCATATTTGATACTGGAGGCAAATGTTTAAGTATCAAGTCAAGTTCATTACCACATGAGGTGAGGTGAGGTACAGGTACAATGAAAATCTTGCCTGCAGAAGCAATATGGGAACATAGACATGGACAACATACAAAAACATAAATTCTACATAAATTACACAAATTCGTTAGGAGAGTGAAAGATTGTGCAAAACAAAGCATTTGTTCAAAACACAATTAGAAACCCAGAACATGGCAGTGCAGGAGGTGGTGGAGTAACTCAGTGGGACAGGCAGCATCTCTGGAGAGAAGGAATGGGTGACGATTCGGGTTGAGACCATCCAGGATCTTCAAAGCCACCTCATTGTTGAGAAGGGTCTGAAAGTGTCTAGCTGAAATGAGTCTGTTGTGGGTTAAATGGGGAGTTTCACAGTGGGTTCTGAAAGTCAGTTCCCACTTGAACTACAGTGCATTGAGAAAGTATTCAGACCCCTTCACTTTTTCCACATTTTGTTACATTACAGCCTTATTCTAAAATTGGTTACAGTCATTTTTTTTTATCATCAATCTACGCACAATACCTCATAATATAAAAGCGAAAACAGGTGTTTAGTAATTATTGCAAAATAATTAAAAATAAATAACTGAAATATCACATTTACGTAAGTATTCAGACCCTTTGCTGTGACTCTCAAAATTGAGCTTTGGTGCATCGTGTTTCCATTGATTATCCTTGAGATGTTTCTACAACTTGATAGGAGTCTACAAGTGGTAAATTAAATTGATTGTACATGATTTGGAAAGGCACACACCTGTCTATATAAGGTCCCACTGTTGACAGTGCATGTCAGAGCAAAAAACAAGCCACAAAAACTCCTAGTGGCGGCGCGGCTCTGGCTGCAGCGGCTCTCCGGCAGTCCTGTTTGTTTTGTGTTTTTTGTGCTGTTTATTTTCGTTTTGGTTAGTCTAGTTTTGGTTTTTAGTTTCTGTTTTGGGGGGGGGGGGGGGGTTGAAACGGGGCTTGCTGTCTCTCCCTGCGGGGGAATGCGACTTTTTTGTCGTATTCCCCTTCTCTGCCTCCGTCTGCGCTGAGGCCTAATGGCGGAGCTGGCGACCTCGAGGCTCAGGAGGCAGAGCCCGCCAGGACTTGCACTGGGCTCGCTCCCGTGAGGACGGCCCGGCTCGGGGCTGGAACAGTGCTTTCGTGAGGGGCTGTGACACTCCCGTGAGGACGGCCGGCCCGAGGAAGGAACGGTGCTCCCGTCGGAGTGGCCGAGCTCAGGGAGGTACGGCGCTCCTAGCCCGAGGGAGGAGCGGCGCCCATGTTGGGGCGGCCCAGCCCGAGGGAGAAGCGGTGCCCAGTCGGGGCGGCCCAGCCCAAGGGAGGAGCGGCGCCCAGTCGGGGCGGCCCAGCCCGAGGGAGGAGCGGCGCCCAGTCGGGGTAGCCCAGCCCGAGGGAGGAGCGGCGCCCATGTTGGGGCGGCCCAGCCCGAGGGAGAAGCGGTGCCCAGTCGGGGTGGCCCAGCCCGAGGGAGGAGCGGCGCCCGTGTCGGGGCGGTCCAGCCCGAGGGAGGTACGGCGCCCATGTCGGGGCGGCCCAGCCTGAGGTAGAAGCGGCGGCCTGGCGCGAGGCTGAGACGGTAACGGTACTCACGTGAGGGCGATCCAGCTCGGGGCTGGAACGGTGCTCCGGTGGCTGGGACGGTGTTCTGGCGGCGGTGGCCTGAGTCCGGGGTTCGGCCGCGGGCCAGCGGCTGCGTCAGCAGGACTGGTGGGCGGCAGCTTCGACCACCCCGGGCCGCGTTGTTTGAGCCGCGGGACAGTTGTAACATCGCCCGGGGGGTATCGCCTCAGCGCAGAGGGAGAAAAGGAGGGAAGAGACTGGAGACCTAAGACTTTTGCCTCCATCACAGTGAGGAGATGTTGGGTGGACTCACTGTGGTGGATGTTAATATGTGTTTATTGTTGTTTATTGTTGTTTTTTATTGTATTGTATTGTATGTATGACTGCTTCAATTTCGTTCAGACTTCGGTCTGAATGAGCTCCAGAGTTCCTCTGTGGAGATGGGAGAAACTTCCAGAAGGACAACTATATCTGCAGCACTCCACCAATCAGGTCTTTATTGTAGAGTGGCCAGACAGAAGCCACTCCTCAGTTAAAGGCACATGACAGCCCGCTTGGAGTTTGCCAAAAGGCACCTAAACAAGATTCCCTGTCCTGATGAAACCAAGATTGAACTCTTTGGCCTGAATGCCAAGTGTCACGTCTGGAGGAAAACAGGCACCGCTCATCACCTGGCCAATACCATATCTACGGTGAAGCATGGTGGTGGCAGCATCATGCTGTAGGGATGTTTTTCAGTGGTAGGAACTGGGAGACCAGTCAGGATCGAGGTAAAGATGAACGGAGCAAAGTATAGAGAGATCCTTGATGAAAACCTGCTCCAGAGCGTTCAGGACCTCAGACTGGGGCAGACGTTTACCTTCCAACAGAGCAACGACCTAAAGCTCACGTCCAAGACAACACAGGAGTGGCTTTGTGACAAGTCTGTGAATGTCCGTAAGTGGCCCGGCCAGAGCCCGGACTTGAACCCGATCGAACATCTTTGGAGGGACCTGAAAATAGCTGTGCATCAACACTCCCCATCCAACCTGACAGAGCTTGAGAAGACCTGCAGACAAGAATGGGATAAATTACACAAATACAGGTGTACCAAGACTTGAGGTTGTAATCACTGCCAAAGGTGTCTCAATAAAGTACTGAGTAAAGGGTCTGAATACTTATGTAAATGTGATATTTCAGTTATTTATTTTTAATTATTTGGCAAAAATTTCTAAACACCTGTTTATACTTATTTTATTGTGGGCTATTGTGTGTAGATTGCTGATAAAAAAAAAAGAATTTAATCCATTTTAGAATAGGGCTGTAACGTAACAAAATGTGGAAAAAGTGAAGGGGTCTGAATACTTTCTGAATGCACTGTAGATGTTTGAGCTGAAGGGGATATGTTCAAGTGGATTGTGTGGCAGTAACGGAATCTATATGTTCCTTCCGTATATCTTCATCCCAAGGTGAATGCTAACAATGGTCAGTTTCCTTTATCATCGCTACTTTTTTGCATACCTTTCATACATTTGATCCATATCTCTCTACATCACTGTCTATATCTCTCGTCTCTCTTTCACCTGCCTCTCAGTCTGAAGAAGGGTCTCAACCAGAAACGTCACCCATTCCTTCCCTCCAGAGAAGCTGTCTGACCTGCCGAGTTACTCCAGCTTTTTGTGTCTATCTTTGGTTTAAACCAGCATCTGCCATTCCTTCCCACCCATATCTTCATCCCAACCCAGAGGAGAACTCGTGTAGGATCGAGAGCGCAGTGCAATCCAAGTCCGATCAATGATTGCCTGCACCCTCCACATTGCGCGCAGTGTTTGGAATGGCTTTCCGGTGGCTGATCTGAGCTTTTCATTAATACGATCCTTCATATTACTCTGGCCTTTTCCACATTGGTCTTTGAGGCAGCTTGTTGTGCACTAATTCCTCTCCCATTCGATCGTGTTCACAAATAGTTAATGACCAGTTGTGCTCAGGGTGTTGTATTGCGCTCTGGTTCACTGTGCAGGTGATGTGTTGATCTCTTGAATCTGATGGTCTGCCTTAAGCATTGACGAATGCCCAGTTGCAGTCAGCCTAGGTATTCGGTGCTGGATGCCCAAAGAACAGGCGATTGTGCGCGGGCCCATATGATCATGTATCGCATTGAAAAATTGTGGACTTCCTTTTGGTCCAGCTTTGATCTCTGATCTATGACGCGTTAAGTTACTCCAGCACGCTGTGTCTTTCACCGAACTATGATCGCTAGGTCGAGACCTATTCAAACCCAAAGCCAGTTGGCTAGAGAACAAAAAATCAATCCAGGAGGCATGAGAGATTTTAAACGCTAGAATCTTATGCAAAACTTGCAGGAAGCACTCAGTGGATCAGGTCAGACATTTCCCTCCTCAGCTACTGCTTGACCCGCTGAGTTAAAGATCAAAGGTTCTAAGGTTCAAAGGTTATTTTATTGGTCACATACACCTAGGTGTAGTGAAATGCTTCTTGCCAATGCAGCACATAAAGAAAGAATACAGACATAACAATAATAAAGAAATTCGAACATAAAAACATCCCCCCACAATGGTTCCATTTATGAGGGAAGGCACAGTGTCCAGTCCCCATCCCATGTCCACCCATAGTCGGGCCTATTGAGGCCTCCACAGTTGACTTTAAAGAGGCCCGATGTTCCAGGCCGTTCTCGCCGGATGATTGTACTCATAGTCGGGAGAATCCTCTCGGCGGCATGGGAACCCTGGAACGGCCGCTTCCCTCACCGGAGACCGCGGCTTCCGAAGCCAACAAGGCCGCGCCGGTTGGAGCTTCACCACTGGCGATCTCATCGAGAGATCCCAGGCTCCCGATGTTTAAGTTCAGCGCCGCCGCCCGCAGCTGGCCGCTCCACAGACCCGCAGCTCCGCGATGTTTATCTCAGCGGTCTCAGCATACCGGAGTTCCAGCGCGGCGACCCAGGCAAGGCATCGCCCGCTCCGCAATAGCGCTCCAGCGCTGTGCCGCTGCCGAAGCCGAGGTACTGGGCGGTCCCCTCACGAAACGCCGCTCCAGGCCCGCTGGTAGGCCGCTAGGACGGGTCGAAAATGCAGCCCAGAGAAAAGCTGCTTCTCCGACCAGGTAGGAACCTTGAAAAGTAGTTTCCCCCTTCCCCCCCCCCCACCCCCCACATAAAAAAGTCTAGAACTTCATAAACAAAACACTAAAACTCACTAAAAATAAAAATAAAAAAGAGTGAAAACGAACAGCTGCAGGCTGGGCAGCCATACCACAGGACAGCGCCCCCTTTGTCATAGAGTGATGCATAGTCATACAGTCATAGAGTGATACAGCATGGCAACAGGCCCTTCAGCCCAACTTCCCCATGCCGGACAACATGTTCCATCGACACTAGTCCCACCTGCCTGCATTTGGTCCATATCTCTCTCTGAACCTGTCCTATCCATGTACCTGTCTAAATGTTTCTTAACCATTGCGATAGTACCAACTTCCAACTGTTTTTTTTCAAGTTTGTATTTTTGCTAACAAATTTTTGAAACATTCAGGTACTTTACCGAGAGTTATAGACAACATAGTCTGTGAAACGTCTCACTGAGGAAATATAACCTGGGTTGATTTACAGAGCCAGAGCACAGAATAAAGACAAACGCCACAGTCTCAAATTAAAACACCACGCTGTTAAAATGAAGATGTGCAGCTATTTCGAGTGGGAATAGTTAGCTTCATCGCTTACTGTGTGATCTGGGTACAGGGAAGTCCTACAGACTGTACTTGGATCAATGCATCAGACCGACCTAAATGATAGATGCCATTATTATACTGTTACCAGCTTGGACACTACATGGGGAACCACAAGTGAAACACAGCGTTGGTATAAGTTACACTTTGATGCTAGGACGCTGAGAGTTACATGCGCGGAGTGTTGGACTGAAGGGCCCATTCCCGTGACTCTAAACCTATCATCGCTGGACCTTCCCCACTTTGCTCTCCCTTTGCCCATCCTTGCCGTGCCAGAGCTACAGGTGGCACTGATCCCCAGCCTGCTAAACTCGTTAACCATAGAAATAGAGAGCTGTGGATACCCAGCTGGCTGGGCAGCAGCTGTGGAGACGGGGAGCGTTTCTGTTCACAAATTATAACCGAGTGCCTCCAGCCTCTTCCGACTATGTTTCAGCATTTTTATAATTGTAGCCGCCTCTGCCACCTCCACTAGCAACTCATTCTCTTCACCCTCAGGCCCTTTTTAAATCATCCCCCTCTCACCATAAACCCATGCCCTCTGGTTTTAGATTTTTCTACCCTGGATAAAGACTGTGAATATTCATCCAATCAATGATTGTATAAAACAGCGTAGACTATCTTCTAAATTAAGTGAGAATACAGGATTCGGAGGTGCAAAGGTACTTGGGAGTGCTGGTCTAGGATTCCCAAAAAATTCATCTGCAAGTTGAATCGGTAGTAAAGAAAGAAAATTCAATGCTAGCATTTATTTCAAGCGAGCTTGTATACAAAAACAGGGATGTAATGTTCAGGCTCTGTAAGGCGCTTGTCAGGCCGCATTTGGAAAATTGTGAGCAATTTTGGATACCATATCTGAGAAAGGATGTGCTGGCTCTGAAGAGGGTCCAGAGGAGGTTTACAAGAATGATCCCAGGAATGAGTAGGTTAACCGATGATGAGCGTTGGTTGGCACTGGGCCTGTACTCGCTGGAGTTTAGAAGAATGAGGGGGCACCTAATTGTAACATACAGATTAGTGAAAGGCTTGGATAGAGTGGATGTGGAGAGGATGTTTCCACTAGTGAAGAGTCTAGCACTAGATGTCATAGCCTCAGAATTAAAGGACGTTCTTTTGGGAAGGAGATGAGGAGAAATTTATTTTGCCAGCAGGTGGTGAATCTGTGGAATTCTTTGCCACAGAAGGCTGTGGAGGTAGTCAGTGGATATTTCTAAGGCATAGATAGATAGATTATTGATGAGTACAGTTGTTAGAGGTTATGGGGAGAAGGCGGGAGAATGGGGTATGAAGGGAGATCTAGACTAGCCATGATTGAATGGCGGAGTAGAATTGATGGGCCGAATGGCCTAATTCTACTGCTATTCCTTATGATCTTGATCATTTGGATGAGATAGAGAGGGGGGTAAAAGAGGTGGAGGAGTCACTTTGCTAAACATGGAGAATATCATGGCAATGCTCAGAGAGAATTTGCTAGAAACATGTACTGAGACATTATGGGTTGAGCGAAAATTCTGATGAGATTATATTTTCGGCCTCCCGATAGCCTGCGAGAGATAGAGGATCAGATAGGTAGACAGAATAGGGAAGGATGCAAGAATCACAGGGTTGTTTTAGTGGATGACTTTAACTTCCCCAATATTGAAAGGGACTTACTCAGGGCAAGAGGATTGGATGGGGCAGAATTTGTTAGGTGTATCCAAGAAGGTTTCTTTAAACAGTATCTGGATAGTCCATCTCGAGTGACCATTTGAAAGAGAATGGGTTAATTAGGGATAGGCAGCAACGCTTTGTACGCAACTGGTCATGTCTCACTAACTTGCTTTAGTGTTTTGAGGAGGTGATGAAGGAGATTGATGAAGGTAGGGCGATGGATAGTATATACAAGCATTTTAGTAAGACCTTTGATAAGGTCCCTCATGGGAGGCTGAGCCAGAAGATTAAGATGTACAGTAGGATATTGTTCGGCTCACGAAATGGGTGCAGAAATGGCAGATGGAGTTTAACATGAGAAAGTGTGAGGTGTTGCACTTTAGGAGGTTGAATATAAGGAGATTGTATACAGTCAATGGCAAGACCCTTAACAGCATTAACACGCTGATTCTTGGAGTCCAAGTTCATAGCTCACTAAACGTGGCAGCACAAGTGGTAAACAAGGCGTATGGTATGCTTGCTTTCATTGCTAGGGCAATTGGATATAAGAGTCAGGAAGTCATGAGGCCGCTTTATAGGATGTTTGTGAGGCTGCATTTGGAGTATTGCATGCAGTTGCAGTTGCCCTACTCCAGGGGAGATGTGGAGTCTTTGGAGAGGGTGCAGAGGAGGTTTTCCACTATGCTGTTCAAAAGGGAACTGCAGATGCTGGAATATCGAAGGTACACAAAATTGCTGGGGAAACTCAGCGGGTGCAGCAGCATCTATGGAGCGAAGGGTTTCGACCCGAAACGTCGCCTATTTCCTTCGCTCCATAGATGCTGCTGCACCCGCTGAGTTTCCCCAGCAATTTTGTGTACTTTCCACTATGCTGCCTGGATTAGAGGCTTTCAGCGAAGGGAGAGGTCGGATAGATTTCCAAGAAGCTCAAAGGTCTGAAGGTGGATGTCACCTGGACCAGATGGATGGCACCTCAGGGTTTAGAAAGAAGTGGCTTTAGCGATTGCGGAGGCATTAGTGAACTTTCAAGAATCACTAGAATCAACAGTGGTTCCAGAGGTCCAGAAAATTTCACATGTTACTCCGCTGTTCATGAATGGAGCAAAGCAAAAGAGGGGAAACTACAGGCCGGTTAGCCTGACTTCAGTGGTTGGTAAGATTTTACATTCTATTATTTAGGATGAGGTTTCCATGTACTTAGAAGCACATGATAAAATAGGCAGACCAAGACCAAGTCCATAGGCAGTCAGCATGGTTTTGTGAAGGGGAAATCTTGTGTGACAAACCTGTTGGAAATCTTTGCAGGTGTTAATACCAAGATAGACAAAGGAGAGTCAGTGGATGTTGTTTACTTGGATTTTCAGAAAGCCTTTGATAAGGTGCCGTAGGTGAGGCTGCTAAATAAGATGAGAGTGGTATATGAGGGAAGACACTAACATGGATAGAAGGCTAGCTGAATAGCAGAAAGCAAATCATGAGAATAAAGTACTTTTATGGTTGGCTGCAAATGACTAGTGGGGTTCTGCAAGGGTCATTGCTGGGTGCATTGTTGGTCAGCATGGACTTGGTGGGCCGAAGGGCCTGTTTCTAAGTTGTATCTCTAAACTAAGCTAAACTAAACTCTGGGGCTTAGTTATAAGGTGTGAGGGAGAAAGTTTAATGCGATGTGCCGGGCAAGTTTCCTGGTGAGGTTTGGAACGCCTTGCCAGGAGTAGTGGTGGAAGCAGAACAACAGGTGGAAACAATAGTGGCATTTATGAGGCTTTTAGATAGGCACATGGAAGTGCAGGGAATAGAGGGAATAGAGGGATATGGATCATGTATAGGCAGATGAGACCAGTTTAACTAGGCATCATGTTTGGCACAAACATTGTGCATCAAAGGCCCTGTTCCTGTGCTGACTATTCTATGTTCTATAACGCACAGTCTGTGGTGGGGCCCCACTCACTGCCACAGAAGATATATTTAAGGTAGAGATAGATACATTCTTGTGTAGGAAGGAACTGCAGATGCTGGTTTAAACCAAAGATAGACTGCAGTAACTCAACGGGACAGGCAGCGTCTCTCAAAACCCTTCTCGACCCGAAACGTCACCTCTTCCTTCCCTCCACAGATGCATTGGTTGGTATCTTGATTGGTATGGGTGTCAAATGTTATTGGGAGAAGGCAGGAGAATGGGGTTAGGAGGGAGAGATAGGCCAGCCATGATTGAATGGTGGAGTAGACTTTATGGGCCGAATGGCCTAATTCTGCTCCTATCACATGACCTATTGACTTGATGACCTTTGCTCTTTAGCTGGTGGTGTTAATGCATACTTGCTATGCTGTAGCTCGCTGTGGTAATGCACCTCCCTGTGTGCTTGTGCACCATCTGTGATAGATTATCCAGCTGTGGCAAGTTCCTGTTCACACCCAATCCTAGAAGGTTCACACAGCTGACTAACTGGATTTATTTTTAAGAACCAGGACACGTCTATCCTTGTGCTTATTGTGTACAAAAGGCACTATGCACCTGCTACTCTCAGTAGAAAGAACCATTACTTTAAATCATTGCGTCAGTTGCATCGAAGCAGAAATACAACAAAGCTCAACCAGTACTTTTTAAGTTCAGTGAAAAGCTAATTCTCTCTCGATGCTAATTGGAAAGAACAAATGCTCTGAAACATTTGGATCTTAACTCTCAATAACTCCCGTGGACGATTACTCCTTGGTCCCAGGATGTGCCTACAGTGTGTGTGTTTGCTTCGTAACTGGCCAAACAGAAATTATGCCAGAGGTACTAAATAAATGTATTGTGTTTACTCTTTGCAGTCCCGCTCCCAAATGTCAAAGCATGGCCAAAGTTTGCGGAGCACGGAGGAATCGGGCAGCACTGCGGAAGAAACGGCTTGCTTTCACCCATCTGTAGGAAGGAACTGCAAATGCTGCTTTAAACCGAAGATAGGCAAAAAAGGCTGGAGTAACTCAGCGGAACAGGCAGCATCTGTGGAGAGAAGGAATGGGTGACGTTTTGGGTCGAGACCCTTTTTCAGACTAGTTTGGGAAAAGGGAAACGAGAGATATAGACGATGATGTAGAAGGATAAAGAACAATGGATGAAAGATATGCAAAAAAAGTAATATTGCTAAAGGAAACAGGCCGTTGTTAGCTGTTTCTTGGGTGAAAATAAGAAGCTGGTGTGAATTGGGTGGGGGAGGTATAGTGAGAGAGGGAATGTCGGGGTTACTTGAAGTTAGAGAAATCAATATTCATACCACAGGGCTGTAAGCTGACCAAACAAAATATGAGATGCTGTTCCTCCAATTTGCATTTAGCCTCACTCTGACTATGGAGGAGACCTAGGACAGAAAGGTCAGTGTGGGAATGGGAAGGGGAATTAAAATGGTTAGCAACCGGTAGCCCATAACACATAGCCTGTAGCATGGGTGTCCAGGTTCAGGAGTGATGTTCTGTTGTGTAGTACTGTTGACAACAAAGACAAAACATGAATACGAAAATGTAGACATGGGTCCTTCAGCTGGAGCAAAATATATGGTTATTACGAAGTGATGTATTGAAACAGAGCTGGGTCGCAGGTGATGGGCAAAATGTCACTGTTGACTTCTTCGCTAAGAACAGGGAACAGTACAGCACAGGAACAGGCCATTCGGCCAACAGTGTGACATACATGATGCCAAGTTAAAATAATCTCTTCTGCCTGCACATTATCTGTATCCCTCCATGATTGTATATCGAAAAGCTTATCTAAAATCTATCATAATGAAAGTTGTAAATGTAATCAAAAAGTAAAAGGTCCCTTGAAGAATATAAAGGAAGCATGAAAAAATATAAAGAAATAGGAATAAAAAAAGCCACAAGGAGAATACTAAGGCATTATGAACAATATCAGAGGCAAAAGGGTAGCAAGTGAAAAGAAAAGTGCAGCAGAAGACATAGAAGGGAATGTATGTGTGGAGCTAGGGGAAGAGAGAGAGGTCTCAAATGCGTACTTTACATCATTATTCGCCCACGAAAAGGACGTGGAAGGTGGTGAGATCATTAAGGAAGATTCTATTATTACTATTCTAGAGCATATCAATATTAAGAAAGAGGAGTGTGTATCTTGAAAAACAGTAAGTGGCCACAGGGCCTGATGGGATCTATCCTAGGATACTGAGCGAGGAATGGGAGAGATCTTGACAGAGAACTTTGTGGCGTTATCCATGGGTTAGGTGCCAGAAAACGTGGAGAATGAGCAATGTTGTTCCTTTGTGAAGGGCCACAGGGCGAACCTAAACTCAAACTCAAACCACAAAGTTGTGTGCTAGTGAGCTTTACATAAATGAAATTATTGGAGAGACAATAGACAATAGGTGCAGGAGTAGGCCATTTGGCCCTTCAAGCCAGCCATTCAATGTGATCATGGCTGATCATCCCCAATCAGAGGATTCTTAAGGACACAAATTACTTGCATAAATCCACATGCACTGTCCATTTTGCATGGATTTAGAGATAGATAGTATGGCTTTGTGTGGGGGAAATTTAGTTTAGTTTAACAATAGTCAATTCCTTCAATGTCCACTATATGGCCTATGTTTGTGTCATCTGCAAACTTACTGATCGTGCCACCTTCATCCAAGTCATTAGGATGGTTAATGATTAATTATAAATGACCCAGCACTGATTCCTGTGGCACACCACTGATCATAGGCCTGCAACATGGAAAACACATGCTTCCACCAATTATCGATCCAATTTACTATTTCATGTTGGAATCTATGAACAGACAGGGAACAGATGGATGTGGTGGTCTATGTGCAGGCAGATGGGATCGGTTTAAATTGGCAATGTGGTAGATGCTAACATGGTGGGCTGAAAGCCGGTAACTGTGCTATACTGTTCCATACACCAAAGCTGGGTGGTAGTGTGAACTGTGAGGAGGATGCTATGAGAATGCAGGGTGGGCAGATGCATGGCAGATGCAGTTTAATGTGGATCAATGTGAGGTTATCCACTTTAGTAGCAAAAACAGGAAGGCAGATTCCGATATAAATGGTGTCAAGTTGGTAAAAGGGGAAGTACAATGGGATCTGGGGGTCCTTGTTCATCAGTCTATGTAAGTAAGCATGCAGGTACAGCAGGCAGTGAAGAAAGCGAATGGGATATTGGCCTTTATTACAAGAGGAGTTGAGTATAGGAGCAAAGAGGTCCTTCTGCAGTTGTATAGGGCCCTATTGAGACCACACCTGGAGTATTGTGTGCAGTTTTGGTCCCCTAAATTGAGGAAGGACATTCTTGCTATTGAGGGAGTGCAGCGTAGGTTTACAAGGTTAATTCCCAAGATGGCGTGACTGTCATATGTTGAGAGAATGGAGCAGCTGGGCTTGTATACTCTGGAGTTTAGAAGGGTGAGAGGGGATCTTATTGAAACATATAAGATTATTAAGGGTTTGGACAAGCTAGAGGCAGGAAACATGTTCCCGATATTGGGGGAGTCCAGAACCAGGGGCCACAGTTTAAGAATAAGGGGTAAGCCATTTAGAACGGAGACGAGGAAACACTTTTTCTCACAGAGAGTTGTGAGTCTGTGGAATTCTCTGCCTCAGAGGGCAGTGGAGGCTGGTTCTCTGGATACTTTCAAGAGAGAGCTAGATAGGCCTCTTAAAGATAGCGGAGTCAGGGGATATGGGGAGAAGGCAGGAACGGGGTACTGAATGGCGGTGCTGGCTCGAAGGGCCAAATGGCCTACTGCTGCACCTATTATCTATTGTCTATTGTCTATTGTCATATTTTAAGACGGAAGGTAGAAAATTATGTGGGAAACTGTAAAGTTAATCATTTGATGCACAAAACAGTAAAACTGTAATTTTGAAATGGTGGAACATTAAAAAGATCTGGGTGTCCTTGTATATAAGTCACTGAAACCTAACATATAGGTGCAGCAAACAATTAAACAGGCTGTTGGCATGTGGCCTTTTCTTACAAAAGGATTTGAATAGAGGAGTCAAGACTGCGGTGCTGCATGAAACCCCTTAGCAGCAGGCCTGACTCACCCTCCAATGAGACAAGAGTCGAGCTGCCGAGCTCAGCCCTAATTGTCCCGAGCGCCCGAGAGGATGTTGATGAGATTCAAGATGGCGGCTGGCACTAGGAACACAGGGCCTGTAAGCGGGCTGGCTGTGGGAGGCCATGCAGTGTACCTCAATGGTGGAGTGGGCCACTGGAGGCCCTGCAGTAGCCTGGATAGATGGGTGGGTGATCTATAAGCTGTTCTGCTCCTTCCACCACTTGCACTGGTCCACCGTGCATCCCCATTGCATGCCTTGAGGCCCTCAGTACTTCACATTGAATGATCAAGGCAAGAAACCCCTCAACATCGATAGTTCCCTGTGCTTGGTACTCTTGGCTTTTACCTTGACAGGAACATGATGGCCTTGAACTCTTGCTATTTCTTTGTTGAATGCTTTCCACCATGCAGATGTAGAGTTGCCTGCTATTAAATGCCCCAATCTACCTTTGCCATGTCCTCCCTTATGTCCTGCCTTTTGCCAATGTAAGATATTTATTACTGGCCCAGTCCTCTTCTTTTCCATATCCACTTATGTAGATAGGAACTGCAGATGCTGAGTTACATCCAAGATAAATCAATGCGACATAGCATCTCTGGACATCACCCATTCCTTCTCTCCAGAGCTGCTGCCTGTCCCGCTAAGTTAAAAGATACAGTGATGGCCACCATCTCCAAAATGATATTCCACTGACATTCCCTCCACCTGACTAGTTACATTCACCTAGATAAGGTCCCAAAATGCTCCACCCTGATTGTTTAGTCCACATACTGTGTCAAAAGTATCTTCAGGACACCTAGAAAATTCTGTCCCCTCTGAGCGTTCCACCCAGTTGATGTTCAGGGAATTGAAATCACTCAGTATGATAACCCTGTTTTTATTTCATCTCTATTAACTGCCCCTGTATCTCTTCCTCTATCTCATGTTGACTGGTGGGTAATCTGTAATGCACCCCAAGTAAATTGGAACGCCCCTTTTATTTCTAATCTCTACCCATATGGGCTTGTTTGAGGACCCTTCTATATCGGTACCTGGACGTGGCGCCGACGGACGAGAAGCCGAAGCAAAGAAGTGGAAGCCAAATAACCGAATGGAAACGAGGCCGAAACGCCAATGAACCGAAAGATACAAAGGCGAAACGGCAACTAACCAAAGGGTGGGACGCCTAAATGCAAATTAACCGAAAGGGTAGGACGCCTAAAAGCCAACTAACCGAAAGGCTGCGATGCCTAAAAGCAAACTTACCAATTGGCCACTCTGCTGAAATGCCACCTACCCGAAAGGCGGCATCGCCTACAAGCCAACGGACCAACTGCCGCTCAACAGAAAAGTCAAATAACGGACATGACGTTGCCGGGGGGCGGGACTTGTCAGCGATTGGTCCAGACCCCCACGTCCATCACATCACTGTGGAGGGATGAACATTGTCCTGCACCTCCGCTCCACCCGACGCACAGCCCGCGGAGGGTGGCGTTGGGAGTGGGGGCTGTCCCGAGGGATGCGCACCTTTGGTGCTTGGGTTCAGATTTCCCACTTACCTATGGCTTGTGTGGGAAAATGACCCCCACCCTTCTACCCTTCTCCAGGTGCTCCCGTTCTCCTGTGCTGCGAGTGCAACACCTTTCGTTCCAATCAGTGATATATTGTAAAAGTTATCGATGTTTAAAAATCTTAAAAACCGCACGTGCCGATTCCTTCGGTCAGCGCCACAGAGATTGGTCTCCTGTGTCAGTCAATGCCAAGGCTGGAATGGTGACGCCCCTCGCTGCCCCACCGGCGGCGGCGTGTCCCGCCTCACTCACAACTCCTCTCTCCCCTCCTCACAGTAACTTGTATATCATCTCCCCCACCACCGGTGGCAACCGTGCGGCAATGGCGGTCCCATCTACCCGTTCCCCCTGAGTCCATGTCCTCCAACACCGCCGCGGTAACTCATCCTCACGACCTTCTGGGAGGAGATCTTCTCCACCAGCTCATCGAAACTCGTGGTGACCACCATGCCGAACACCGACTCCATTCCCCCCCCCTCCCCCCATGGCCCGGTGGCGACAGCGAGCAGGCAGGCAAGTAGGCGGATGAGCAGGGCGGGGACAGGCCGAGCAGCAGCAGCGGACGGGCGAGCGGGGCGCGGATGGGCTGAGCGGCGGCAACGGGTGGTCGGACAGGATGGTGACGGGCCGAGCGGTGGCCGAGCAGTTTGCGCAGAGTTTGAGTAACTCACACACACACACACACGCACACGACGCAAACTGTGACAAACTGTGATGCAATTGTCAAGTCAACTGGATCTAACCAACAGCTAACAATGAATGACCTGTGGATGAAGAAACTGCAGATGCTGCTTTTTATGGATGGATGGAGGGAGGGAGTGACTGAGGGTAGGGGAAAGGAGAGGGAGGGTGAGGTGAGGGAGGGATTGGGGGAGGGAAGGAGGAGAGGGGAATGAAGAGGGAGGGTGAAGAGGAGGGGGAGGGAGTGCTGGGGAATATGGGGAAATGAGCCGTGTCTGCGCAGTTGGGGGCTATGTGTGAGTGGTGGAATATTGCTTTGGGGAATGGGTTGCATTGGGGGACCAGGCCTCCCGTGTGGTCTACCCCACGACAGAAGGGAGAAGAGTTGTACAGTTTGATAGCCACAGGGAAGAAGGATCTCTTGTGGCGTTTTGTACTGCATCTTGGTGGAACCAGTCTGTTGCTGAAGGTGCTCCTCAGGTTGACCATTGTGTCATGGAGCGGGTGAGCTGTATTGTCCAAGATGCTCCACACCTGGTCCTTTTTTAACGTTGCTACTTCACTCCTCATCTGCTGTGTCCTTCTAGCTCTTCCAGCTGCCTGCCACAGAGAAATTATTACCATGCCAGGATTCTAACATTGAGCCATCATTGTCGACCATCATCGTGTCTAGAAACAAACTTTTTTGCCTAAATCATCCATCCCAAGCTGCCCATTTGCTGGTGTTTGGTCATGATTATAGAAATATTTCCAAATACCTATCCAAATATTTTTAAATTATCGTAATTGTACTTGCCTATACCTCTTCCTCCAGCAGCTCATTCCTTTTGCACAGCACACTCTGTGTAATAAAGTTGATTCTCAGGTGTATTTTAAATAATTCCCCTCTCACTTTAAACCTATGCCCTCTAGTTTTAGACTCACCTTCTCTGGGGAAAAGATTGCCTTTTAGACTCACCATATCAACGCCTCTCATATTTTATAAACCTCTCTGAGGTCTCGCCTCAGCCTCCGACACACCAAGAGATAAAGACCTCGCCTATCCAGCCTCGCCGTATAAATTAGACCCAACAGACCCAGATATATCTTCATAAATCCTTTTTGCATCCTGTTCATTCTAATGCATCTTCCCTGTAGCAGGGGAACCACATCTGTACACGGTACTCCAAATGTGGCCTTACCAACATCCAGTACAGCTGGTAACATGATATCCCAACTCCTGTACTCAATATCTGAGCGATTAAGGCAAGTGTGCCAATTCCCATCTTCACCATCCTATCCACCTGTGTTGCCATTTTCATTGAACTATGTACCTGTGCTCTTAAAGGCACTCACTAAAGCTTTACTCCATCAAAGGAAAGGGATTGAAACATTCTCCTTAACTTCAATTGTCCTCAGAAACATCCCTTCATTCTGTGTATAGTCCACAAAGCCAGTGAATACAATTAACACCATACCGTTTTCGGACTGGTTATGCCAGGGTTTAGTGCTGCTCCTCATATCAATGTTCATGTTCATAAGTGATAGGAGCAGAATTAGGTCATTCTGCCCATCGTCTCCTCCGCCATTCAATCATGGATGATCTATCTCTCCCACCTAACCCCATTCTCCTGCCTCCTCCCCATAACCCTTGACACCCGTACAAATCAATAATCTATATAAAATATCCATTGACAGCCTTCTGTGACAATGAATTCCGCAGATTTACCACCCCTTGACTAAAGGAATTCCTCCTTGATTCCTTCCTGAAGGAACGTCCTTTAATTCTGCTATGACTTCTGGCCCTAGACTCTCCCACCAGTGGAAACATCCTCTCCACATTCACTCTATCCATAACTAGAACAAGAGTGTGGAGAGTGCAGTTTCTGCTTGTGAATGAAACGATGCTTGGATATGTGGTAAACAGTGAGCAGAAGAGTAATAGATTGTACAACAACAAAGAATGATTGGTAAACAAGTAGCAAATAAAGTCGAATAGAGACATGTATTCTTCCTTTCTGCCATAGTCTAAGGAACAGACATTAGGCATAAAGAATAGTATCTATTGTGGCTGAAGTTTGTCGGTGTGATCTGCAGGAACAAATGTTATTTATAAGCTTTTGGTGAAGCACTTTATCAAATCCATTCTTAAAATACATGTAGATTTTATCCTCACCATTCCCCTCATCAACTTTTCCTGTGCTCTCATTAAAATAATCTAATCAGGCCAAAGAGGTGTGATTTGCTTTAAACACCATTTGTAGACCAATTCATAACGAGTTGGTCTCCATTCGTCGTTTTTTTGGAATCATATGGTGCAACACAATTGTAAAAAATAACTGTTTCAGGACTGGACGAGGGTTGGTCAAGATTATAAATAATGATCTCCTTTTCTTTTTTATTTTATTTTATTTTCTCTATTTTCTCTCTCAACTTTCTTCATTTACTCGTTTTCTTTTTTCACACACTATATATTTCACATCTTTCTATCCTTTACTATCTAACTTCTTTTTCTTATTCTAATCTTTTTTCAATGTAACAAAAAAAAAAAAGGAGTTGTACATAAAATGTATTATGAAATTATATATTAGGCACTTTGGTGCCATATGACTGTACTTACTTCTAATAAAATAAAATATTTTTTTTTAAAAAACACCATTTGTTATGTTTTGGCTATTCCTTCCCTCCCATCCTCTCCGTCAATGGTTTCCGTGATTATTGTTTCTGAAACCTTCCCCCCGACTGCACCTATATTGCTCAACCTGTAATTGCTTTGAATGCCTCTACACGCCAACGTATTATATGTGTCATTTTCCAGCTCTCTGACACCACCACTGTATGTTAAGTGGATCAGAATATAATGGAAAGTGCTGTAACCTCCACCCTACCTTAGCATCCTCGGATGCATCCTGCCTGTACACAGTAATTTGTTTACTTGTAGCAAAGTCTGCTTCCTCCTCATCAGTTTTTATCCATCCTCTAAATCTACTGCTTGTAATTCTCCTCTGATTTTTGCAGCATTGGCTTGCTTGTAAAGACCGATCCGATCAACTGTGTCCTAGCTGTGCCTTCTCCTGTTCTGTGTAGTCACCTGGATTATCCCAGCCTGCTCAGCTCGTAATAACCAGACATTCTGCATTCCTTTTAATCTTAAATACCATTGCTATATACACGCTCTGTTCATCTCATTTTCCTTTGCCCTTCTGTACCCAGTCTAGCTGTCATGGGTGATGGTCATCATTATATCCATGTCCTCTGTTAGTCCCGTCGGTTGTTTGTGCTTCTGTCCACAATGGCAAGTAACAAGGACAGTCAGAACAATCAACAAAATCATCAAAGGCTAGCAATATTCAACCAACAGCAAGGTATCCAAAGTCATACCTCAGGGTATACACAACTCTTAAATGTACTCTACATAATCTGAATCACCCAGGGAACTGGCTTTGTGCCATTCCCTGGGAATAATAATAATAATAATGGATGGGATTTATATAGCGCCTTTCTAATACTCAAGGCGCTTTACATCGCATTATTCATTCACTCCTCAGTCACACTCGGTGGTGGTAAGCTACTTCTGTAGCCACAGCTGCTCTGGGGCAGACTGACGGAAGCGTGGCTGCCAATCTGCGCCTACGGCCCCTCTGACCACCACCTATCACTCACACACATTCACACACAGGTAAAGGTGGGTGAAGTATCTTGCCCAAGGACGCAACGACAGTATGCACTCCAAGCGGGATTCGAACCGGCTACCTTCCGGTTGCCAGCCGAACACTTAGCCCATTGTGCCATCTGTCGTCCCAAATAGGGGCTTCCCACACATCCTGTACTCTGGGAAGCTCCACAGAGATCCCCACCGAAAAGATCCTGCTTTCTGACTGGCATCTTTGCAGGGGAATATAACCAAATAGATTATTGGTTTATTATTGTCATGTGTACCAAGATGAATGAATACGTTTATTGTCATTGCACAATACTGTGCAACGAAATTCCATTACATCTCCTCCGGTTAAAAATAAAAAAAATAAAAAAAATACAAACACGACAACCATTGATACATATGTACACTTATTAGTAAAATAATAAATAAGTATTTAAAAAGAATTTAAAAGAATTTGGCGGCATTTCTTGGAATTACATTTTGCTTCCCCATTGTTCTCTGTTGGAATTAAGCTCTTTTATCGCACATGGGTAGAAACTATTTTTTAGTCTACAGAGCCTTCAGAGACCTGAATCACCTCCCAGAGGGTAGCAGAGTGAAAAGGTGGTTGGCAGGGTGGGATGTGTCCTTCTTGATATTTGTGGCCCGGCGCAAGCATCGGGCCCTATATATATCATCCAAGGAGGGCAGTTGAGCGTTTGTAATGCTCTGTGCAGTTTTTATAATTTCCTGCAGCGCCCTCCTCTCAGCCACAGTACAGCTAGCAAACAACACCAGGATTCCATAGGAGAGGATTCTTTCCACGGCGCATCGGTAGAAGGACAGCAGCAGCGGCTGTGAGACGTTTGCTCTCCGCAGAGACCTCAGGAAATACAGCCGCTGATGTGACTTCTTCACGAGAGTGACGGTGTTCATTTGCCATTTGAGGTCCTATGAGATGTTTATTCCCAGGAACTTACAGCCAGTGACTCTCTCCACCATTTTTTCACCAAGATACAGTGAAAAACGTAGTTTTGCATGGCAATCAGACAAATTAAACCGTCAGGTAGCACAAAAGAGAAAAGAAACAGAGTACAGAATAAGAGAAAGTGCAAATAAAAAAAAGTGTGCGAGACGCAACAAGATAGGTTGGGAGATCAGAAATACACCCGTAGCATATGAAAGGTCTATTCAAGAGGCTGATAGCAGTGGGGAAGAAGCTGTTATTGGATCTGGTGGTTTGTGCTTTCCAGATTTTGCATCTTCTGCCCGACAGGAGAGGGGAAACTGCGATATGAATGGTTTTCTATTATGTTGGCTAATTTTCTGAGGTAACGTGAAATGTAAATAGAGGAAGGCTCTCGGGGGGAGGGGGGGAGGTTGATTTATATGATGGACTGGGCTGCCTCTGCATTTCTCTGCAAGTATTAAACAAGTTTTGGATGCACGATACTGAGTTAATTTACCGTTGGGAATTTAGGATTGCTTAATTGACAAATAAAAGAGAAGAAATAAAGGGATACTTTTTGGTTGGGGTGTCTGTTACTTGAGGGATGCCACAAAGATCCGTGCTTGCACTTCACTGTTCACCATCTATATAATTGATTTTAGATGAGGGGATTGAATGTAACACAGCCACATCAGCTGATGATACAAAGCCGTAGTGTGGGCTGTACAGAAAGACTGGAATGGGTGGGAGAGCGAGAATGTGGGTTAAGTGAATAGGCAAGGACATGGTAGGTGGAATGTAATGTGGGAAATGTTAGGCTGTCAGCTGCAACAGACTAAAAAAATGTGTTTTAAAAGTTGCTGATTTTCAGAGGGACCCTGGTGACCGTGTACACAAATTACTGAACCTTTACGTGCAATTAGCAAGGCAAATAATATGCTGGGCTATATTAGAAGAGGATTTATATACAAGACTATATCAATTATCTACAGTTCTGGTGCATCGGCACCTTGAATACCATGCACAGTCTGGTCTGCCTGCTTAAAAAAGGGTGTACATTTGTTAGAGGGAGTGCAGTGATGATTTACTAGATTGTCATATGAGAACATGTTCACCACCCAGGGAATGGACTCTCAGGCAATTTAATTGAAGTTACAAAGTTCCCACGTATGCTTCACAGGGATGTTTCCCCTCACTGGGGTATTTATAAGCAGAGGTCAGTCCCAGACATTAAGGATGGAGATGAGAAGAAATGTCTTTACCCAGAGGGTGCTGAACCTATGGAATTCTTCATTTAAAACATAGGTGGATATTCAGTCACTAGGTATATTTAAGACTGAAATCAATGAATGTTGTAGATATTGTAAAAATATGTGGTTGGTGCAGAAAGTGGCACGAAGTAGAAACTCAGCCATATGTTTATTGAATGACATGAGGGTCTGAATAACCTATTACTGTTC
Organism: Amblyraja radiata; assembly: GCF_010909765.2. Lineage (NCBI taxonomy): Eukaryota > Metazoa > Chordata > Chondrichthyes > Rajiformes > Rajidae > Amblyraja > Amblyraja radiata. The sequence continues at coordinate 39,082,240 of NC_045975.1, forward strand.
CTATTTCTTGTGTTCTTATGTTTTAATGGTGGATAAATCACTTGGAACTATTATAAGAAAAACTGGCATCTTGCACAATCTTTTTAGAGGGTCTCAAATCACCTATCAGCCAATTAAGTATTTTTAAAATATAGTTACCATTGTAATATTGAAAAAACAGCAACCAATGATTCCACAAACAATGAAATCTGGCTTTCAGCTCTAAAACAGAAACTGCTGGAAACACTCAACGGAGGTCGCATCTGTGGAGAGAGAAACAGTTAAAGTTTTGGACAAAAATCTGTTTCTTAATCGTAATAGGCAAGGGATAAATATTGGCTTGAACATGAGACAGAACTGTCCCACCTCTTAGTCTGAATTGTGCTAATCAAACCTTTGATGTTCAGGGAGAAAGCAGAAAGATCCTCGTATTCACCTCATTTGAAAGCCAGACCCCTCAACTCCATGAAGAAACATCTGTCTAGATTTTTGTGCGTAACAACATTAGCTCATGAGATAATTCTAACATCCTGACCATTTGCATTTTGGCACTTATTTAAGAAAGGATGTACTTGGTCCCCTGATTTAAGAAAGGATGCATTGGCATTGGAAGCAATCCAGAAGAGATTCGCCAGGATAATATCTGGATGAGCAGGTTGTACAATCACAAGCAGCTAAAGAAATTAGATCTGTACTATGTGTTCAGAAGAATGAGGGTGAATGTTCTGGTATATAAGATCAGAAGAGGCATGACAGGATAGATGTTGAGGAGTTTCCACCAGTGGGATAATCTCAAGATAGGGGACATATTTACAAGATTTACACGGTGAATGGCAAGGTCCTGGGGAGTGTTGTAGAGTAGAGGGACCTTCGGGAGAAGGTACATTGTTCCCTGAATGTGGCATCACAGGTCATTAGGGTGGTCAAGAAGGCATTTGGTATATTGGTCTCCATCAGTAAGGGTATTCAGTATAGAAGGTGGGATGTTATGTTACAGTTGTACAGATGTTGGTGACGTTGGATTGTTATGTTCATTTTTGGTCATCCTGCTATAGGAACAATGTTGCTAAGCTGGAAAGAGTGGAGAGAAGATTGATGAGGATATTGTCAGGACTCGAGAGCCTGAGTCAGAAGGAGAGGTTGGGCAGCCTAAGACTTTATTCCTTGGAGCGCAGGAGGCTGCAGGGTGATCTTATAGAGGTGTATAAAATCATGAGGGGATTAGATAAGGTCAATGCACATAGTCTTTTATCCAGAGTAGGGGAATCAAGAACCAGCCAACAGGTTTAGTGTGAGAGGGGAAAATATTCAATAGGAACCTAAACGGCAACTTTTTCACTCATGGAGTGGAGTTAGTTGAGGCAGATACTATAATAACATTTAACAGCAAGGTTTAGAGGGATATGGGTCAAACGCGGGCAGGTGGGATTAGTATAGATGAGGCATCTTGGTCGGCATTGGCAAGTTGGGCCGAAGAGCTTGTTTCTGTGAAATATGGCTCAATGATTCCATTAGAGAGGAGTTAATTTCTATTTTATTGCAGATATTGGGGAACATAATGCAATATCAGGCAGCCAAAGACATAATTAAGATCATGATCAGATGTTAATTTTCCTGTTTCAGCAGTGGGGACACGAGGTGGTATCAATAATCTACTTTACATTTCCAGTGCGTCCCTGTCCCATTGTAGCATCATATCTTCCTTGTTCATACTAGGAAGTCAATAACATTCGGATACCTAGGTAGGAACAAGAGTTCTGAAGGGGGCAAGGTGACCAATCAGCACAGAAGACATTGTTTGTAGTGGGTTTTGTTTGATTGCACAAAGTCAAAAGAAGTTCAATATTTTGAATTTAATTAGAAAATCCGTGTTAAAGCCTGGTCTCACGAGCGATCACACAATAGCAGTAATGAAACATCAGCATCATACTAATGTAAGATGGGTGTGATGGGAACAGTGTTATTTAAAATAAATACATTTCATAACTCACTGGACCTGACAACACGTTGTGTGGGATAATGTTAAAAGTGACATTTAACCACGGTTTATTGTACAAATGCTATTGGTCTGATCACTCGGATCCTGTTTGGCACACTCAGATCCCCAGCTGTTCTAGTCTCTGGTTTCAGGAGGTGCCACAACATCCGGTATTTTGATATAAATGGTCAGGCAAGGGTTATCAGTAGTGCTTTGGCAGCAGTGCTTTTGGTGCTCACAAACGCCTGTAAGTACTAGGGACATTGATGTTGCTGGGGCCATCCACAATGTTTAGCCTTCTAACAGCAGTGGCTCTCTTCAGCTCACTCGGCAGTGTTGGTGAGTTATGGTGGTGTTTTACTTTCTTCTCTTACCGATTGTTTTTTGTGCATCAGTCGGAGTTTGTCTCTGGATTAAAATGTGCTGTGTTTGAATATCTTCAGCATTTAGGCACACAAGGCACCAGTAACATGTTCACCAATTAGTCAAAATTAACAGAAGCAGTGTTTCAGTCTTTAACTGTGAGATATGCAGTGTTGGTTACCTGGCTTCAAATACAGGAGATAGGCACAAAATGCTGGAGTAACTCAGCGGGACACGTAGTAATTCTGGATAGAAAGAATGGGTGACGTTTTGGGACGAGTCCCTTTTTTAGACAGATATTTTACAGGATATTTTCTTGATCAAATTCCACCAGTGAGCCCTGAGCAATGATGAGGAAAATCCATTCCAGCATCTAGCTGGACATTTGCTGATCTCCTGACAAATGTTTTAATAAATTGGTCATTGGTTTTAAAAATGCTGGAAAGCATCTGCGGAGGAAGAAGCAAAATAAATCTTTTGGGTCAATCCATTTTGATGAAAGGCAATTGACCTCAAATTTGATTATTTTCTCTCTCTATGGATACTACTTGACCTGCAGAGTGTTTCCAACATAATTTGGTTGTTTTTTTCTGATTTCCAGCATCTGCATATTTTTTTACTTTTGATCATTGGTAGGTTAATTGGCTTGGTAAATATAAAAATGGTCCCTGTTTAAGAAGGAACTGCAGATGCTGGAAAATCGAAGGTAGACAAAATTGTCCCTAGTGGGTGCAGGATGTTGTTAATGTGCGGGGATCACTGGTTGGCGTGGACCCGGTGGGCCAAAGGGCCTGTTTCCGCACTGTATCTCTAAACTAAACTATAAAAAAAAATTGTTTCATAGCTGCATGGAGATTTTGTTATGTCGAGGATGTCTGTGCAAGTAAGGTGCAGAAGGGAGGGTCTGTGAAGAGATGTCCCAACACTACTTTTTCTGTGCGTGATATCTTGCTTAGCTGCTCAGTTTAACTATGCTCATCCTCTTCATCCAATCCAAATGCCATGCTCTCATTTACAAGTAACCACCTTGCTTCAATGACCTGATACATCTGCAATCCGACTCATTTTTTTTCAATATTTTCCATCCTCCCTTAAATTTTTGGCCATTGTTATTCTCTGTTCTTTTCGTTTCCGTGCCATCTCTCACCAGGATCAGTCACATGTACTCATTTAAAAAAAAACTATAAACTGTTATAAGTCAGCTAGTTCTTGCCCATCCTGTGGACTTCTTGCCTGTTTCGTTTCTTTATGTAAAAGTCAGTAAACTAGTGCTCCGATCTATATTTAATTCTGTTCATGAGGTTCTGTTTAATTCTGTTCAAACTATCTTTGAAACCCATTTTTATTACCAATGATGCAATGATGAGGTAATGTGGCAGGAGAATTGTAACTGAAATAAAGACAGGTGATGTTCAAAATGTTCAGCAGGTCAGGCAGCATCTGTGGATGGAAAAACTGCATTAGTATTTTAGTTCTGAGGAAAAGGTTGTGTGCTTTTGGGCAGCACAGTGGCGCAGGGGTAGAGTTGATGCCTTACAGCACCAGAGACCCGGGTTCTATCCTGACTACGGGTGTTTGTCGGTACGGAGTTTGTACATTCTCCCCGAACCCGGCATGGGTTTTCTCAGAGATCTCGGTTTCCTAATTGGCTTGGCATAAATGTAAATTGTCCCTAGTGTGTGTAGTGTAATGTTGGTGTTCGGGGATCGCTGGTCGGTGCGGACTCGGTGGGCCGAGTGTATCCGCGCTGTATCTATAAACCAACCTAAACTTTTACTCTCCATTAAATAAATAAACACGAGTTGGTTTTGGAAAGTTGACTAGAATTAATTGTGTTCAGGGTTTATAAAGAAACAACAAAGTGACCTATTTTGTTGTGAGATATAAAATCATAGTGTAGGAGGGGGCATTCGGCCCTTTCAGCCTAACCCACCATTCAATCTGATCATGGCTGATCTTCCACATTCAGCCTAACAAACTGGAGGAACTCTGTGGGCCAAGCAGCCACTGCATCAAGCCCTGATGCATGGACTTGACATGATGCATCGGCCATTCCTTTCCTCCCACTCATTCTGTTGACCCACTGAGTTGCTCCATCTGATTTTATTGCTCCAGGTTCCAACAACTGCCATCTCTCATGTGTCCCCACTTTACCCATCCCTTGAACATGCCAACCCTGAGAATAATACCTCACTCCTGTGTGAAGATACTTGTGATTTAGCTTCAACTGCTCTCTGTGATATAGCTTCAACTCACCACTCTGAGAAAATACATTTCTTTACATCTCAGATCCACATGAGCTACCCCCATTCCTTAATTCCTGATTTACCCCCATTCTGTGAGCCTGTTTCTGGACTGTCCACTCTTGGGAACATTCTTCCTACTTCTTGTCTGCTCATCCTATTAGAATCTTGGAAGTGCCTCTAAGATACCCTCTCATTCGTTCAAACTAGTGAATAAAATCTAATTGATCAAATCTCTCCATGTATTTTGTTTCCTCTATTTTCCTATCCCATCATAGGCAGGTCACCTTTAATAACTGTTCTAATTGCCATTCAAATGGTGGTGAGGAGGTAATCTCTAGTCCCACTGGAGTTTCATTGATGATGTCATGCCCAAGGAACTGATGTCAAAGTAACCCAGTGACAGTAAAATGAAAGCAGGTCTATCAAAGTCACTGCCTGAGTGGTTGATGGAGATGGGAACTCTCACAATATTTTCAAAAATATCTGTACAAACAAGCGCTGATAAACAAGATTAGTGTTCTTGGGTAGTTGATAGTCAGTATAGACTTGATGGGTCGAAGGGCCTTTTCCTATGTGTTGTATGATTGTGACTCATGTGACTCGGAGGTAATCTAGAGTGGTTAATTTTCATATGTACTGACAACAGAACGATGAAATTCTTAGTTACACCAACGTAACAGGCCTGTGAACACAACGCACAAAGATAATATATAATAAACAAAAGTTTAATAAATAGATGAATGAACCCAATTACTCGTGAAAAATAGCCCAAAGTCTTCAGTGCAACCAAAGACAGTCTATAGTTCATAGTTGAGATTAGTGTTGTGTAGTTTTAAGAGCCTGATGGTTGTTAGGAAGAAGCTATTATTGAACCTGATGGTCATTATTTTCAGACTCCCATAGCTTCCCAATGGCAGAGTGAAATTATAGTATAGACAGGGTGTTGTGGGTCTTTGATGTGGTGACTGCCTTTTTGAGCCAATACCTCTTATAGATCCCTTCAATGGTGGGAAGGTCAGAACCCATGATGGATCGGGCAATGTCTACCATTCCTTGCAATCTCCTTTGTCCCAGGGCTTTTTGAGTTGCAAAACTAGATTGTGATGCAATCAGTCAATATGCTCTCTACATTACACCTGTAGAAGTTCAAGTGAGTATTTTGTTGACATACTGAGTCCCCTCAACTTTCTGAGGATATAAAGGCATTTTATTAGCTTTTATTGTGATTGCATCAATGTGCTGGGCACAGGATAAATCTTTAAAGCCCAGGACAGATGGCCTAAGGTGCTTGTGTGCTGACGTTTATCAAGGAGGAAGTATTATCAGTTCATGCCAATTATGGTCTGCTGATGAGGAAGTTGAGGATCCAGTTGTATAGGGATGATCAGGGACCCAGTTTCCCGAGTTTAATAATAAGCATGGAAGGGATGGCGGTGTTCAATGCCAAACTATAGTTGATGACCAACAGTCTGACGTATGTATTTTTATTGTCCAATTGGTCCAAAGCAGAGTAAAGAGACAGTGAGATCATATCCCCTGTTGATCTATTGGCAAATTATAATGGATCCAGATTCTTGCAAACATCTGCCGTACCTGCTCATCCGGTGTGGTGCTGTGGGTAGCGTTGCAGTTTGGAATATTGTGCATGAGATGATGGGGAAGGACACTGGTACATCCTGTGGGTCCTTGTACAGGAACATCTATTAAAGGATCCCATTTAGTCATGGAGTCATAGAGAACAGAAACACACACATTGGCCTAGGGTGTGTGTAAATAGGAGATACACACGGCATGTAATCTAAGAACATCTTTATTCCATATACAGACTTTAACAGTACAGTAGATTGTTAGTTGTCACTGCATCCTGACTGCTACCCGAACTGCGTAGTGTAGGAAGTGGGTGTTAATATAAATGATACAGTAAGGTGGGGTTAGTGATGCTAGCCTATATCTGATTGGTTGTCATGCATAAACCAATCTACATCCTTCTCCCTAAAGAGTGAGTATAGTGAGCACCCATGCCATAAAATATAAGGAATGTTTGGGGTCTTGGATATTGGGAACAAAAGAGGTGAAAGCACGGGTGTTGCTTCTCCTACTTGGGACAGTGAATGGCAAGAGGAGTGGTCAGTGCGGGTGGAAGTGCCGACCAGGACATTGCAGTTCTTAAAACTCCTGGATTCATCGTGGCATGCTGGGATATGGCCATTTTGATTCAGTGCTAACTTAACTTCAGTTAAATGTGTTCCTGTTTTAGGTTTGGTCATACCATTTACTTCTGTAATGCATTGTTCCACTAATCCATCAATTCTTGTCTAAATCCTGCTCTATTAATCTAGTGAATTAATGCCGCCCACCAATTCATTAGTTGCCTTCTGTCCAATTTGTCATTCATTTATAATTTCACTTTCAATGCATTGTACTAATTCACCTCTATCTAAGCAGCATTAATATATCAATTCCCTGCTGCTCTGTTTTATGCCATAACTCTGTTAAATTATTGATCCTGTCATCATGCTCCATTCATTTGGAAATTTGCTGCCATTACCTGATGAATCAACTGATTCATACCAACCAAATATTGCATTAATTTATTGATTTAATGATATTCCATTATCTGACTCATTTTGTTGCCAACTTATAAATCACATGTTCACTAACTAGCTGCTAAATGGCACCATTGTGTACTAATTTCACTAGTGTTCGTCATTCATAGAAACAGAAACATAGAAAATAGGTGCAGGCGTAGGCCATAATCAGAACCCTGTTCCTGCTTTCTCCCCATATCCCTTAATTCTGTTAGCCCTGAGATCTATATAGAAACATAGAAACATAGAAAATAGGTGCAAGAGGAGGTCATTCGGCCCTTCGAGCCAGCACTGCCATTCATTGTGATCATGGCTGATCGTCCCCAATCAATAACCCATGCCTGCCTTCTCCCCAAATCCCTTGACTTCAATAGCCCCTCGAGCTCTATCTAACTCTTTCTTGAAAACATCCAGTGCATTGGCCTCCACTGCCTTCTGTGGCAGAGAATTCCACAGATTCACAGCTCTCTGGGTGAAAATTTTCCCCTCATCTCAGTCCCAAATGGCATACTCCTTATTCTTAAACTATGACCCCTGGTTCGGGACTCCCCCAACAGTGGGAACATTTTTCCTGCATCTAGCAGGAATAATCCAATCCTTTAAGAATTTTATAAGTGTCTATAAGATCCCCTCTCATCCCCTTCTAAATTCCAGTGAATATAAGCAGGGGCGGAAATCGTGGGGGGGTGGGGTGGGGTGGGGGAGTGGGGGGGGGGACACACACACGCCCCCCCTGCTTTGAGAGGTGGCGGACAATGCCCCCCCTCCCATGTTTTGTAATCCGGACTTTATCAGCTGCTTTCTAAGGGCTGAATCCCCCATTCGCGGGGCCTTTCACAGCCTGGCGTGGCTTAAAATCAAACTGCTGCATCGAGGCAATTGTGGCTCCCGATGCCAGCCAATGAAAGACCTCGTGAACGGGCCGATTCAAGCCCCACGATTCTGGGCGGACGAAGCTGCTGTTGCTGGAGTTCGGAGTCGGTCACCGCCCAGGTCAGCTCCCGATGTTACCTTCCACAGGGCACACGGCCGAAGCCTTGCGTGTGTGCGCATGCGTGTGCGCGCACAGCTGCCAATAAATTGTGTCCCCCGCATGTTTTGATAGCGATTTCTGTGCCTGAATATAAGCCCAGTCGACCCATTCTTTCATCATTCTTTCATCATTCTTTCCTGCCATCCCTGGAATTAACTTGGTGAACCTATGCTGCACTCCCGCAATATTAACCTGGTGAACCTACGCTGCACTCCCTCAATATTAGAACTTAGAAGTTCCATTGACTTCTAAATCAACATGCTCGGCTCCATTACACCAGTTACTAGAAAGATTAAACGAGACCTTACCGTTCTTTATTTTATGAGAAGTTGAAGTGAAGGATTACGTGAAAAAGCCCGCCAGCCCGCATGCACGTCAATCTTCAAAGTAGCTGTATGAAACCACAGAATAGTTGCTGACCTAAACTATAGGAAGATTAACGAGATTAGAACTACCGATTGATCTTTGTGAGAAGTAGGTTTGGGAGTGGAGGGCACGTAATCCCTCCAACTTCTCATAAAATAAAGATCAAACTTCAAACTTCAGGAATAGCTACTTCCCCTCAGCCGTCAGGCTATTAAACCTGGCTCGGACAAAACTCTGATTATTAGCAACCACTTTCTGTTATTTGCACTCCCAGTTTATTTATTCATGTGTGTATATATTTATATCATGGTATATGGACACATTTATCTGTTTTGTAGTAAATGCCTACTATTTTCTGTGTGCTTAAGCAAAGCAAGAATTTCATTGTCCTATACAGGGACACATGACAATAAACTCACTTGAACTTGAACTTGAAACGGTAAGTTCTCGTTTAATCTTTCTATTTTATTTCGAAGTCACGTGAGTGACTACGTGAAAATTTCAAAGCTCTGTGGTTTCATGCAGTGAGACAATCTGTGCGTGAAACACTTAAACAGATAAACCATTAATAGTAGGAAAAAACATGAGTTATTAATATCATGATGCTCACTTGCATAAATGGCCATTGCTCTAAACTGGCCTGTAGTCCCAATAGACTGTTGAGTTAGACAATAACTTATGCAACAATGTGCATAATTCTATCTGCAAATATCCAGACATATTCCACCAAATTTATAATTTATTAACCAGCACAATGTAAACCTCATGCTATATGATGAACGGGAAATCCATAGGATTGGCTGCTAATGAGCCATCAGCAATATCTTGAGACTATTGAAACAAGATAACTATCTTCCATTTCAATGACATCCCTGATCTCTGCTCTGGTGGGTATGCTGTCAACCTCAAATGTACGCAATCCTACTCATTTGCTTATGCGATTATTTCTATAACAAGCTACCCTTATGTCAGTATGACGTGGAGACTAAGCCAGAGATTGAGTAAAGGCTGTGTTCTTTATGCTGAGATCAGCTGCTGAAAGCATAATCATCTTAAGATACTGGTCCCACTAGGGACATTTTGAGGAATATTTGCATAACAATACTGATATACATCGCACATTAAAATGAGTGTAGGCTATTAGAGTGGTCAAATAAAATACACCCTGCATAACGTTAGAGAATAGTGGGTGAAGAATCAATCATTTATGTCCCACTTCTGGTATTACCGAAATGATAAAGCAGCACAAGCAATGTCAATTGTGTTGTCCCATAAAGTTTCTCTAGGCTCAAACTGGAAGCCACACAAACCTCTGTTACTTCAGTATAAAATTGACTCACATATGTTGTTCACAAGCTTCTCATACAATCTTGCAGAGCTAGTTGCCCGAGAAGAAAGTCTGTCCCAGCCATCAATCGTGACTGAGTAAATAAGAGTTGCATCAGCTTTGTTATTAAACAGCAGAATCTGTGCCTTATGTGTATAGATATGACAGAGTATGCAACTACAAGATCGATTCTCTGATCAGTTAAATTGCAGACACCAAATCATCCATCTTAAACTGGGTAAGTAAACCCACAATTTGATTAGCCTAATGCTAACCCGATTTGGCCTGCACCATATTTCTGTAATCTTGGGAAATATACCCCTCTAGTCCTTGGTCAGACCACACATCCTCGGATGAGTTGTCACTGATTGCACTTGGAACCGTTGTTCCTCTGTTGACCCTACGGACGGAAATTTTTTGGCTTTCCTACCCACGGAAGATGCATTATCTAGTTATTCATACATATCGCTGATAATATATAATCAGAGAGCTGAAACCACAGTCTCCCTTAGATATGGGAATACTAGTTCCTTGTCAACTCTTGACTTAAGAGTCACTATGAATATGTAGCGTTTTCCTTCAGTGGAGATTAGTATAATGCAAGGCTGAATCAGGAATTACCTCACAGTCTTTTGACTGAAACCACATGTCTAAGTCGTCAGAGTGCATAACACAATCTCTGCGACCTGCCACTCAATCAGGAATACTGGTTTTGAGAGCCTATGGATTACTATGAATACATTTTTGATTCACAACATGAATCTGCAGGTCAGATAAAGTTATATTATATGCCAGATGAGTTTCCTGCTGGCAACCACCTGTCCCAGAGAGGATGGCAATGATGATTCCAATGAACCAGTAACTCTACTAACTTGAGGAGACATAAACCATATGTTGAGAACACTTCAACTACTTTATTCTATTGAGCAGTCTGATAACCTCTCATGGATGATGAAGCAATGCTTCCCTGGTCACTATGACTCGTATGGCCAGCCAGTTCCATGATGGTCTACCCCGATCCAGGGTAACAAAACTTCCTACTTGGAACTTACAGAGGTTACTGTACAAGGCACCTTGCCAATGTCTCTACATCAACCTGATCTTATCCCAGAGACAGTGAAAAAATGACTAGACATCCCATGCTGGCAGTAAACCCAACCTGGGCCGACAGACTGTTCCATTTCAGAGTTTACGAAGGTTAATAACGTGACCTTACTTACCAGCGTCTCTAACCCCAGATCGATATCTTTTGTTGGAGCTTCAACGAAGTACCATTTGCAGACCCTGTCCATCATGCTTGTCATTTCTGTTAGATAGCTGATGCCACTGGCCAACTTCTCTTGTAATGGTGTATCCGTCCCCGAGGGAACAGAAATTTTAGAGGCAAGAGCACACAGCTGTTCCTCGTGCGATTGTCGTACATCATGCATTAAGCATGGGATCCCGGCACGTAGTCATGTTCGGGTCATGTTTGGAGTCAGTCCGCACTGATCTCTCACACTCTCTAAGAGTGGGGGAAAATTGCACCCTGAACCAGGCGTTGCCATATCCGTATGCCTTGGACTGTCTGTGCATGCTTCCATCATACGGAGCATAATATATGTGGCTCTATCTCCATCACTTCATACATCCAAGTGGGAGGACTTATGCAACCCCGAACCAGGAGCTGCCTCAGGCATGTGTGCATACAGTATACTTTGGCACCATCTCCATCAATACGTTCATCCAAGTGGGAGGAAAATTGCAACCCTGAACCAGGAGCTGCTTCAGGCATATGTGCATATACTTTGGCACCATCTCCACCACTTCTTTCATCTGTGGGAGGAAAATTGCAACCCTGAACCAGGAGTTGCTGCCTGACATGCCTCCATAACCCGGAGCATTCCTTGTTATAATTTGATTCATCAGATGTTCTAATTGGTACAAATGACCAATCACATCTGTCATAGATGTCCCAAGACTTGGGTATGACTTTGCCCCGACTTGGGTTGTCAAGCTGCTCCCTTTAGCAGCCAAGCAGAGACTAGCTGCAGATCAATGCTCTGTTGTTATCATCATTTATCAAACAGACTGCACCTGCTAGTGACTCCAAGTCCTTGCTCCTTTCCAGAGCCAACGTAGTATTACAGGGAAGGACTGGAGCACCTCTGCCCCCCATACGCCAGACAGAGTGGGGGAAATGCTGCAACCCTGCCAGGTGCTGTCATAGGCAATGACGTTTATATGAAAAGAAACCTATCCTTAAATCAGAGAATCGATTACTTTATTGATATGCATATAGTTGGAGTCTTTTGTAAAGGAATCTTCCACAGTCCCCTCTAATGAGCGGATTTTATCATGACGCCACCAGGTGTAGCTCCCACAGGTGACTGATAGGTACAGCTCAACAAGGCTTCCCAAGCCAGGAGCACTGGACTGCAATGGCAGGTCCAATTCCGCTACACCATTGGTGTAAGTGATAATAAACGTCTTTTGTAATTATCTCTTTTAAAACATAAACTTAATTGGCTTGATAAGACTTTGTGACATTGCCAAAGAATTAAATCTGACTTTAGAATGCTGTCGGCTATGATTGTCACAAACGTGACCCTGTGGCAACTGTTATAAATGCCAACTCTATTATAGCCGTCCAAAATAAACTATACACTATATGCTGCTGCAGTACAGCTGTAGCAGTAACTATGTTAAAATTGTTTGGTGCTACGGCAAGCTGAGCTACCTAAGCGGCTATTTTTAAAACTCCTCTGCTTCTGGAAATCTCCTGCAGTGAAAAAGACCTGGCTGCCAGCTCCCGTATGGAGCTCTGATGCCGGCAGCTGTAATCACTTAACCTGGCCGGCAGTGCAGGCAGTAAGAAATAGTTTAACTTGGTATTGTGTTAATCACAGACTCTGCGCATGTCTGTTCCATATTCTTTGAGTACTTGGTTATGGTCCTGTTTCATTTTTTCTGACACTCTGGGAGGAATCTCTCATCACCCTGCCATCACTACAGTATCCAGTGATTCACTTGGCAAACAGTTCTCTCTCTCTCTTTTGCTTGTATAGTGGTGTGTTCCTGTACTGTTCTACATTCTATGTGTCACCACTCCTCTGAAGCTTCTTTCATGCCATCAGACTTGTCCATAATGCTTTTGATCAGGGAAGGAAGACAAACGTTCATGATATCTCTGAGAAGCTGTGCATGAGCTGAGAAGCTGAAGGAACCACCTCATGCTAGATTGTATGGTTTTGTTGTTATACAAATCCTTCATACTATTGCTTTGGGCATTGATCACTTCAGCCAGTCTGGTGGTGGAATCAAAACAACCTGTACACCATTGTCAATGCTTTGGATTTTCTCCATCATTGAGAGATGCCCACCAAAGCTTATTGTTTCTCCAGCTGGCTAGCGTCCAGTGTAAAGGAGATCCATGGACCTCTGAGGACTCCCATTTGGGCCGTCTGCTGCCGTGCAGACTATAACGGCAACAGCCGCAATGAAGCCCTACAATTTCAGCCGCCTGCTCCCGTTGGAGAGCTCAAACTGCGGCACAAATTACTACTTACTCTAGCTCCAGTGGAGCTTCCACAGCAGCCCAAACCCCCGGCCGCTTCCATAGCTACCTCGGGCCCGCTATCGGAGCGGCCCACTGGAATAAAATTGACTTATCTGCTAGAGCAGTTTGAACTGCTCCCGCACGTCGCGCCATGCGTTGGACGTATTGACGCGCATGCGGGCTGGCGGGCTTCTTCACGTAGTCACTCACGTGACTTTGAAATAAAACACGACTCAGGAAGTCTGTTGCACCGTATATTTATGAATTCATTGCCACCAATGTTTATTTCCATTTAACAGCCATTGGCCCTTGCTGTTGTTCCATGAATTTATAAAGTTTACCCAAATTTCATCAAATAAAATATTCTGTCCCTCTAATGTCACTAAATGCTTTCAGGGGCGGCACGGAGGCGCAGCATTGTAGTTGCTGCCTTACAATGCCAGAGACCCTAGTTCGATCCTGACTATGGGTGCTTGTCCGTATGCAGTCTGTACGTTCTCCCCGTGACCTGCGGGGATCGTTGGTCAGCAAGGGGCCTGTTTCCGCGCTGTATTTCTAAACCAAACAAAACTAAATGTGATAATTTAAGGCTCATGATTATCTTTGCTGCATGATTACTCATGACTCCATATTAGTCGTTGTTAGTGTTGGATTGTTCGTATTGGTATAATAATTGGTTGTGACTATGTTGCTGATCATTTCAGCTGGTGATAATTGTTAGTGCTTTAGTTCTGCTCAAGTGTTATGAAAAATCTACAATGTGTTTCGAATTGATCCTGCATTCTGTCAGTTTAAATTTACAAATTTATTTGCAAACAATTGGAAATGTCCTGTGTTTTAGAATTTGCTTATCATGTGCTTGCAAAGCAATAAAATAAGTATTTTCATCATTTGAACATTTGACTAATTTGAGTGTTATATTGTGGATAAGGTAAGTTATATTGTGGCCCAGGATAAGATAAGTTGAAAGAAAAGCACAGATCGCAGCTCCACTGCCATGTGGACCACATGTTTTTAACTAAATGTATTTTCTTTCTCCCCTCAGAGCCAAGCCATGGAGGAGGTGGATATGGAGGAAGCGGTGAGTAATATTATTCAGCCGCAGTTGGATGGGATAACTAGGTCACGAGACTTAATGTTAGATTGGGTTACATGATTGTGCGACCCATATCGGCTAAAGGCCTATGTTAGCAATGAAGCCAGAGATACTCTCAGATCAAGGTGAATGGGAAGAGAAAATCTGGGAAAAGGGCGTCAAGCTACTAGGTGGTGTTAATAAAGCAAGATGGAAAATATATTTATAGGAAGGAACTGCAGATGTTGGTTTACACTGGAGATACTCAAAATGCTGGAGTAACTCAGCGGGACAGGCAGCATCTCTGGATAGAAGGAATGGGTGACATTTTGGGTTGAGACCCTTCTTCAGACTGAGAATCAGGGGAGAGGGAAACGCAGATATAAGGAAGTGTAAGGTGTGAAAACGAGACATCAAAGGGGGTGCAAATCAAGGAAAATGTAGAATAGATCATTGTTAGCTCGGAGAAGGTGACATTGAAGCATACAGAGATAAAATTTAATCAGAGGGACAGTCGGACTGGTTGGAGAACTAGGGTGGGGGAGGGGTGGAGAGAGAGGGCAAGCAAAGGTTACTTGAAGTTAGAGAAGTCAATGTTCATACCGCTGTGGTGTAAGCTGCCCAAACGAAATATGAGGTTCTGTTCCTCCAATTTGCACTGGGCCTCACTCTGACAGTGGAGGAGGCCCATGACAGGAAGGTCAGTGTGGGAATGGGAGGGGGAGTTAAAGTGTTTTATAACCAGGAGATCAGGTAGGTTTAGGCGGACTGAGCGGAGGTGTTCAGCGAAACGATTGCCGAGTCTCGCCGATCTATAGGCGTCCACACCGTGAACAGTGGATATAGTAGATGAGGTTGGAGGAGGAACAAGTGAAACTTTGCCTCATAAAGGACTGTCAGGGTCCTTGGACAGAGTCGAGGAGGGAGGTCTGGGGACAGGTGTTGCATCTCCTGTGGTTGCAGGGAAAAGTACCTGGGGAGGGGGTGGTTTGGGTGGGAAGGGGTTAGTTAGTTAGGGAGTTGCGGAGGGAATGGTCTCTGCGGATAGCGGAAAGGGGTGGTGATGGGAAGATGTGGCTAGTGGTGGGATCCCGTTGGAGGTGGTGAAAATGTCAGAGGATTATGTGCTGTATGCGAAAGATGATGGGGTGAATGGTGAGAACTAAGGGGACTCTGTCCCTGTTGTGACGGGGGGGATGCGGAGCAAGAGCAGTTATCCTACGATATCCCAGCCGATACATATACGTCTGTGAGAATAGGGGAACTCCCATTCCCTAAGTAACTAAGTTATGTAAGTAACTAAGTAATGAGTGTCACTGAATGCACACAAGTGTGTGGTCTGTTCTGCTTACTCTGTACAGTAGTTTAATAGTAAGATTAAACGAGAATTTACCAGTTCGAAGTTTGATCTGTATTGTATGAGGAGTAACGTTGAGGGAATACATTAAGAACCCGCCACTTCGCACGTGTGTCATTCTTCAAAGCAGCGGAGTGAATCACAGATACGTGTAATGACTTAAGCATAGTAAGATTAGAGAAAAGATACCAGTTGTGTTTATGATCAAGGGTGGGAGCGGAGGGCATGTATTCCCTCAACGTTACTCCTCATAAAATACAGATCAAACTTCGAACTGGTAAGTTCTCGTTTAATCTTACTATTTTACTTCGGAGTCACGTGAGTGACTACATGAAGATTTCAAAGCTCTGTGATTCAAGCCGTGGAACGAGTCCATCATCACGTCTGCCTTGGTTTTGGGGAGAATAGTGATAACATATTAAACATCAATATGATATATATAAATAACCATAAAGTTAATAATAATTGATAGCCCCTGTTTTTTGGGGTAAATTATGGTACAGAAACTTAACAATGTTTCTGAAATATTCCAGTTTCCATTACTGGTTAGTTATAATCCTTAGAATGTTCTTTCCGATGGCCATCCTGTAGTCCTGAGGATTTAATCCATAGGAACCTCCAATTTAAATGCTGCCGACGTTGCTGCAGCCTGGTGGAGTGAGATTTTAACCCAGTTAGTGTTTACACCAACTTATGTCAATACTATGTTAGCCATTTAGCTGGCCTGGCCTGTTATTCTTTAATGAGGCTGTCTGTCGTTGATGAGAAGTTCCTCTTCTGTGCCACTTATGGTCTGGGTTTGTTCCATGTATATTTGTAGATGTCTCACAACACAGTCAATCATCTGTAGGGTAGGCTCTAAAAAATGTTATTTTAAGGCCTGCTGACCCCTGTCTGTTTAGTTCCCTAATTCCTGAATATAGAAGTGTAAGTTGCCAGGTGAACTGGTCAAGGTATCCAGCCTTAATTTGGTAGGGACTGAGTCCTTAGTGCCGTGACCTAAGCCATCAGCATGACAGTTTTGTAAAATGTCAAAAACTGTAATGACAGCGCTGTGGCTGGAGCCCAGTTCTTTAACAACGTTAAGACGATGCTGATGTCCCATATTTGGGAATACCTGGTCTTTGGGGAATTCTCATAAAAAGTGTCCCTCATAAGCTGTTGTTCTGTTCTCTTGCCATAGGTAAGTAGATGGGCCACTTCTGGCACAGTTGATGTCACTAATACTAAGCCCCTGTAGGTTAACAAAGCTTCCAAACAGGCTGGATGATGTATTATGGTTGCAACACATCTCCCATTAGTTTATGTATTTTAGACATTGTCTTTAGGTTGATTGTCTGTGGCCCGCTGTGATCATGTCCATTGCTTTGGCCGTCTGTTTTGGATGGTGCTGCATGGTTCTAATCTCATTCCCTAATACCACCTAGAACCATGGTTGGGTAGGTCAGTCGGGTACTGTTAAAAAACACCAGACGCAGAGTCTCGTAGTATTTCCCTTAGTACCCCCCCCTGATGAGGTTGCCAAATTGTGTTGGCCAGATTGTTACATGATGTAGATTCCCTTTCACCCATGTGGTTGATATGTGCTACCACAGTAGTGTTGTTAATTTATAATCTAATAACCTGTTTAATATATTCTAGAGCAACATGACTTTAGGCCATGAAAAAACACCCAACATTTCCAGGTAGTTATGCCCAGTGTTAGTAATAATGATGCTTGCTGTGTTTTCCATCTTCCTCCACAGCTGGAGATGGAATTGGTAACACACCGTCCTAGTGCATAGTATCCATATGTAGGACCATAGACTGGTTGCTGACAATGATAGGATTGGAGCAATGCCCAATGTTATCTTTCCACCATTTAGTTCCAATATGGCTTCTGTATGGCTTCATCATTCTATTGAAATGATCACCATTAATTTTAAGAGCTCATATTTTGGCCCTCTGTAAATCTTTATAATGTAAGGGTCTGAAGTATGTGGCTGGAAACCATATGTTGCCAATATTCTTGCTACCAGTCTGATGGATGGTTTATCCTCATGTCAATGATTTTGCTGTATGCCTCTATTAAGGTTGTAACCTCTGTTGGCAAAGTTACTGACATGAGGAACTGAGTTAATGGTGAACCCCAAATAATCCCTTTAGTTTGAAGGCTTTAATTTTGATTTAATTGGATGGATAATGATCCTAGTTTCCAAATAATTGTTAAGTGGCTGTTACCGTTTGTTCAGCCCGTCCTAAGTTTCCACACAATTAGTATGTCATCCAAAGAAGCCATTACCATTGTGTGGCTGGTTGTCATATTTTGTAAATAACCTAGGTGCTAATGCAAACACATTAGGTAGTGCTCTATACTGCTAGAGCTGAGCCATCCAATTAGATAAAAATAACGTCCGTGGTCACCTGTTATGGGTACTGAAATTGTAAGCATCCTTTGAATCAATGCTTGCCATTTTCGTTCTTAAAATGAATATACTTATCAATAGAAAAGGTTTCTGTTCTTAAAACGAATATATTGTTTTAATTATTTTTCACTTTCCCATCTATTTATTTATTTATTTATTTAATTTTATGATATATGGTCCCTAGATAAGGGACATATCAGACATTTAAACTGATAAGAACAGATATTATACTTGATCTTAGCCAAAAGCCGAGATCTGATCTATGATTGATGCGTCAAGCGCCATATCCTATTTTGTTAGGAAGGGAATGCGTAGATAATAATTCTTCCCTTGCAATGCAGCTAAAACCCCATCTGTTGCTGATGTCCAGTGTCTGTATCCCTTATGACATATTTGGTAATTGGTGATTATGTCTGGATACGAGTAGATCGGCATCTGGTGTTCCATATCGTGTAGAAACATCAGCAAATACTATAGCCCAACTTGGTGTTCTCCTCCAAATTCCTCTCTCGATATATCAGCTGGACTAGAAGATTATGTGTTGTAAAATTCTATTGTGTATCCCCGGATACTGTTTAAGATATGAGTGTCAAAAAGTTATTTATTCGATGTCTTCTCGCACCAACCTCCTTGCTTCCTTCTGGTTTTACTGTTTTCTTCTGGATCCCCGAGGCCGTGTGTTGTGGGTGTACACATCTTCCAGCATAGGGGCGATACCTTTGAGGATGATGTTTGGAGGTTTAGATGAGCTCCAGTTTGGCTTCATTGTCCAACTCCTTGACCTTCTAGATAGGTCACCCCCAAATAAAAAGATTTTGCTAGGAGGTTTCGGGTTTACACAGGCCCGCATCAATCCCAGTTGGATGTAACCAGATGCATAAATTGATTAGTTTAGTACATTCAGGGATTTACAATCCCCGGAGGCAAGTGACAGCTATGGTGTCAGCTAATGTTTGCCCCTGCAGTAGATAGAAAACATATGGTCTATGCTGGCTTCTAACCTGGTTTGTAGATCTTTCCCAGTTAGCTTTACTCACAGCTGTACTGTTGTTCCCCCTGAAACATAGACAGACATTCCCGTGTGACTTCCCAGATGGGAATGGAATTTGTCAGTAAATTTTTGGACTGCTAAATCCTTCAGTCACAACATAAGTATTCCTGTATTTCTATCAGGAAAGGACCAATAATGCACTCTATGTACTTTGTGACTTAGAAAAGGCATCACCTCATTGTTACAGCTCTTACATCTGTTTACCTGTCCAGGGTTTGCCCTAGACTTGACCCCAGCACTCTTCTGACAGAAGAGTCTACTGGGGAGAGAGAAGCATGATTATAGCCCTATAGAAAAGGTGCTGCTTCCTTCTCCCTGAGTCTGTCTTTTCCTCAAACACTTCCCTGTAATAGTAGAAGTGAAATACAGCCCTGTATAAGGTGCTGCTATGGGACTTACCCACTGGAGGATTTCTTCTTGGACCTGCATCGCTGCAAAACGGTATGTTCTCGCAGGTGCAGGCCCCGCAGTGCCAAGCGGTGCAGTGTACACGGCCACTGTGCCGCCTGTATCCCCGTTGGCCCGCGGTGCTCCAAAGCGCGGTGCAGTGCTCACAGCACTGAGCCGCCCGTACTGCCGTTAGCCTGCGGTGCTCCAACGCGGTACAGTCCCTCGGGGAGCTGGCCGCTCGCAAACCGCAGGTATGGCAGTTTTAACGCGGTGCAGTGCTTCCCGCACTGTGCCGCTCCTTCTCCTTGTGCCTGCGGTGCTCCAACGCGGTGCAGTCCTCTCGGGGAGCTGGCCGCTCGCAGCCGCAGGTCTGGCAGTTTATACACCGCGGTGCAATGCTTCCCGCACTGTGCCGCTCCTCCACTTGGGCCTGGGGTGCTCCAACGCGGTCCAGTCCTCTCGGGGAACTGGCCGCTCGCGACCCAAGCCCAGCGGCTCCAACACGTACTCAGTGCTCTCGGGCACCGACCGCTTGCCGCTATTTTTAGTGCTGTGTAAAAACCCCAGCTCCTTCCA